>NC_054492.1:44981106-45296106 GCF_017639515.1 Carcharodon carcharias
CGTCGATTTGCACATGTACAGCAAGCTCCCACAAACAACAATGTGATCATTTGTTTCTGTGGATATTGATTCAAAAATGATTATTAACCAGGACACCTGTGATAACTCCCCTGCTCTTCTTCAACGTAGTACCATTGGGCCATCTACATCCACCTGAGAGGGCAGACAGGGTCCCAGTTTAACATCTCATAGGATCATAGGACTTAGCAGCAAGAGTAGGCAGTTCAGTCCTCATCTGAAAGACAGCATCACCAAAAGCACTCGCTCACTACTGCAGTGGAGTGTCAGGTTTAACTATTATGCTCAAGTCCTGGTATGGGACTTCAACCCAGAACCTTGTGATTCAGATCCAAGTGTTCTATCAATTAACTCACAGTTGATACCAATCCAATTATAGAGTAAGTAATTTGGAGGTAAATTGGAGGGACAGCTCAGGAGACTCAAAGCTCAATTTTGCAAGATTTGATGAATGGGGAAGTTCATTTGCTCCATCCAGAATGACCTTATATTCTCCTATTGCTGGATCACATTGCTTTTAAAATGAATCTTGGGGTAACATTTTGGCAGCAGTGTAAAATGAGCAGTATTGGATACACTTCCTGTTTTCATTTCTCCCTCTTTTCCTTTTCATGAAAGAAAACCTGGTTCTGTGTATAACAGGCAGCCAATTCATTATTGCCTGTCTTGTGCCAATCCTAAAGCTGAATTTGACCTTCTCCAAGTATTTAGCAACATGGAAACAGGAACATAAGCTAAATTCAACCTCTCAAGCCTGTTTCACCATTTAATTAGATCCTGGCTGATCTGTACCTCAGCTTCATTTCCGTAATTGATCTATTTCCTGATACCCTTATTTAATGAATATCTATCAATCTCAGTCTTGAAAATGTCAATTGATCCAGCATACACAGCATTTTGGGGGAATGGGTTCCAAATTTCCACTAGCCTTTGGATGAACAAGTTTTTCCTGATTTCACTCCTGAGTAGCTCTAACTTTATGAACATGTTTTAGATCCCTACACCAGAGGAAAATAACTTCCCTGTACCTACTCTCTCAAATCCTTTTCACTATTTTAAGCACCTCAATTATATTGCCTGCCAAATTTCTAAAAGCAACAGAATACAGTTAAGTCTACCTAAACCATCCCTATAATTTATCAATTCTAGCCCTGAAATCATTTTGGTAAACCTGTGCTGATAAAACAATAGTGGACAGTGAAGTCCTTCAGGGTGACCAGTAGCAAAGCAAATCTTTTACCCTGCTTTGAGCCTGTTTCGAACTGGAGGGTCAAAGATGGGCAGGCAGCGAAGTTTTGTCCTTTTTATCCATTCATGGGAGGCAGTTGTCACTGGAAAGGCCAAAACTTATTGCCCATCCCTAATTGCCATTGAGAAAGGGTGGTGAGCTGCCTTCTTGAACCACTGCAATCCTTGTGGTGTAGGTATGCCCACAATGCTACTAGAGATGGAATTCCAGGATTTTGACCCAGTGACAGCAAGGGAATGGTGATATTGTTCCAAGTCAGGCTGGTGTGTGACCTTAAGGGAACTTGCAGGTGGTGGAGTTCCCATTTGTCTGCTGCCCTTGTTCTTCTTGGTGGTAGAGATCACAGATTTGAAAGATGCTGTCGATGGAGCCTTGATCAATTGCTGCAATGTATTTTGTAGGTAGCATACACTATTGCCAAGGTGTGTCAGTGTTAGACAGAGTGAGTGTTTAAGCTGATGGATAGGATGCTGATCAAGCAGACTGCTTTATTCTGGATGGTGTCAAGTTTCTTGGATGTTTTTGAGCAGCACTCATCCAAGCAAGCGAGGAATATTCCATCACACTCCTGACTTGTGCCTTTGAGTGGTGAACAGGTTTTGGCAGGAGTCAAGAAGTGAGTCACTAAGGGTGGAATTCCCAGTGTCATATCTATTCTTGTAGTCACGGTATTTATGTGACTGGTCCAGTTCAGTTTCTGGTCAATGGTAACTCCCAGTTGGGGGTATTCCGCAATATTAATGCCACTCAATGTCAATTGGAGATTCCCTTTTGTTGGGGTTGATTATTGCCTGGCACTTCAGTAGTGCATACGTTATTTGCTACTTGTCAGTCCATGCTTGAATGTTGCCTATATCGTGTTGCATGTGGACAGAGACTGCTTTATTATTTGAGGAGTTATGATTGGAACTGAACACTGTGCAATCATCAGCAACATCCCCACTTCTGACCATATGATGGAAGGAAGATCATTGAAGAGGCAATTGGAGAAGTTTGGGCCTAGGACACTATCCTGAGGAATTCCTGCAGCGATATCATAGTACTGAGATGATTGTCCTCCAACAGTCACAACCACCTTCCTTTGTGCTAGGTATGACTCCAACCTGTGGAGAGTTTTCCCCTTGATTGCCATTGATTTCAATTTTACTAGGGCTCCTCGATGCTACACTCAATTAAGTGCTGCCTAGATGTCAAGGTTACTCTCACCTCTTCTTCTCCATGTAGTATCCTCAGTTATTTGAGGGTCACCAAACCACAGCTTATGCCATGGTTTTTACTGCAGGGCAGGAAGAGGAGGCAGGCTATCTCAGCCAGGACAGGGATCGAGCCCATTCAATAATGTTGGCATTATTCCAAACCACACGCTAGCTGTCCAGCCAACTAAGCTAACCGGCCCCCTGTACTCATCTCACCTGTCCCTAATTAAGAGAACTTCTAGATTATTTATATTTTTATATAAAATTACAGCTCAGCTAGTATCGTGTTTCTTTTTAAATGTAAGTCAGAGCTGATGTTTTACCAGTTCACAACAGGGACATGTATTTGTGTGGAAACTTGCACATTCTCAAGCCTTCTAAACTGCTTCACAAGCGGTTAACTATTTTTTGAACTGCAGTTGCAATTTTTTGCAGGCAAATGCAACAGCCAATTTTCACACAGCAAAGATCAGTAAACAGAATGTGCTAATCCATTCTGGTGGTGCTATTTTAGGAATGAACAGTAGCTCAGATACTAGGGAGAAATCCCGATCCTTCTTGACTAGGTCTCATGGGATCCTTTATGCCTACCTGAAAAAACAGATAGGGCCTTGAATTAACATATCATCGAAACAAAAATGATCTCTGCCAATGCAAAGATTCCTTGGTACTGCATTAAATTGGCAGCTTTGAATTTTCTTGGTCAAGTTCCAGAGTACCTACAACCATCTGTCTCTGAGGCAAGATGGTTATTACTGAGCCAAGCGGGCACTCCTTTGTCTTGGTTTTAGCAGCTGCATGCAATGTATTCCACACCTATCTATCTGGAGTGGGGTTTGATCCTCAAAGGGAAGATCCCATATTTATTAAGGTCTTTGTCCTTCAATAAGTTTAATTAATTCCTGGATGCATTTGGTCAGTTAGAGACAATTTAAAACAAGTAATAAATGATAGAAGTAATTAATATTGAGTGCTCAGTAGTCAATTGCCTATACCAACACTTAATTGTATTTTATTATTCTCAGCCTCTGAAATGCTAAGTACAGAAATGCTTGCAACTTTATATTTGGTGCTCACTGTCTGTTTGGTGTTAAATTTAATGGCTGTCCTACCAGGAGAGTCCTACTAGCAAGAACCTGGCCTATTTGGCATTTTTGCTTTTTGGTTAAGTGTAGACCAAGGATGGATGGGAACTTCACGTGTAATCGGTGGTGCTTTGTGCTGACTTGGCATATGCTTTTGACATGCCACGCACTTCTTGATGACGGCTTCAATGTAATTGGTTCATACCCGGCCAATAGAGTGCGTCTCTTGCGAGTCTTCTCATCGATCTAGACGCATGTGTGAAGGATGAAATTGTTGAAGAATTTCAGGTCGCAAACATTCTGGTATGATGACCTGTCTGCCTTTAAAAATGATGCCCCAGGAGATGCCTAGCTTTTCCTGGTAAGGCCAAAATGGTCTCATGTTCATGGACATGCTGAACTGAATCAGGCCATCCTTCAATGATGGTTTTCCTCAATTTCTGTAGTGTGGAATCTTTTGCTGTTGAAACTACCAATTTTGTCGAAACAATTTGGATTTGTCAATATTAGGTCCCGAACTGAGGCAATAGGAATACTTTCTGAGGTTGATCTGCCATGGGAGGTCTGACTGATTCCATGGATTGTTACTAGTGCAAGGTCATGGCATGTCGGTAGACCTACAATCGCTGGGCCTTTAGTTTCTACGATGTAGAACACCTGTCACACCCAGGAGAATTGACTGTACTTGCACTGCAGGACTATTGATCCTGCTCATGGAATAACTGAATGGTTATACCCAAAGGTTGAGCAGTAGTAGATTATGCCATGGCCTTCCACAACTATCTATACATGTCTTTTAGAATTCGTAGGGGTACTATGTTGGCACTTGTCCCTGTGTCAATCTTGGCCAATAACGAATAGTTACCAACTTTCTTAAGGCAGATAATTTGAATCTTGGCAAACACTTTGGATGGTGTGACTGCATTCATGTTTTCCACGAGATTGATGGAGCGAAATGTGTGTTCATACCCTTTGTCTCATTGTGCACATCATCATCATTTTCTGGTTTGTCAGTCATCTCATGTATATGTTTCTGATGGGATACTAGATGGACCTTCTTATTGTTTGAAGGTGCCCGTTGTGTACAGTCTGTTTGGATCAGTGCGCAGCTCTTTGTAACTGCATCAGCCTTTGCTCTAGTGCACTGCCACTGCCAGTGGCCCTTTCTACCAAATGCCTTGCAAAATTGGTGAAAAGCTGGGAATTTCCTTGGTGCGTGCAGAAGGACACACCTTTCACATGTCTTGCTAGGTTTGGGTATTCTAGTAAATGTGTCAATAACTGGGTTTGTACTTAGGACTTGTAATTTGTGTTGACCTGTGAGGATAGCTTTGTACTTAAGTCCATCCTTGAGTAGTTCTTCAATGTTATTCATTCTGGACTTGTCTATCCATGGCATTGGATGTGATCATCAACTCAATAATTCTGTCTGCTAGTTCAGCATTTGCAAAATCACTGTACGTACCCTTTTCTCTGCTGATGAAGTGGTCCATGATGGTCAAAATGACATGAACTCTGGTTGATGAATATGTAAGTTTAACCTGATTCTGAATTGATTTTCCAATGTTGTCCAGGTCTTTTGGGGACCCTTTAGCTCTTCTGCTGTTAATCCTAATATGTTCAGTCTGTGTAGACCTTCATTCCCAATTGCTAGGTGAATTTTTATGGCTTGTTTGTCTGGTTCAGACACACCTGACTCAAGAAACCATAGCTCTGTATGCTGTTTAAACATTTTGAATTCAAATAGTAAATCATCTGCATCCCAACTCAAACCAGGGAATTTTGTGGACATTTTGACAATATCCCTTTGACCTTCCTCCTTGTTTTATTTAATTTATTGCTCAGCAACTCCCAAATCCACCTATTGTAATCACAATCTTCTCTGACCTGATTTTTATAATGGCTTTGTTTGGTTTTTTGTGCTTGACTCTCCTTCGCTTGCTATCAATCTGGCCCACGCTCTGGTCATTTGGCTTTCCTGACTGAGCTAACCCGGTGCTGGTCATGCTGCCTACTCATGGAACCAACAGGCTATGCACTGCAATCTCACCATGAGAGATCTGCCTGCTTACCAGCTCTTTATCTGAGCACTATCCCGGCCTCTGTCTTCTAAGCTTTTCTGTGCAGTCAGCACGTTGCATTTTCAATGCTCTCCCATGCTGTGAACTTGTTGCAGCCTGACCAAAACAACCTGACCAAAACATCGAGGGTCGTTTCATGCCAGGTGACATGACCTAAGACAGTTCACCATGTCGTAACTTTACTTAATCTTGCTGCCATGCTGAACGTGATGTTGTTTAGAAGGTACCACTGCTGCACATCATGTCGTGTCTTTACAATGATATAAAGGCACCAATCACTTATAAGGGCTTGGTAAACATGTTGTGGGTTCATTTATTGAGACTAGGCACCCGAGAACAGATTTGCTTGAGTTGAAAGCTTGAAGACATCAATAGCAGTGTTCTGCTCACAGGCCAAAGTGAAACTGAGACTGGATCACATGACCCACTTTCCTTCTAGTGATCACATGCTGCTATCCATTAAAGGCATATTATAACATTTATCATTAATGAATCAAATCATCTCTGGGAAAGAAACCTATTTACTTGACTGCAGTTTAAAAATAAATTAATTAACTCCTTCTTAATATAAACAGTGAGATGAGTTTTCACATAATCATTTAAGGCGAAGCAGACATAAACAGAATTTTTCAGGGCTAATCTTAATTATCACATTAGCAAATGACAATCTGGTAAACTGATAATGTAAAAATTGATTAAAGCTGCAACTTCAAATTGCCTGTCGGGAAATAAGAAGGCAAGTGAATGCAGTTGGTGCGTTTTCAACATTCTCCGATGCTGCAAACTTGTTGCAGTCTGACAAATACATCGAGGGTCATCTCATGCCAGGTAGCATGACCTAAGGCAATAAATGCTAACTAGATCTTTGGAAAAAATTATTACCCCACGTCAATGACATTGATCTCAGGTATTCTCTTTTGGCATGTGCCTTGCTGGGCCCACATCCCTGTTGACATTCAAGGTCATTCTGTCTCCTGCAATTAATGCTGAGGTACTTGATATTAATTGCTCTATAATTATCTCAGAAGGGGATGGGGGGCAGTGCTAACTCTAATTATTTCATTTACATTACTGGACAAAATATGGTTCTTGACATGTTGTTACTAGAATCTTCTTTTCAAATTTTTGGTTTTCTTTACAAAGTTTGCTTTCATCAGCGACAGCCACTGGAGCTTCGAACCCTAGCCTGCCTCGACCTGGTTTTCCACACATCTATCTTACTCGTGCATTAAGGCAGCATTTAGTTCCTCACTGGAGAAGTCAATAGTTCCATATCTAATTGAAGATGTGTAGTTATAGCTGACATTCTCCCTTGTTCAGTGCAATAGTTGAGTCAACCTTTCAGTCATTACACTTGACTCTGTTATTTTAACATAATTAAAACACTGCCATAGGAATAGTTAATTTGTATAAAGTAATCACAAAATCAGGTATTGCATCTTGAAATAAATGTTATGCAATCACAATTATTCATTTTGTAAATGCCCAATTTTATTACCTTTTGTTATTAATGACTGATTTTATTGCCCGCTGTATTTTAGTTATATGTTGCTTATTTTCAAGTCATTTCCTTCACACATATATACCACCTGCCCTATTCTGAAGGCAGTAACTCATGCTGGTTATTGTGCCACAACAGTGATGGTTCAATTAAGAAGCCATTCTTAGCACAAAACCAGATAGTGAGGGCCAGGTATACATTTTGTTTTAAGGGGCAACACAGGTGTGTCCAGTCCATTCTCAAATGAAATCTACATGTGTATACATTTCAGGATGGGTGTGTGGTCATGAAAGAATAATGCAGAGGATGAAGTCCAGCCGATGTATCCCCTTCCCCAACTTCAGCAAGTTAATTGTAACACTTCTCTAATCAACGGGCTTTGAATAGCTAACACTCTTCACAAACCCCAAATCAAGCATGGCATTATCTGGTATGTGGTACTCGATACAAAACAAGGGAGTAGACTTTCATCTTCACTGCCTGTGGAGTAATCTGGTAGAGTGCGTTGTCCACCCATTATAAAACTCAATTGATTTTCAATCCATTGATTCAAATGGATTGATAATCAAGTGTATTCTCACGCCTTCTCCTCCCTCCCAGAAACATGATAGGGTTCCCCTTGTCTTCACTTATCACTCCCCCCCACCAGCCTCCGCATTCAAAGGATCATCCTCTGCCATTTCCGCCAACTCCAGCATGATGCCACCACCAAACACATCTTCCCTTCACACCCCCAGCGGCATTCCATAGGGATCGTTCCCTCTGTGACACCCTGGTCCACTCCTCCATCATCCTCTACTCCTCAACCCCCACCCACGGCACCTCCCCATGCATACGCAAAATATGCAACACCTGCCCCTTCACTTCCTCTCTCCTCACCATCCAATGACCAAAACATGCCTTTCAAGTGAAGCAGCATTTCACCTACATTTCCCCCAACCTAGTCTACTGCATTCGTTGCTCCCAATGCAGTTTCCTCTACATTGGAGAGACCAAACGCAGACTGGGTGACCACTTTGCGGAACACCTTCGGTCTGTCTGCAAGCATTACCCACACCTCCCTGTCACTTGCCTTTTTAACACTCCACCCTGCTCTCTTGCCCACATGTCTGTCCTTGGCTTGCTGCATTGTTCCAGCGAAGCCCAACGCAAACTGGAGGAACAGCACCTCATCTTCCGACTAGGCACTTTACAGCCTTCTGGACTGAATATTGAGTTCAACAACTTTAGCTCTTGAACTCCCTCCTCCATCCCCACCCCCTTTCCGTTTCTTCCCCCTCCCTTTTGTTTTTTCCAATAATTTATATAGATTTTTCTTTTCCCATCTATTTCCATTATTTTTAAATCTATATCTTTTATGCCCTTTTAGTCTTATTTCACCCCACCCCCACTAGAGCTACCTTGCGTGTCCTGCTATCCATTCTTAATTAGCAGATTATTTTAGATAATATCACCACCTTCAACACCTCTTTGTTCTTTTATCTGTGACATCTTTTGGTTATCTGCTCCTATCACTGCTTGCTTGTCCCTACAACCTCCCCCCACCCAACCCCCACCTTAAACCAGCTTATATTTCACCCCTCTCCTATTTTTACTTAGTTCTGTTGAAGGGTCATGAGGACTCGAAAAGTCAACTTTGTTCTTCTCCGCCGATGCTGCCAGACCTGCTGAGTTCTTCCAGGTGTTTCTGTTTTTGTTTTGGATTTTCAGCATCCGCAGTTTTTTGTTTGTATTCTCTATGCGACAGGTGATCCACTCCACCAGATTACCACCAGGCAGTTGAGATTAAAATCTACCCCACTCTGATGCATTTACCCACAGACCTTTTGGAACAGGCTAATGATTTTGAATGCATGTCATTAAAAGAATGAAAGCTTCATACTTTTATCACATTTTCTGTGCCCTCAGGATGTCCCAAAGAGCTTTGCAACCAATGAAGTACTTTTGAAGAGTAATCACTGTTGTAACATGTTAAGTCACTGCCTATTCACTTTCAAGGGACCAGATAAGTCTAACCAGCTTTGAACTACAAAGATGATGTTGCTCGGCACTGCTTGCCAGGAAGCAAATTAAGATAATTAAAATAATACTCAGTTGCACTTAGAGAGAGTAGAACTTGACCTTGTCTCAGATCCCATTCTGGATCATTAATCCGGAATGCATTAATCAGTGTTTCAAGATTTTTCAAGAAACTGGATAATATGTTCAATTTTGTATGAGATGATGCTGCAGAAAACTGATTACAAACAATTTTCCTTTGCTGCTTAATTTGATTATCATCGTTCATTCCAATTTGAGTCTTTCTTATTAATATTAAAAGTGTAATATTTATTAATAGTTAACTACAAAATGCAAATGCACAAACCTGAAAGATGCCAGCTTTAGGATAGGGTACATCTGTGATGAAAATTATATCTAGTTTTATAATTTTGTCCCTCTATTCCACCAAATGATTTGACATTTTCTGAACCTGTGATCTACAATATTATTACTTAATGCATGTAATTTGATTTATTTGAGAACATAAATGAAAACAAACAAGTGACATCACTTTGGATGGAACTCTAAATGCATTTTGAAAGCTGTATCCATGTGATGATCAATGAAGCAAAATATGAAGAGCACCAGCAAGAACAGAAAGGAATCAAAACATCGCTGTGTTTTTGAGAATAACATGTAGATTTAAGGAATATTGGCAGTTGAAGTCATTCCACAGAACATTGAATTAGACATGCAGTTAAATGATCAAAGTATTTCAAACAGTCAGAATGATACCATAGATACGTGAGAAGATACACCTATCAATACTAGTTCCGATACTTCAAAACTATAATTGCAATACCAGCAATAGTAATTTTATACCCTGCCAACCAATGTTACTAGTGGAGTATTTGAAGGTAATACAGAATGGTCCTGTTTTTAACTTTTCTCTGTCTCTGACTTTGTTCTGAATGGGATGAAGTAAATGCTGGCCCCTGGAAAGGGTAACAGAAAACCAGAAGAGTCTAACTATTACTCTGAACTGGCCAATCAGTCTTATGCAGAGGAAAAGGTTATCTGCGTACATCTTTCATACTTGACTGTGTCAAGGTTTCATAGGTATTGATTTTAAGTTGCAAGTGATGAAATATGGAAGTGTGTGCGTTAGATCATACAGTTATCTCTGAAGAATTGTTGGCGTCCACTCATTGCAGAGATACCAATGTGAAAATACAATGGAACCCCCATTTTTCCTCCTTGTATTTAATGGGAATTGCTTGTTATCTTCACTCTTGGGCTTACATATATGGTATAGCAATATCCTAGCCACAGAATGACACAATTAACATAATTTAGTTTTATTCATCAAGTGAAGATAAAATACGACAAAAAAAGATATTATACAAGGAGACTCATCCCAGATTTGCACTAAGTGCAGTAACAGGCAGATAAAACATTTTATCTGCCGGCCATGATGGTGGATTTTCACGTCTTATTGTCCAAAACCTGCCACATCATTTATGCATTCCTGGGAAAAATGCTGTTTTTATGACAGGCGGGAGGCAATTTGCCTGCCACACCAACACCTCGCCGCTTCATCACACCAGGCACCACGTTTAAAGTACAGCCACGCTCAGTGCTTCCAGCTAATGTCCGCAGCAAAAAAGACATGGCCCCAAAAGGCAAGAAGACTGCTGTCCTCGGGCACTTTTTGGACACCGTGGAGGCCCACTGCGACATTCTCTATCTCCACTCTGACCACAGGAGGGGCAGCAACATTACCATTAGGGCTTGGTAGGTGATTGCAGTGGTGATCAGTGCCAATGCTGCACAGAAGAGGATGGCCATCAATGCAGATAGAAGATGAATGATCTCATCTGTGCAGCCAGGGTATGGCAACCATCTCATCACTCTAAACTCACACTCAAGCCCATCACACATTCACGGGCATCTCACTCACTGCCAGCTCAAGGGACATCACCACCTATTCTCACACATATACCCTCTCCCATGTCCTCATCTCATCTGGAGACTGCCTCCTCAGGCATCACCATCTTGAGGCCACTTGTACAGATCAACATGTGTCCCCCACACACACCCTGGGATACCCTCCTTGCCCTGTACAGCTCCCATCCTGCAGCCTCTTCCCTTGCCTGAGGCCACTTCTCCCCCTTCCCCAAGCAAGACTTACCCTGCAGCCATTGAAAAGCCACCCACCTATGGCTGATCTGGTAAGTAGAGACCTGCCATGAACCCCCTAAAAATGACGTGGTGCTGCCTGTGAAGCCTGGCACTGATGACTGTGAGTGCTGACCAAAGCAAGGTAGGCAAGCAAGTCTTGAAGTCCCAAGTGAAGTGCAGCCCGCCAAGTGCATGTCGCTTATGTGCTGTTTTGAAACATGCTGGCGTGTTTTCCCACTGACATGGATGGACGATCCAGCAGTGGGGTACGATTCCAGCCGGCAGGCCTATTAGTGATATGCTGATGTATTACAATGAGGTTCCTGACATCTGATGGTGGGGAACATGGTCTACTATGAGCTGAGCGGACGATCACACATGGTTTCACGCCATCGTGAAACTGATCATGCCATATTGTCCACTTATGTCACCCAACACGCCTGACGCTGGCGGGCACAGAAAATCCCGGCCAACAACTTGAGCAAAGCCTTGTCTTGCGAAAATTCTGCACAATCTGAATGGTTGATAAAAGAGGTTCCATTGTAAACCTTATTGTTTGCAGTTGACTGCTACACACAGGAATTATTTTTCCTGTCCCTCAGTAGAGAAGGCTCAAAAAAGTGGCTTATGTGGAGGTGCAATAATGCTTGTAATTTGGAAATGTGTCTTTCTATTCATGGATTCTCTTTGTAAGAAGAAAACTATCAATATTTTAACCAGATTTGGACTTTTAATTCGTTTATATCTTTGGCAAAATATATAGTCATATAAATTTGAATAAAATAACACCTTCTTTAGAATAGAAACACAGTACAAAGAGAAGTTTGTGCTTTCATCACCCTTACATAAAACCATAAGAAAGTTATTAGAAATAACACAGTGGTCCTATATGCTCCCATGATACAGAAGACAGAGAAGGTTGACAATTAAATGAGTTGATGATCAAAATATCAGGTGTAAATCAAAGCATTTCTCTCACATATCCTCCATGTTTCTAAAATTCAAAATGTGATGAAGGAAGGGGCTTATAATGTTATTCTCCTTAAAAGGAAACATAAGAGTCTACAATTACATTATGAAACCATGTCTTTATTTAGAAATTTGATAGCTTAATATATTGCAAACATTGTCAGCAGAAGCCACATTTAGTCTTGTATTGATAGTTGCATGTAACGTTGCCTCCCTGGTGCCAGCTTCAAGTTTGTCGAGCAGCTGCAGGACATTCTAATAGGGGACGATGAACAGTCAGAGGTCATGGTCCACAACGGTACCAACAACATAGTTGGAAAGAGGGATGAAGTCCTGAAGGCAGGTTTCAGACAGCTAGGAAGGAAATTATAAAGCAGGACTTCAAAGGCAGTAATTTCAGTATTACTCCCAGTACCACATAGTTGTAAGTATAGAAATAGGAAGATAGAAACAAAGCTGGCAAGGGTAGGAAGAAAAGTATTAAGCAAAATTGGAAGACAGTGGAAACAAAGGCTAGCATCTAATAGGGTCAAAATACAAAAAATGTCAACAAGGCAGAATTAAAGGTACTCTAACTGAATGCATTTAGCATTTGCAATAAGGTAGGTGAATTGCTGGCATAAATAGAAGTAAATGGGTATGATCTAATTGTCATTACAGAGACCAAGGCAGGGAACTGAATATCTAAGGGTATTTGACAATTTAGGAAGGATAGGCAAAATTGAAAAGGGGCTGAAGTAGTTCTGTTAATAAAGGATGAGATCAGTATATTAGAAAGAGAAGATCTTAGATCAGAAGATCAAGATGTCGAATCAGTTTGAGTGAAACTAAGAAACAGCAAGGGACAGCAAAATTGGTGGGAGTTATTTGTATGCCACCAAACAGTAGCGGTAAAGTAGGGCATGGTATAAATCAGAAAATTAGGGGTGCATGTAACAAGGGTAATACAATAATCATGGAGGACTTCAATCTACATAAAGACTGGGTAAACCAATTTAGCACTAATGCTGTGGAGGATAAATTCCTGGAATGTATGGAGGATGGTTTTCTAGAACAGTGCAATGAGAAAGGGCTAATTAATAATCTCATTGTAAAGGAGCCTTTAGGGAAGAGTGACCATAATACGATAGAATTTTACATTAAGTTTTAAAGTGATATAGTTCAATCCAAAACTAGGTTCTTACATCTAAAGAAGGGAAACTACAAAGGAGCAAGTTGGTTGTGGTAGATTGGGAAACTACATTAAAAGGTATAACAGGAAATAGGCGATGGCCAGCATTTAAGAATTAATACATGGTTTACAACAAATATATATTACTTTGAGGCACAAAAACCCAACTGGAAAAGTGATCCACCTGTGGCTAACAAGAGAAATTAAAGATTGTATTGGATCAAAGGAGGAGGTTTATAAAGTTGCCAAAAAATTAAGCCTGAGGATTGGGAGGTTCTTAGAACTCAACGAAGGAGGACCAAGAAATTGCTCAAGAAAGGGTAAATAGAATATGATAGTAAACTAGCTAGAAACATGAAAATGGGATGTAAAAGCTTCTATAGATATGTGAAAAGTAAAAGATGAGCAAAGACAAAGTTGGGCCCATTACAGGCAGAGACAGTAAAATTTATAATGCAGAATAAGGAAATGGCATAGAAATTAAACACATTCTTTATGTCTGTCTTCATGGAGGAAGATACAAAATATTAGAAATATTAGTGAAGCAAGGGATTAACAGGAAAGAGGAACTGAAAGTATTTAGTATTAGTAAAAAAGGTAGTAGTGGAGAAGTTAATGGGACTGAAAGTTGATAAATCCCCTGGACCTGATGATCTACACCCCAGAGTGTCGAAAATTCTATGGATTCTGGATTGATGCCTGCAGATTGGAAGGTAGCAAATGTAACCCCATTGTTTAAGAAAGAAGGTAAAGAAGGGAAACTACAGACCTGTTAACCTGATGACAGTTATAGGGAAAATGGTAGAATCTGTCACAAAGGATGTGATAACCGAACACTTAGAAAATACTGGGAGGATTGGGCATAGATTTCTGAAAGGGAAATCATGTTTGACAAACCTGTTGGCATTTTCTAAGAATGTAACTAGCAGAATAGATAAGGGGGAATGAGTGGGTGTGGTGTATCTGGACGTTAAAAAGGCTTTCGATAAGGCTCCAAGAGGTTATTAAACAAAATTAGAGTGCATGGGATTGGTGGTAATATACTGGCATGGATCGAGAATTGGTTCATGGACAGAAAACAGAAAATAGGAATGAACAGGTCATTCTCAGGTTGGCAGGCTGTGACTAGTGGGGTATCACAAAAATCAGTGCTTGGGCCTCAACTATTCACAAACTATATCAATGATTTGGATGTGGGGACCAAATGTAATATTTCCAAATTTGCTGATTGCCCAAAACCAGGTAGGAATGTGAGTCATGAGGTGGATGCAAAGAGGCTTCAAAGATTTAGACAGGATAAGTGAGTGGGCAAAAACATGGTAAATGGAATATAATCTGGAAAAATGTGAAGTTATCCACTTTGGTAGGAAACATAGAAATGCAGGGTATTTCTTAAATGATGAGAGATTGAGAAGTGTTGATGTTGAAAGGGTCCTGGGTGCCCTTGTTCATGCAAATGCAGCAAGCAATTAAAAAGGCAAATGATATGTTGGCTTTTATTCCAAGATGATTTGAGTACAAGAATAAAGAAGTCTTGCTGCAATTGTATAGAGCCTTGGTGAGACCGCACCTGGAGTATTGCATACAGTTTCGGTCTCACTACCTAAGGAAGAATATAGTTGCCTTAGAGGGAGTGTAACGAAGGTTCACCAGACTGATTCCTGGGATGGTGTGATTGTCCTATGAGGAGAGATTGAGGAGACTGGGCCTGTATTTTCTACAGTTTAGATGAATGAGAGGCGATCTTATTGAAATACTCAGGAATCTTACAAGGTTTGACGAGGTGGATGCAGGAAGGATGTTTCCTCTGGATATTGGGCCTGCGATCAGAGATACAGTCTCAGAATAAAGGGTAGGCCATTTAAGACTGAGATGAGAAGGAATTTCTTCACTCAGAGGGTGGTAAATCTTTGGAATTCTCTGTTTCAGGGGGCTGCGAAGGCTCAGTCATTGAATATGTTCAAGACAGAGATCTATAGATTTCTAGATAGTAAAGACATCAATGGTTATGGGGATAGTGCAGGGAAATTGTGTTGAAGTAGAAGATCAGCCGTGATTTAATTGAATGGTGGAGCAGTCTCGAGGGGCTGAATGGCCTATTCCTACTCCTCTTTCCTATGTCTTATGTTCCTAGTTGTGAAATGTTTTATTGATGAGGTCTCATAATATTTGTGTTGGCATATTAGAACTATATGGGAAAGCTGTCACCCATAATGTCTGCTGATGTCACTTTCATTGAGAAATGTGATGTAAAACAGCATAGCGGTAGATATTTCCTTAACAAAGGATCCTGATGAACATCCACATAGGCATAACTACTGCGGAGCTGAGAGTTAAGAGATATTCACTAGCTAGCACATTCCAAGTTCATGTTAGTTTCTGATTTGTGCAGCCACTAGCATGAATGTTGTCACCCGGATAATGAGTTTTCTACATCACTGCTTTCATGACAATTTTAAAGATGAATTGGCAAAGTGTACTAACCCACTTACAAAAGTAGCTTCTTCTCTTCTCACAGATAATGGAAAAATGAGAAATTGCCATTTGTGTAAGCATCAAGAATCAGCCCACATTTTCCCATTTTTGGGAATAACTGAGGCTTAGGTAGTACTGCATATTGTACAGCATGGTAATGAGGAAGGGGTAGATGGTGAAGAAGGTATAATGGTGATAGGGCAATTGGCCAAGGATAGAAAGGCCAGAGTTGATGGCCATTGTAGAGACTGTTTCTTCTTTACTTTTTCAGCTGGAGTACATTTCCCCCTGCATTTCTAAAGAGCTTGATCGAGATTCCTTGACCCTGATCCCTGAGGTAATGGAAAGAAGAAAGTTCACATTACACCTTTCAGACATTCATAATGTCTTAAAATATTTCACAGCCAATTTATGAATTACTTTCTGAAATACAATCACTTCTGTTGACAAACATGGCAGTCAATTTCTTTTTATTCTTTCATGGGCTGTGAGTGTCACCAGCAATGGCAACAGTTATTGTCCATCCATACAGTCAGCCTTGAGAAGGTGATAGTGAACCATCTTCTTGGACTGCTGCAGTCCACCTCATGTAGATACATCCACAGTGCTGGTAGGAAGAGAGATCTAGGTTTTTGACCCAGCGATACATAGCAAAGTTCCACAAACAACAGTAGTACTGAAAAAAAGAGAGATGTCTAAGGTTTTCATGTTGCACTCATCGGACACTTGCAAGAATACCAATACAAGGGGAAGACAACAATTTATATTGTGCGTGAAGAGAGTCCTGATTGGTTGGAAAGTGGCATTGCCATGGAGAATGCACCACTGATGGTGACTGACAGTTAACTGCCAAACATTGTTTGAAATTTAAACCAGGCAGCTTGACCCTGATTTGTCAAGGCATTGCCCTGAGGAATGAGTCAGCGAATGGCAGCCACTTATTTTCTTTAGCTGAAACAGGCACAATGTATGTATATGTTCTTTCTGTCTGCAAAGAACAGGGTCCTGTATATTAATATATGTAGCTTCCAGTACACGCATATGTGTCACACAATGAGCTCAACTGACAATCTTAAATTGGTTGTCAGCATAATTCTTAGCACATTGAGGATTATTCAGCGAATGTTGTCCAATCGTGGAATCACATCTAATGTTGGGCACTGTGTTTTGAGTTTTGCAAGCAGGGGCTGATTGGGTACGGTCTGTGCCCTGCCCATTGTGAACAGAGCATGTTGTTTGATACGATCCGCCAATCTTTGGGATGTACAGCCTAGCATCACACTAGCACTGAAATTCATATACCACATTGCTCATTTGTGTGATAGGCAGAAGGTATTTCTGGCTTGACAGCAGCATCTAGTTAGTGGCAAATACCACTTATGTTGCTACTGCTTAGTAGCGGTGTGGGACAGCTAGCTTCACCTGTTGCTTAAATTTTTGAGATGCCTTGTCCTTCCAGGATAGTCTGAGGTAGGCTGGACACTTTTCTGGGCTGAAAGTGATGATCTTAGGTCCGTTCATGAGCTTGCTTGATACACAGCGTGAAATGATCTGTTCAGGGTAGCCACTATCCTGCAGGGTGGCTTTGATGGGTCCTACTTCAGCATCAAGTTTACATGGTGAACAACTGGCTCGGGCCCTATTTACAAGGTTGCCGATAAGACCAATCTTACAGCACATGGAACTGTAAGAATCCCAACGTGTATATTGACCAGTGAAAGCAGGCTTGCGGTAGATCATGGTAGAGAATCCCCTGGCAGATTTCTCATCTAGTATGTCAAGGATGGGGAGTTCATTTGATTGCTCCATTTCATAGGTGAATTTGAGTGCAGGATGGAGCCCATTAAGACATGAAATGAAATTGTTACATCCAGTTGCGGATTTAAATATAGCAAAAGTATCATCTACATATTGGAAATATGCGAGGGTTAGGAGGTTAGGTGTCATTCCATCAAAGACACATTTCTCATGGAACCCAACAAAGATGTTCACAAGAGTTGGGCCTAAAGGGGATCCCATGTCAACACCATCTATTTGGGCATATATGGTGTAATTAAAACTGAACTCAACTGCACGAGTTGGTGAGTTCCTAAGTTCAATGAATATTGATATGTGTAATTGTGACAGGTCTAGATTGCCATGATATAATGCTGCAGCGCAAATATCTATGGCTTCCTTAAGTGGGAATTGGTGAATAGGCGAGCAATGTCAAATGATCAATGGCATATTCTCCATGGCAATGCCACTCACCAACCAATCAGCACTCTCTTCCATACAGTATAAATTGTTGTCTTCCCCTTATATTTGTATTCATGCGAGTGTCCTGATGAGTGCAAGATGAAAAGCTTAGACATGTCTCTTTTTTCAGCAATAATCAAATTCTGTACTGCCAAACGACTATTTAAACGACAATAAGATCAAAGGTGCCATCATTGTCCCTTAGATAAATTCCTAGTGGGTTATTGGATTGGGCTATGTTGTAGGGGGGAGTGGGAATGATCACCAATGGTTTGGGGAGGACACTCCTGGATCTGCTGACCACTTAACCTAACACCTACCCTTTATTAGCAGATATGGGGAGTCTCTGAAGAATCCAGGGAAGACAAATTGGAATATTTTCTTAATGTTGAAAGACTAGGAAGTGTAAAAGAATAAAGAGATTTTATTGTCCATGTACATGCTTCACTTGCAGTACTCCAGAGTACTGCATTTCATTCTGAAGCTCAGGATAGATATATTGGCCTTGGACCTATTACAAAATAGATGTGCCATAATTATACCAGGATTTTTTTTTCTTTAATGATATGTGTGTATCATGAGCATTTGTTACCCATCCCTAATTGTCCTAGGTTATTTCAGAGGGTAGCTAAGAGACAACCACATTGTTGTGAACTTGGAGTCACATGATCAGGCCAGCAGATTTCTTTTCCTAAAGGGCATTAGTGAACAAGCTGTTTTTTTTTACAACAACCAACGATACATGGTCATCATTATTGAGATTAATTTTATAGTCCAGATTAATTAATTGTGTTGAAATTCCACCAGCTGCTATGATTGGATAGGATTTGAGCCCATATCCCCAGAGCTCTACCAGTCCCATAACATTACCACTATGCCACCACCCCAATTCCAAGAGCAGGGTGCATAAACTTGACTTTTATCCTTGAGTTTAGAGGGATAATTTAATGGGGTATTTGAAATAACTAAGGGATCCAATAATGTAGATACAGAGAAACTATTTCCTCTAGTGCGATTTCAAGAATAATAGGGTACAATTTTAAAATTAGAGCTCAGCTGTTTAGGAGTGAAATCAGGAGGGGCTTTTTTCCACAGAAATGGTAGAGGAAAGCTGGAACTGTCCCCAAAACCTGTGGAACAATTGAAATTTTCAAGTGTAGACTGATAGATTGTTTTGATAAGGGTGTCAAGGGTTACAGAGCAAAGGCTTGTGAATGAAGAAGAGGTGCAGATTAAACATGATCCAATTTATAATTTTACTATGGATAGCAGAAAAAATTGTTATTAATACATTTATGCTGTTACTAAATACATTAACAGAGTAACTCTTATGCCAATAAATACAACTAAGTCATATAGCTAATACAGCCTTCTTCTTTATGTCAGCTACTAGTATATCATGATTCTTCTCTTTGAAAGGCAGACTGAATGTACATTCAATCCAACTGAGAATTAAGGCTCTGAAAAAGTTTTATTTAAATAAGACAGGTAAATCTACAGTATACATTGTAAAACAGTGAGTCATGCATTTCTTTATTCTCTTTGATATATAAAATAATAAATATAACTCTTCCTAAGCTTGGACTAATACTACCTGTCATGGCTCTCTAGATATATGGCACAAACTTAGAGAGGGATTTTTTTTTTTATCTGTTGGCTTAATAGCTGATACTGATTGTTTTCTCAAACATAGTCACAGAAGTTGACGGCAATTCATTTGAAACTGTGTTTCGACAAAAAAGCAATGGACAGTTGCAACTCTTACAATAACGTTAGAATACCAGTCCACATAAATCTGCATCTGCCTCACAAATATTGAAAGGATTGCCAAACTTTGGTGATAACAAAGAAGCTCATGACTGAATAAGCGGTTAAGGCCATTTAAGAAATACACAGCAACATACACCACTGTAATTATCCTTGATAGTTTTTTTGAGAATTACCCTTGGTGGTTTAAGTTTTAACTCCTTTCTTGCTGTTGCTGGAAATACAAAACATAAGTTGAAAAAATAGACAGATAAAAATCAACTTTCTGTCACAATCATTTTTTTAAATTAAAAGGTTGTATTCTTTCAACAGATTCCAATCTATTGCATGATTTTCTGAGAAAATAAAGACTCTGATGGTCATTCCAGGCACAGAGAGGAGAAAGGGGCGAACAGTGTATTGTTATCCTTTTATGTTGCTTTGGTATTTCTGCATCTTCCGGGATGAAGTGGGGGAGTCGGCTAGATGGAGCAATATGCCTAGAATTTGTACAGGCAGTAGAAACAAGGGGAGAGGCATAACTGCACCTCATTTTCCTTTCTGTGTGGTGGTTGAGTGCCCATTAGGAGGGATGTTTGAAGAAGTTGTTGATAACCCTTGCACTGCAGTCCATCTTGCATTGGGAGGTCTTAGAAGGCCACATAGCCTTTTCATTACAAGGATCTGCTATATTCTTCAGGTTATAAGCCTTCAGGCTGCTGTTTATGGACAGTAGCAATTAGGCCTCAGAGTTGTCAGTCCTTGCTGTTGCTCAGGCATTGGATGTGGATGCTGTCAAGGATCAGGCTAAGCTAATGACTGGAATCTGTAAATCCGGACAGGCTCAGGGGTGGCATGGTGCATTCCCCTTGTGCACGGCGGGGAGGAATACATGGGGCTGAAATGTTTTTAACAATCTTAGCAAGACAATAACAGACACTTGCAGAATGGGTCAATGAATAGGAGTTGAAAGGAGACATTCTATTGGAAGAACAAGAAAATCCTATTTCTTCCGAGGTAAGTTGCAGCTAAGAAAATCTGGTTCAGAGGAAATATTGGTGGTTCTGGACTTTCAGTGGTACCCAGAAGAGAGTGGCTTGGGGCTAGATGTTGCAAACCATGTAAGCAAAGGGCCCCAGGCACAGGGCAGGTTAACGATGCAACAAGGGCTGCGTCAGCGAGCATGCCGCCGGGGATGACGTCATCCAAGCGTCACCCCCGCCCTGGTGAAAGTGGAGCTGCCGAAATGAGGGCGCGCGGGGGCGCATGCGCGGCGCCGCTGACTGATCCGGGCATTTTAAAATAAGTCGAAGCAGCGTCCGAGAGCCGGAGCTCATTTTACACAGAGAGAGGGAGAGAGCAGCGGTGCTTTCAATCCGGCTAATCTTCCCCGTCAGAAAGGAGGAATAAAAAGTAAAAGGGAATAATTTTTTAAAAAAATCAGACCCTTTAATTCAGGTGAGAGCGAGCCGGGATGTTTTGAGTGCGAAGGTTGTGGAGGCGGCTGGACCGGACCGGACCGGACCGGACTGGACCGGGCCGGGCCTGGCTTGGCTGGGCTGCCCGAGAGAGGATGCATCTCCATCAGGTGCTGACCGGCGCTGTCAACCCCGGGGACAACTGCTATTCGGTCGGGGGCGTCGCTGACATTCCGTTCACGGTGAGTGAGAGAGGGGGAAGGTGGGGGGTGGGGGGGGGAAGGTGTGCATTGGCTCCGATGCATTGCGGCTCCAGGCCTGACCCGGGCTTTAAATGATGTGATCAGCAGCAAATATGATCAGTGCAAAGTGTGTGGGGTTCCCAGTCACACATTTATATGAATATGTAGATTAAAAAAAGCCTCCCCTTCGAATATCAATGCACTGTTACTGTCAGTCAGCAGTGGTGCAGCAGGCCATCTGATCATATGGGGAATCAATAGAGGTGCACTGAAGCTTGAATTAACTTGTATTTACAATATATTGTATTTGCAGGGGTGGTGCATTCCTGACTGCTGTTGGCATTAATTCTCCCTAGGCTTCTTAGTAAGCAGATCCGAAGAAATGGGAGTGCAGTTGCTCAGCTGCCTCCCCCCCTCTCCCAGCTCTGCAAGTCTCATGATGGTAACAAAACGTGAGCATCAGCACAAATATACATGACTCTTCCCCCCTGTTCTGCATTTGGGTTCCAGCCTTATTGTTTTCTGGAAAGGTGTTGCCGTTAATTTTTTTTGCCATGGTTGGGGTTGGCTGATTGCTGGCTTGATGGCATTAATAAATCATGGTGTAGAAACTGGCTGACGGTGACGTCCTTCAGAATTTCCAACAGGTTCCCATAAGTTGTTTGTAATGGCATTGCACCCTTACTGCCTGTAGATTAAAACGGATGCTGACATCTCGGAAGCTGCATGATGCACAGTGATTGCGTTTAGTACCAATTCGCTGGGAACACTGGCGAAAATTCAATCGCACGGTGCAACCCATCGAAATCGAGCTCCCTTGACTGTTGCAATTGAGAAGTGCAGAACGGAAACGAACCTTCTATACAGACGCAAAAAAGATCTGTTATCACTGGTGCATTTTGATCATTTGCCAGGATTTTGCTACGAAGAATTCCTACACTTCCCAACGTACTTTAAATGCAAAAGAGGATGCTGTTTAAATTACTGCAGATGTAACAAATTCAGAGCAGGAGTTGTAGTAGGATATAATCTTTAAGTCTCCGGATTGTTAGAGACTGAGATGCGCTTCGGGATCCTGGGGAAGTCCTGATATGCGGACCTATGTGAGAATTGCCTGGGCTTCCACTTCTGATGGGCAATTCGCCTGCTCCCCGGGACCCGCCACAGACTTGAAAGAGATCCGTGGTACTTACCTGAATAGTTACTCAGGAAATATTAGACAGATTAAAACCTAGTCTAGCATCTGGGTATCTACAAAACTGACCCCCAATCACCCCTTTGACCTCCCTCCCCACAAACGACCTCCACCTCTCACGAATGACCACCTCTCACTCACTTACCCCCCCTTACCTGCCCCTCAACCCCCCCCCCCCCACCTCATCCATTCACCTGTTCACTAACATTCAAACTAGGCCTTTTAACAGACCAAATGGTAGCTCGTGTTCTTAAAAAGGGGTATGTGTTCTGCACTGATCCCCTTTGTACGTCTCCGCATGGATTTCTGTGCCAAGCGAGTTCTTGAGGAAGTGCAACCTTTTTAACCGTAACCTGGTAAGTGCGCAGTTTTCTGACTGATCAGTGTTGGATGCAGCGGTTCCGATGCTGATTGGAAGATTTGGGCCAAGTATGCAAGAGTGTCGAGTTATATAATCAGTTTTTCCTGGAAGCAAATGCCATTTTTTACTTTATAGCACTTTGATAAACTAAATTTTGTTGTGATTTTTTTTTCTGATGTAATATACAAATTATGATTTATAAGTGCCAGCTCAATAAAGTTGGCAGCACTCTTGCCTTGACTTCAAGGTTCAGACTTAAGTACATATTCCAGGTCAGCATTTCTGTACAGTGCTGAGTGAATGCCACAAACTCCTTTCCCTTGTTACTGACTCCATCCCTCTCCTTGTTAACTTTGAGGTTGAAGCAGACTGATTGCAACTTTGGTATATTTGATCGCAAGGTGAGCCTCTGGCTATATTACTGTGCCATCGCTAAGACAGCCTATTTCTGCCTCTGTAACATTGTCCAATTCTGTCTGCTGCAGTTCATCTGCTGTTGAAACCCCTGACTTGATTATTTCAATGTAACATTGGCAGGCCTCCCATTTTTTACTGTCTGTAAACTTGAAGTAATTGCTGCTGTGTCCTAACTTGCACCAAATTCCATTTGCCCATCACTTCTGTGCTCGCTTACTGACACTGACACCCAGTTAAGAACATCTCGATTTTAAAATTACTCTCTTTGTTTTCATATCCCTCCATGACCTTACCCACCCTATATGGAATTCTCCTCTCCGACTCTCCTTTTAAGGTGCTTCTTAAAGTCTATCTCTTTGATCAAGCTTTTGGTCATCCACCCTAATATCTCCCCGTAGTTCAATGCCAGATTCCTTTACTGTTAGTGCCCCTCTTAAGTGCCTTGAGATGTTTTGCTATATTAAAGGTGCTTAATAAATACAAACTGTTGTTGATGGAGGTGCTATCTTTTGGGAGATCCATTAAATCAAAGCTTTGTCTGCCAATTCAGGTGAACCATTTGAAGAAGAACATGGGGTTTCCCACTAAGATAAAAGCAAAATACTGCGGATGCTGGAAATCTGAAATAAAAACAGAAATTGCTGGAAAAACTCAGCAGGTCTGACAGCATCTGTAGGGAGAGAAAGAGTTAAAAGTTTTGAGTCTGTTTGACCCTTCTTCTGAGCTCTGAATAAGGGTTATACAGACTTGTGACGTTAACTATGTTCCTCTCCACAGATGCTGTCAGACCTGCTGAGTTTTTCCAGCATTTTGTTTTCATTACAGGGTTTTGCATATTTTCTGACTTATTACAGTCGCAACACTGGCATTTATGCCCTAACCAGAAAAAAATCCAACCCTTCCAAATATCCGTCATGAAGGTTGCTCTCAATGATTGGAAAAGTGGAAGGAGTTATCAACAGTGCTATCAAGTGGCATCTGCTTACCAGTAAACGACTCATCAGTGCTCAATTTGTCAGTTTGAATTCTGCCAGGACCACTTGGCTCCAGACCTCATAGCCTTGCTCCATTTGTGGAAATGAGCTGAATTCCAGAGGTAAGAGCCATTTCCTTTGAGATCAAGATTGCTCAACTGAGTAAGCCACCAAGGAACCCTAGTAAAACTGAAGTCAAGTAGAAAACTCTTCAGTGGCTGGAGTCATACTTTTCACAAAAGAAGATTGTTGTGGTTGATGGAAGTCCATCATCTCAGCTCAGGCCATTGCTGTAGGAGTTCCTAATGGCAACATCCTAGGTCTTACTATCGTCAGCTGCTTCATCAATGACCTTCCCTCCATCATAAGCCAGAAGCGGGCTCTTTGCTGCTGATTGCACATTGTTTATCTCTATTCATTAATGCTGTGGCTAGTAGAACTGGTCAGAAGCTGGGTATTCTGCAGTGAGTGGCTCACCTCCTCACTCCAAAAATCCTCTTGACCAGCTACAAGGCACAAATCAGGAATGTGATGGAATGCTTCCCACTTGTCTGATAGATGCAGTTGCAACACTGGAGAAACTTGATATGACTCTGTTTAAAGCAGTCTACTTGATCAGCACCCCATCTGCCAGTTTAAAATTCCATTCCCTCCACTGTCAACACCAAAGTTTATTGCATTGGAAATTCTCTGCAGGCCTGGCAGCATCTATGGAGAGAGAAACTGAGTTTATGTTTCAGGTTGATGACCTTTCACCTGAACCTTCCAATGAAAGATCATAGGCCTGAAATGTTAACCCTGTTTCTCTCTCCTCAGATGCTGCCAGACCTGCGGAATATTTCCAGTTTTTTTTATTTTTATTTCAGATTTCCAGTATCAGCAATACTTTACACTTCCTCATTTGGTGGGGCCTGTGACTTAGCATCATGAGTTACTAAAATGTATTGTAACACTGGGATTTCCCCCATTGCTTGTAGCATCTGCCACAAACTCTGTTCCCTAACCATTGACTCCATCCTTCTCCCAGGATACTGTCTGAGCTGAACCAGATTGCAACATTTGACTCTGAGCTGAAATTGCGACCCCACAAATTCTCCATCACAAAGGTCCCAACAACAACTTTTTATTTATGTAACACATTCAACATAATAAAAAGTCCCATAGCACTTTACAAAGACATTACTAAAAAGAAAAATATGACACTTGAGCCACATGAGATATCAGGGGAGGTGACCAAAGGTTGGTCAAGGAGGAACTTTTTTGTGGAATGCCGTCAAAGAAGAAAGTGAGGCAGAGATGTTTAGGGAATTCCAGAGCTTAGGACCTAGGCAGTTGAAGGCATAACTACCAATTGTGGAGTGATTTAAAACCAGAGATGCTCAAGAGGCTGGAATTAAAAATATCTTGGGGTTGTAGGCTGGAGGTGATTACAGAGGTAGGAAGGGGCCAGGTGATGGCAAGATTTGAAAACAAGGATGAGATTTTTAAAATGGAGGCGTTATTTAAATTGGAGTCAGAATAGGTCAGTAAACACAGGTGTGATGGGCACATTGCATTTGATTTAAGTTAGGACACGGGCAGTAGAGTTTTGGATGACCTCCAGTCTATCAAGGGTACAGATCGGAGGTTGGCCAGGATTGCTTAGAATAGTCAAATCTGGAGGTAACAGAGGCATGGATGAGAGTTTCAAAAGAGCTGTGGCAGGTGCAGAGACAGCTGATGTTACAGAGGTGGAAATTGGAGCAGAGTTTGGAGCTGAGATTGAAGACAATGGCTTCAGTCTTCCAAATATTTAATTGGCGGAAATTTCTGCATATCTTTTGCTGGATGTCAGATAAGCAGTCTGATAATTTAGAGACAGTGAAGGGGTTGAAAGAGGTGGTGATGAGGTAAAGCAGGTTGTCACCTGTGTACATGTTGTTACGGCACAGCTGGTGGTAAGTGCTAAGCTGCTCAAATCTCCGAGGGAAACTTGAAACAACTGCCACAATTATTTTGCAATTTGTATTTTGATTTTGACATGCGTGCTTTGAATTCAGTAGTAATGAGTCTAACAAGTCTTAGAGGTTTTTATAAAACTAAGTTAAACATTTATTAATGAAAGAAATAATTTTAAGCACATACATAGGCCTACAAATTACTACTATAATAACTCCTAGCTCCTCTAATTAATCTGACTCCTAGTTACGCCTCCATTAAGGCAACAGTAAAATAAAATAGATTTTAAAGACCCAGGCAAAGCACATGATACCCTGGACAGGAATATTCACGGTGAATTCTCTTAGCTTTAGTTCCTACAGGCAGCAGCTTGGTACATAGAGACTGGAGGCTTTTCACACTTGTTAGATCTTCGAATACCTTCTTTCCTTACACCTAACCTCATCTACTTTATACACGTTTCTTCCTTTTTAATGTAAATCCCATTTTTTCAATATGTCTTTGGACTTTGCCTTTCTAGTAATAAAAATCTTTCATAGTACCAATTCTATCAATAAGCTTTGGGAAAAATAAATATTGGTTTCTTCTAGCTAAGTGTAACATTTTACCCTCTCTTTGAAATTCACGACCACTCTGGTTTATCTCCAAAATGCAAATTTTCCTTTTACACCTCACATTTTAAAACTTCAGCCATGTTTACTTATTTAGCATTTCAAACCTAGCTTTTCTTCTGATACATCAAAGCCTTCAGACCAGCTGCTTTTAATTCAATTAAATCTCACACACATACACACAACTCAGACCCCACTATTCCTACTTTACAATAAATCCCAATAACCTTATAAAAATTATTATATTTCATAATGTGGAAACTGATGTTTTCTTGCATGATGTCACTGAGGGGCAGCATGTAGATGAGAAATAGAAGGGGTCTAAGGATAACTCCTTAGGGCATAGCAGAGATAACAGTGTAGGAATGGGAAGAGAAGCCATTGATGGCAATTCTTTGACTAAGGTAGGTAAGAATGGAACTAGGTGAACACAATCCCATCCAGTTGGATGACAGTGGAGAGGTGTTGGAGGAGGATGATGTGATTATCATGTCAAAGGTTGCAGATACGTTGAGAAGGATGGGGAGGGATTGTTTGCCTTTGGCACAGTTACAGAGGATGTCATTAGTAACTTTGGTAAGAGCCGTTTTGGTACTGTGGTTGGGGTGGAAACCTAATTAGACGGATTCAAACATGGAGTTCCTGGAAAGGTGGGCATGAATTTGGGAAGTGACAACACATTCAAGGACTTTGGAAAGGAAAGCAAGTTTGGAGATGGAGCCATAGTTTGCAAGGACAGAGGAGTCAAGGGCTTTTTTTGAGGAGAGGGGAGATGATGGCAGATTTGAAGGAGAAAGGAATTGAACTTCAGGAGACCGCATTCTTCTACTTGTGTATCATTTCCTGACTCTGCCACTGCCTCAACTCATCTGCTGCTGAAACCATCTTTCACACGCCTGTGAAGTTCCTAAGACATTTTGCTACATTGAAGGTGCTATATAAATGCAATTTGTTATTATTGAGGTACACAAAATGGGAAGCCTGCATACTTGATCCTGGACTGTGTGGAGGGAGCTGATTTGAGTCAGAATGGCACAGGCATGCAACAATTGGCTTCCTTGTACTTGAGCACGGGAAGACAAAACTAGCAGTTGAAAAGTGCATGTTTACACTTTCCTATGGTCAAATAGCTAGCCTGCCAAGAGCAGTTTTAATGGCTGTCACCATTTGAGCGGGGACTAGGAAGACAGCTAATGGGTGTGAAACTATACCCTGGTGGGGAAAGAAAAAAAGAAGGAAATGTTTTGACTTGAATGAATCAGAATACATCTTGTGTAACCTTCAGAAGCTAAGGCTTTCACTGTGGTGAGGGCACTAATTCTGGGCTTAATTTAAAAGTGAAGATGTGTATATTTATGTTAAATAATTAATTCCTTTGGGTAATAAATCATGCTGTCTGTTTTGGAAATAATTCTGGGCTGTGGGTTTTCTGTCATAAAGGCCTCAAAATATCCCTTGAGCATCTTTTGGTTTCTCCTTTTCTCCACTATTATAATAAAGCATCCATAATGGAGGCAAATGAGGTTCTTCTGTGTCTTCTACTGCTTAAACTCATTGTTCTGGTGGTGAAGTTTGAATTTTACTTTGGCACAAAAGTTGAGTTGCTCAACACAGTTCATTATTTAAAATGGAGCCTAGGTTTGTTTTGCTGCACCAGATGCTTCAAAACCCAATTACTTGCTTCAGTTCATATTTGCAGGTTTTGATTGTACTTTCTCTTCCTGTTTATTATTTTGTTGAACTGCACAAGTGCAGGGTTCTGTACAGTATATTTAAAGCTTTGAAGATGCACACCTAAAAAATGATTTACGCATAACTAACATAACCCAGAAGGTTCTCATTGTTCCATCTAAATACAGGTTGCAGTACTAATTATGCACTTGAATATGTAAGTGATGTTCACATGGATTACAACGGATTGAAGTTGAGGTCTCTATAAAAGTTTCTCATATCTTTGAAATTACCCTTTTTACAATTGTAACAGCATGAATACTTAACACACGGTCTCAAGGGGCTGAATTCTAGCTTGAAGGAGTATGAGAGTTTAGAGAGGATGGGGCTGGGGTGGGGTTAAAACTGGGCATTGAGAAACTGACTCCAACCCAGCAACCTGCACATTTATCTTGAGCATGCTAAGTGGCATGTGCATAACCCCCTTAGAAAATGTGAGTTGTCAGTTGTCATTGCTAATTTGTATCAAACTACCACAAAAAAGTTGAATAAGAATTAAACCGTACATACCACCTGGCATTGACCTAGGCACCTCAAATGACAAAGGCACACCCTGTCCATTTGACCTTGCAAAGTTCTCCTTATTAGCATCTGGAAACTTGTCCGTGGGACAGCTTCCCAATTTTGGCACTAGTCAAGCAAAAGCCAGACAGTCATTCTTAACAAATCAGACCTTTTAGCACCATCTCTGGATATGTCTTGTCTCACTGGTAGGACAGACTCATCACAGGTGCCAGCAGAGCGGTATACAGTCAGGAGGGGTTGGCCTTGGAAGTCCTGAACATTGACTCTGACCCCCATGAAGTCTCATGGCATCAGATCAAACACTGGGAAGGAAACCTGCTGATTCCCACCTCAGTCCTGCTGAGCCCTCTCTCAGTTTTCCTCCAGGTTGAATGCCACTTGGAAGAAACACTTGAGGGTAGCAAGGGCACGGAATGTACCATGGGTGGGGAACTTCAATGTCCATCACCAAGAGGTCTCGATAGCACTACTTCTGACGGTGCTAGCTGAGTACTGAAGGACATAACTGACAGACTAAGCCTGTGGCAGATGGTGAGAGAACCAACTAGAGGTAAAACCTACTTACCTCACTTTGACCAGCCTACCTGTCATGGATGCATCTGTCCCTGACAGTATTGGTAGAAGTGACCATTTGCAAAGACCTTGTTGGAGAAAAAGCCCTGTCTTCACATTGCGAACACCATCCATCATATTGTTTGGTACTATCACCATGCTAAATGGGGTCAACTTGGAACAGACCAAGCAACTCAAAACTGGGCAGCAGTGAGGCGCTGTGGGCCATCAGCAGCAGCGGAGTTGTGTTCAACCACAATCTAACCTCATGGCTCAGCATATTCCTCTCTACTATTATCATCAAGCTAGATGACCAGCTTAATGAGGATTGCAGGCGAGCATGTCAGGAGCAGCATCAGTCATACCTAAAATGAGGTGCCAACCTGGTGAAACAACAACACAGGACTACAAACATGCTAAACAAAAGCAGCATGACAGAGCTAAGAGATCCCACAATCAGTGAATCAGATCAAAGCTCTGTAGTCCAAGTATTTCCAGACATGAAGTGTGGGGGAGAATTAAACAACTAACTGGAGCAGGAGATTCCAAAAACATGCATATTCTCAAATGTTAGGGGGAGTCCAGCACATAAGTGCAAAAGATAACACTGAAGCATTTTGCAACGCTCTTCAGCCAGAAGTGGCAAGTAGACGATCCATTTTGACCTACTCTGAAGGTCCACAGTATCATAGATCCCAGTCTTCAGCCAATTCAATTCACTCCACATGACAAAGAAATAGCTAATGGCACTAGTTATAGTCCCGGACAACATCCTGGCTGTAAATATTGAAGATTTGTACTCCAGAACTAGCTGTGCCCTAAGCTAAGTTATTCCAGTGCAGCCACAACATGGGTATTTACCTGGCAATATGAAAAATTGCCCAGGTATGCCCTGTCCACAAATTCAATCTGGCCAATTACCTCTCCATCAGCCGACTTTCAGTCAACAGCAAAATAATGGACTTGATTATTGACAATGCTATAAAGCAGCACTTAACTCAACCTGCTCACAGATTGAGTTCAGCTAGGACCTCCTCATTACACCCTTAGTTCAAACATGGACAAAAGAGCTGAATTGTTGTGGTATGAGAGTGACTGCCCCTGAAATCAAGGCAGCATTTGATCTAGTGTAGAATCAAAGGAATTCTAGTAATATTGAAATCAGTGGAAATTGGGAGAAAACTCTCTCCACTGGCTGGAGTCATACCTAGCACATAGGCTGATAGTTATGGTTGTTGCAGGCCAATCATCTGTGCCCCAGGACATCACTGCAGGATTTCCTCAGGATGGTATCCTAGGCCCAAACATCTTCAGCTGCTTCATCAATGACCTTCCCTCCGTCATAAGATTGAAAGTGGGAATGTTCATTGTACAATCATCAATGTTCAGCATTTGCAACTACTCAGATAATAAAGCAGTTGTGCCTGCATGCAGAAAGACCTGGACAACATTCAGGCTTGGGCTGATTATGATAAAATTCAACTTGCCACTTAACTGAAGAGAAAAATAAAAAATTGCAGGCTTACGATGAAAAGGAAGGAGAATTGGACTAGGTGAGTTGCTCTTGCAGAGATCCAGCACAAATGTGACAGGCTGAATGGCTTCCTTCTGAGCTGTTCTATGATATTCTGAGAGAACATTTGTCCCACACAAGTGCCAAGAAATGACCCCTTCCAACAAGAGAGAACTTAACCATCTCTCCATGACATTCGATGGCATTACTGGAGCTGAATCTCCCTCTATTAGCATCCTGGGGGCTTGCCATTGAAACTGAACTGGACCAGTTACAATACTGTGGCTGTAAGAACAGGTCAGAGCCTCGGAATTCTGTGGCAAGTAACTCACCTCCTGACTCCCCAAAGCCTGTTCGCCATCTACAAGGTACAAGTCAGGAGCATGGTGGAATACTCTGCACTTACCTAGATGAGTGAAGCTACAACACTCAGAAGTTCGACACTATTCAGGACAAAGCAGTTCACTTTATTGGCACCTCATCCATCACCATAAACATTCACTCCCTCCACTGCCTGGCGCACAATGCAGCATGTGTACTATCTCCAAGATGCACTGCAGAAACTCCCCTAGGCTCCTTTGATAGCATCTTCAATCCTAACCCCTGCCACCTAAAGACACAAGGTCACCAGGCGTGTGAGAACATCACCTGCAAGCTTCTCTCCAAGTCGTACCCAATGCTCACTTGGAACTATGTCACGTTCCTACGTGGGATCAAAATCCTGGAACACCCTCCCTAACAGCACTGTGGATGTTTCTACGTCACATGGGCTGCGGTGGTTCAAATAAGCGGCTTATCACTACCTTCTCTAGGGCAGTTGGGGATGGCAATAAATGCTGGCCTTATTAGTGACACCTAAATCCCATGGAAGGAATAAAATACTCAAGTAGAGCAATATTAACACACACTTTTGGCTTAACTTGGGTCCAAGTGTTTCCCAGACTCCCTGAAACTCACCATTGAAAGAAAGGCGAGTACAGAGTGACAATTAAGGGGGCTAAATCAACCTCCAGGAAATACACCATTAAATACTCAGTACTCATAGTTGCTTTCTTACCTGCCAGTGGGAAAGGGTTTGTTTACACTACTTTTGCTGAGAGATTACTTTCAACACTTTGGAAGTTACTTCTTGCACTTTGGGGGTTTGCTTATCACGTTAGGATCTGTGCCGTTTATACTGCCTTAGAATGAGCCTCAGATGTGGACCAAGATCACCCAGAAAGCCCCAACAGCACCCTGCTGGTCGCAAACTTGTAGCTCCATAGCAGAGAGACAGCTCATTGCAGAAGTTGAGTTTCCTTGTCTGAATATCAGTGTCACAGAAGCCTCAGGAAGTCATGTCATCCGCAGCATCCATGAAGGCCTGCTGCTTCCTGGACCTTGTGACCATACATTATCAATGGCTCTCAAAGTCACCCTTCACCTCCATTTTTAGCTTCAGGATTCTTCCAGGGCTCTGTTGTATACAAAATATGGATCTCGCATTTGGCCACCCACAAATGGATTACACAGTTGACTTTTGGTATAATTGCCATCTTTGTCAGCATCAATGCCAGTCAGAATGAGCATGTGGCCAGTTTTTTTGTGGCTCTCGCTGGCAAGGCAGCATTGACAGCACACGTCTTGCAGAATCACAGAATTGTTACAACACAGAAGGAGGCTATTCGGTGTCCAACATCACCAGAACAATCCGATGTGTTCGCCAAATACACAGGCTTCCTCTCCCTCGATGTACAATTGCTGTGTAACCACAAAAATGCAGGTGCCATGATGAGGTTTGTCCCTGATCTCATTGGACTTGGAAGCAGACCTAAAGAGTGGCTGCTAGGTGACGAGAGGTACCCACTGAAAACTTGACATCCACTAGAAACCTGGGAACTGAAGCTTGGCAGTGCCGCAATGAAGACGATATTAACAAATATGAGTTTGATCAGGCCATTGGGCATACTGAAGGTATACCTGAGATGTTTGGCAGACCTGGAGGAGCCATTCAGTATGCACCAGTGTCCAGAATGGTTGTGGTTTGCTGTGCTCCACAATATTGAGCAACGGCGAAGCTTGGATCTGCAGGAGGGACAAAGTTAAAGCTCAGATCCTCCTTGAAAGATAGGGAGGGGAGAATGAAGAGGTTGGAGGAGGAGGGTGATAGGGCAATGTACCCTTAGCCGCTCACGTTGCTGCCTGGATGCTAGGGACGATTTTGTTCATGCAAGATTCATTTGGGCTGCACCAGTGGACCCATGTCACACACAAATGTAAATGCCACTCTGCCTGCTTCTCTTCCCCCCCCCCCCCCCGCCCCCACACACACACACACACACCAGTGCCACTGAAAGAAGGCAGTCATGCAACCGTCCTTCCAACAATCCCTCAATGGTATCAATAAAATCGTGTCTTTCCATTTATCAGCAAACAATTCAGATGACCAATTACCACCCAGCACCCAAGAATGAACAAGATGGGAAAGTTATTTAAATGAACAATATTTATGTGCTGCAAATAAAGAATATAAATTTACCCATGTACCCATAAATTTACTCAGACACCCATGTACATAACCCTTATGTAACTACAAAGCCTAATTTGTTACTTTTTCTGCTGCTGCTAAATGGTGCAACTCGTGTGGCTTCAACAGAGTTAGGCTGCTCAGATTCTTGCTTTGACTGCTGAGATGCTCTTGGCTGATGTCATGAGTGAATGATGGTCCTACCAAAGACTGCTCTAGCTGCACATGTAGGGGCAGACTTGGCAATTGAGATGAGGCAGGGTGTGGACAATCGAAGTAGAAGCACTTTGAACAAAATCCCCTCTTCCATGACCTCTTTCGCCATCATCCCTCTCCTGGTACAGCTGCATTTCAGTGTCACAACTGTGCTGGAAGTTACCTTGGTGCAGATCATGTTTGAGATGGATTCCTCCAATCATGCTAAGTCCACTTTGAAGATCTACCAGTGTATTGTGCATTATCTTCTGCTCAATGATTCTTCCTCTTCTTCGATGGCTCCTAAGGTGCAGCTTCTGTGCCCAACTGAACTGAACTTGGGAGAGGGCTGTGTCCTCCAATGTGGGCCCACCCATGTCTGCACCATCTGTTCTTGCTCACCTGGGAATTGTGGGTAACCAGATGAAAACCCAACTCTCTGCCTTACTAGTTCTACGAAAGTGTGAGTATCTGAGCTGGTGCATGCTTTGCATGAGTCCCATGACTGAGTGGAAGGGAAAGTGGAATTGAGACAGAAGATCAGCCATGATTATATTGAAATAAAAACAAAAAACTGCGGATGCTGGAAATCCAAAACAAAAACAGAATTACCTGGAAAAACTCAGCAGGTCTGGCAGCATCGGCGGAGAAGAAAAGAGTTGATGTTTCGAGTCCTCATGACCCTTCGACAGAACTAAGTTCTACTTAGTTCTGTCGAAGGGTCATGAGGACTCGAAACGTCAACTCTTCTCCGCCGATGCTGCCAGACCTGCTGAGTTTTTCCATGATTATATTGAATTTGGGAGCAGGCCCAAGGGGCCATAAAGTTTACTCCTGCTCCGGTTTTGTGTGGTGTTATGCAATTATCAGCTATGTGACCCATGGAGGGCCCACTCTCCTCCTCCTCCTCCTCCCTGGTGCTCTGTCATTTCTTATCCTGCTAGGAAAGAACAAAGTGAGGAACGAATGAACGTAATGGTGTGTGTTCATCCAATTCATGGATGTGGGTCAGTGAGGGAGAGATGCACCATAGTGTGAGGATGAGGGTGAATGGGTGTGGTGGCTGGATAAAAGGTGATGTGAGGGAGTGGCTACAAAGAGAAGGATGGGTGGGAGGAATAATATGATGGTGTAAGCTGGTCAAGGCCGAGTTAAGGGGTGTGGTGATGCACAAAGTAGAATGTAGGTGAATGGAGCACTATATTCACCTTTCCTTCCATGTTTAGGTCATTTAAACCATTTTCTGCATTGAATCCAGCAGCATGGAACCATGCTACTGCAGTTATCCTCCACAGCAACATCCAACCATGCATTTGTCTCAGAAACAAGCTTTTTCCTCCCATGCTGGAGAAGAGCATCTCCCTCTGGCTCCTCACAGTGTCAGCAGCACATCCAGGGAGGCATCTGTGAAGCAGGGCACAGCCTTTGCCTGGCTCAACTCCATGCTACACTTTTAGTTCTTTGATAGCCAACTCCAACTCCTTCAAATGTTTGAATTGTTCCTTTAAATATTGGAGTTGGGATTGGGTGATGTGGGTCTACATCATGCCCCCTTCCCCTCATTGAACAGAAAACCTGAAAAAAAATGTTAATGAGGTGAGAAGTTTAAAAAAAACCCACTGACAGACACACTTAATATATCTCTGGGTTTCCCACGTGCCATTGGGACCTTCATTTGCACATTAAAATTCAGCCCAAGGTTTCTAGAGATAAAATAATCCCCTTCTGATTCTGGGGCCCAGTATAATAACGTTTAATGAAAAGACCATAAACCGCAACAGTCATCAGTTAGTGTGTCATAAACTGCACTTACTTGCAGGCAAAATCCTGGAGATTGAGTTTAGCCTGTATAGTATTTTGGGGTAAAAACAAAAAAACTGCGGATGCTGGAAATCCAAAACAAAAACAGAATTATCTGGAAAAACTCAGCTGGTCTGGCAGCATCGGCGGAGAAGAAAAGAGTTGACGTTTCGAGTCCTCATGACCCTTCGACAGAACTTGAGTGAGTCCAAGAAAGGGGTGAAATATAAGCTGGTTTAAGGTGTGTGTGGGGGGGGGTGTTTGGGTGGGGGGAGAGAGAGAGAAGTGGAGGGGGTTGGTGTGGTTGTAGGGACAAACAAGCAGTGATAGAAGCAGATCATCAAAAGATGTCACAAACAACAGAACAAAAGAACACATAGGTGTTAAAGTTGGTGATATTATCTAAACGAATGTGCTAATTAAGAATGGATGGTAGGGCACTCAAGGTATAGCTCTAGTGGGGGTGGGGGGAGCATAAAAGATTTAAAAATATTTAAAAATAATGGAAATAAGTGGGAAAAGAAAAATCTATATAATTCATTGGAAAAAACAAAAGGAAGGGGGAAACAGAAAGGGGGTGGGGATGGAGGAGGGAGCTCAAGACCTAAAGTTGTTGAATTCAATATTCAGTCCGGAAGGCTGTAAAGTGCCTAGTCGGAAGATGAGGTGTTGTTCCTCCAGTTTGCGTTGGGCTTCACTGGAACAATGCAGCAAGCCAAGGACAGACATGTGGGCAAGAGAGCAGGTTGGAGTGTTAAAATGGCAAGCGACAGGGAGGTTTGGGTCATTCTTGCGGACAGACCGCAGGTGTTCTGCAAAGTGGTCGCCCAGTTTACGTTTGGTCTCTCCAATGTAGAGGAGACCACATTGGGAGCAACGAGTGCAGTAGACTAAGTTGGGGGAAATGCAAGTGAAATGCTGCTTCACTTGAAAGGAGTGTTTGGGCCCTTGGACAGTGAAGAGAGAGGAAGTGAAGGGGCAGGTGTTGCATCTTTTGCGTGGGCATGGGGTAGTGCCATATGAGGGGGTTGAGAAGTAGGGGGTGATGGAGGAGTGGACCAGGCTGTCCCGGAGAGAACGATCCCTATGGGATGCCGATAGGGGAGTTGAAGGGAAGATGTGTTTGGTAGTGGCATCATGCTGGTGTTGGCGGAAATGGCGGAGGATGATCCTTTGAATGCGGAGGCTGGTGGGGTGATAAGTTAGGATAAGGGGGACCCTATCATGTTTCTGGGAGGGAGGTGAAAGTGTGAGGGCGGATGCGTGGGAGATGGGCCGGACATGGTTGAGGGCCCTGTCAATGACGGTGGGTGGAAAACCTCGTTTGAGGAAGAAGGACGACATGTCAGTGGAACTGTTTTTGAAGGTAGCATCATCGGAACAGATGCGACGGAGGCAAAGGAACTGAGAATGGGATGGAGTCCTTACAGGAAGCGGGGTGTGAGGAGCTGTAGTCGAGGTAGCTGTGGGAGTCGGTAGGTTTGTAATGGATATTGGTGGACAGTCTATCACCAGAGATTGAGACAGAGAGGTCAAGGAAGGGAAGGGAAGTGTCAGAGATGGACCACGTGAAAATGATGGAGGGGTGGAGATTGGAAGCAAAATTAATAAATTTTTCCAAGTCCCGACGAGAGCATGAAGCAGCACCGAAGTAATCATCTATGTACCGGAGAAAGAATTTTGGGGTTGAGTAAATGTTTGAATAGAACATTTTTTTTCAGATGGGTTTCTCCATTGTACATCAAAATTGAATATGTGCCCCAAATTACATGCAACTAAAAATAACCTCTTTAAAAAACAAACCTTACAATTTTTTTAAATGAAATCTGTAGGACACGTGATCAAAGATCACCTAATTTTTTTTCATATAGTGGTAAAGTACTTATTGACAGCTAATGGGATATTCTCTTTACTTTGATTAGGGCATGTGATTACTTGATTTTTTAATTGGTGCAGACTGGATTAATGGATAGATGGCTTGGAGTAGGAGGGTGGCATCAATGGAACAGTACTGATTAGAGTAGTGGGGCGATTTGCAGTCTTAGTAGAATTTTATTTTTACTCTTCTGGAGACAGGCCAATGACCGATTTTTCAGCTGTTGACTTATTATATTTAAGGCAAGGGCTGAAGATTATTTTGAATATAGCAATGAATATCTTAAATGTGTTGAAAGCAGTTAGACAGAAATTGAGCTGGAATTTGTGAGAAAGAGAAATGCTATTTTTCACCTCATCAATATCAGTTTGAGATTTACTACATTCAAATGTTTTGTATTTTTGACTTCTGATGTGCTGGGATGTATATTTATAAAGGTCTTACAACTTAAGCCTTAGCTTACCTCAGCATGTTTTCACTACTTACACAGAGAATATTGAATGCAGCTTCAACTGTTGTGATTATGTGACACATGTGGTTAGCACATATACTGTGGTTTAACCACATGTTATTGCAGGTTATTTGAACACCTTGTGGCTTCCTTAACATTATGGCCTTTATAAAATGCTGCACACAACATTATGCATTAATGTGTACTCTGTGTAGAAACACTCTGGGAGGCTTCTTAGTCAAACAAACAAACTTCATTTACACAGGAGCTTCTGTAGATGCTTGTATCCAGCCAGCTCCTTATACAACCATTTCCTAGGAAATTCCTCCCTTAGAATTTGTTTCCCCGCGCTATCTATACTTTGATTGAACAAATCATGTGACCCCCTACTCAATCGAACTGATCTAAGTGACGGTCATCACATCCCTTAAATTAACAATTAAAGCAGTTAACATTTGCTTTATACAATTAACCAAGAATTTTCTGAATCCTAGAAATAATTACATATGTCGTTGGCCTGGACTTCAGTTACATAATGGACGCCTTGGCGGGCAGGCTTGGTGGGGGCGGTCGGGAAGCCGTCCACCACCCGCAATCAGGACCGGACCATGATTTCACGGTTGCGGGCCAATTAAGGCCTGCCTAGTGTGGAACGTGAGCGGCAGCGCTGAACGCTGCCTGTGTGGGCGGGGGGGTGAGGAGGGTGAGCGAGCATGTGCACGGAGCTGCCTCAGGGTGATGAAGCGTTTTTAAAAAGGAAGAAAATAAAAATGTAATAAAACATGTCCCATCATGTGACTCTCACATGAGCAGCGACATGTTATTAATAAAATTTTAAAACTTCAAAAAAATGCAAAGGCCACTTGGCCTTTTCGGCTGCCCGCCAACTGTTAGGTTTGACAGGCAGCAAAAAATTGATTATTTAATGGCCTTAACAGGCCTTTTAATTGTCCACAGGTGCACTGCTAAATCCAGCGCATGCCCACCATCCAAACTATCACATGACTATGCGTTGATGTCGGCACACTCCGCCAACATCAACGCACATCATTTCACACTTGAGCAGGTCGGGCGCCCACCTGCCGAGTGAAAATTTCTACCCAATGCACACAATAAACCCCATAGTTATAAATTAAGTCTTGGTTTTAGAATTTGCATTGAGTGGTGTCGTTCAATAGGTTGTGAGGCTTCTCCTGGATTGATATATTCCGGAACTGTATTAATGGGTACCTCCTTGGTACAGACAATTCGTTATCATCAACTTCCACAGGGATGTCCTTGATATTTTGTACAGGCTGACCAGAACCTTCAGTGCACAATGGTTTGCCAACACTCTGTGGTATCATTGACTGCAGGAGTGCCTTTCTACCCCTCAGGCGCTTCAGGACAATCTGTCCCCCTATCCTTGCTTGATACGAAAGAGGTTTGATTTTGGAGACTATCCTTCAGGAATCCACCTAGGACCGCTCCCAAAGTTTTTCACTTAACGCATTTTCAATAGTCGAGAACTTCCTAGCTTTACTGTAAGAACCTTGATTTGTCATCTGGTTGCACTGAGTTGACTCTACCCTCCCCTGCAAATTTGGAAACACGAGACTTAACCTCATCCTAAGCCGATGCTTCACTAACAGTTCAGCAGGAGGAACACCTATCGTTAGGTATGGGGTGATACGGTAACTTGGCAGAAAACGAGAGACTCTTGTTGCTGCAGATCGGCCTGATAGTTTTTTTCATGCTATATTTAAAAGTTTGGACGGCTCTCTCGGCTAAGCCATTCGATGCTAGTGGTAGGATGCTGTCTTTATGTTTTATACCATTTGAGAGTGGTTAAGGTTTGAAACTCCGTTCTCGTGAACACTGTCCCATTATTGGACATGATTACTTCCGGCAAACCTATGTGTTGCAAAATGGTGCCGCAGCTTTTCGATGGTCGCCATCGATGTCGGTGTCTTCACCTCAAAAATTTCTATCCACTTAGAATGTGCATCAGTTACAATTATTGTGCCCATAAATGGTCCTACATAATCGACATGAATGGGGACCATCCATGGGGCTAGGCCGTTCCCAGGAGTGTAGTGGATCTCTGTTTGGCAGGTTTTGCTGCAACTGACACTGTTGGCAGTGCCTTACCAGGTTTTCAATATCGGTGTCAATTCCAGGCCACCATAGTCAGGCTAGCATTTTCATTTACGAGATATCAGAATGGCCACTGTGTAGTTCCATCAGGAGTAACTCCCTGCCCAGCACAGGAACGACCACTCACGCTCCCCATAGCACAATACCATCTTGACAACTAAGTTCATGTTTATGGATGAAGTAGGGTTTCATGTCCTCTGAAATTGCCTCATTTCCCCATCCCATAAGGATTTTCTCACTTTGGGTAACAGTGGAACTTGACTGATCCAGGTTTTGATTTGTTTCGCACAGACTCGTGGACTGTTCAGAAAGTTTCAGGCCAAGACAATTTCTTGAGGAATAGGGTACATGTAATACTTTCTCTCAAGGGCAGGTGACTCAGGACGTCTGCATTCACAATATGTACCCCGGTCGGTGGTTAAAAGTGTATTCGTATCCGGCCAGGATCAATGCCCACCTCTGAATCCTCGCAGAGCCTATTGATGGAGTAGCCTTGTCCTCCATTAAAAAGGCCCTCCTTGGCTTGTAGTCTGAAACAGTAGTGAAGTGTCCCCCCAGGTAGATACTGATGGAACTTTTTGACGCCGAAAACTATTGATAGGCCCTCTTTTTCAATTTATGAATAGTCTCTTTCAGTTACTGATAAGACTGTGTCAAGAACACTGTCAGTCTTTCTGAGCTGTCAGCCATCTCGTGGGTCAACGCTGCCCCAACGCCATGTAGAGAGGTGCCACATGTCAGTATTAGTTCTTTCGATGGTTCGAAGCGTACAAGAAGTCTTGAGGACTCAGCAATTGCGTCACCTTGTTGAAAGCCATTTCCTGAGGAGTTCCCCAAGACCAGCAGTGGTGCGCCTTTAGTAGGCTGTGTAGTGGGGTCAACACAGTGAATAGGATTGGTTAAAAACTGCCCATAATAATTGACTATTCATAGAAACAATTTAAGTTCAGACACATTCGTGGGGGAAAGCGCTTCTTTTCTGGCCCTGACTTTCTCCTCGACAGGCTGTAACCCTTGAGTATTTATCCTGTGTCCCAGGTAAATTACATAATTGGTTTGAAAAGTGCACTTTTTCTTGAGGTGGATGCCAGCCACCTAAAATCTTTTAGCAGCTCTTCTCAATTTGCCAGATGTTCGGCCTCCATGGCCGCAGTGAAGAGTACATCATCGAGGTATACCACAACCTGTGGCAACCCCTGTAATAGGCTCTTCATTGTGCGTTGGAATATTGCACATGCCGACGAGACACCCGAGAGACAGGCATGTGCACTGAAAAAGCCATTTGTGGGTGTTTATTGATGCAGTTCCAGTGTATCTTCCTCAGCGCTTTCCATAGCGATCGCAATCTCCATCACGTGTTTGAAATGGATATCGATTTCTGCTAACAACTGACGTTGTATGGCATCGTTATACACACCACAGACTAATTACAATGCTCTGATAACTACTTGAGTTTTGCAATGTATGTTGTGACTGAACCCCTCCTCCCCGCCCTGAAACGCTGACTCGCGAATTAAACTTAAAACGTTGCATTATGACTGAAGATTTCGGTTGAAAATTACACTTTAGACCCCTAACTCTCTGATTTGGAGTAAGGTGCGCTTAGAGCGGTAAGGCTCATATTAGACTATAAACCTAACTTCCACTAAGTGCTCTAGAGGATTGTCTTACGCTTCCCTCGTTCCTGATTTCATTCGCCTCAAAGTAGAACACAATGCTCTCGACATATTGACCCCATTCCTCTGCATAGGAGTCGAATGGGTCTATCTGGCTGAAAAGAGGCATCTTGGTGAGTAATTTAATTTCCTATTCACAGCCGTAGATTAAACATGATACTCACAGATGCAGGCTGGATACAGTGCCAGGATAGTTTTCCCTCGTCGCCAAATGTTTCCCCACATGCTCTGGGATGCTTCTTAGTCAAACAAAACAAACTTTATTGACACTAGAGCTTCTGTGGCTGCTTGTATCCAGCCAACCCCTCATACAATCATTTCCTAGGAAACTCCTCCCCTAGAATTTATTTCCCTGCGCTAGCTACACATTGGTTGAACAAATCACGTGACCATCTACTCAGTCAAACTGATCTCAAAATAACAGTCATCACACACTGACTGTTACGAAAGTATAATCATTTTCATAATATTTTTCTGGTTTGTTGTAAAGTAGGTTTATGAGGATAAGCGTAGATGGTTCTGGCTGCGTGATTTAATTACATTTGAAGTGAGGTAAACTGCAAGCTTGAAATTATCAAGAGGCTAGGTGTAGAAATATACTTGAAATGCAAATAAGTAAACATGAATGCTGTCTTAGCATGTAAGGTGTGAAGGGAATTTGCATTTGTAGATAAGTGAAGGGATTGTTTGGATTTCAAAAGGGTTATTAGTCTGTTTACAGCTAGCCAGATAAGCAAGGCTAAGGAGTGTGTTTATTTTCCCCAAAGGTTACTAACAATATTGGCAACATGAAAGTTTTTATATTCTGGGAAAGGCACAGCTCCAAATACACATGGAACAATGGAATTTACATATTAAAAAGAAAGAATCATATATAAAGGAGAATGAAAGGCGATGTTGGGGGCCATGTAAGATCTAACAGGTGTATGTGAACCGGCTTTGAAGAAGCCTCCAGCCATTTTGCATAAGTCTGTTGTGTCTAGTAACTAAAGTTGAAGAAAGCTATTTGGAATTCCACTGTCAAGTGGGTACTGTTAACTTGTTGTTTTTTCTTTGAAATTTAAAATCTATTTTGGACTGTTGCCTTAAAGGGGGTGTGTAACTGGGAGTCAGGTTAATTAGGAATTTTAGGATTTGTTAGAGTAATTATTATAGCCTTATGTACATGCTTGAAATCTTTTATTTTGTTAATAAATATTTTAATTTAATTTTTAAAATCGCTAAAGTTCTTGGTGGACTCATTACTACTTCTGAATCAGTGCACATATCTTCTTGTAATAAATACAAATTGCAAAACTGTTGTGATAACATGGCCAAGTTTCCCTTGAGGATTTGTTCCACCTGGCACACATCATCCGCCACATCATAACAGTGACGTTGAAACACCTTGAACTTGAAATCTCTTTCGAGTACAGTTATGTAAATAATAAAACATAAGCAGATCACCAGGTATAGTGTCTCAAAACCGGCAACCTTAAGACTGAGCCCATGCCGGATTTCGAATCTCGCCAGTTTTTGGTTCAGGCGGTTCGGGATGGGTTGAGTCAAGGGTCACTTGGAGCACTCGGAGCACACCAATGCAGCACCCAGCCCAGCAAGCTAGTAAGTTAATTTATTCGTATAATAATAAAAATTCATGCATGGCAGCTTAAAAAAATGTTTGGGTTTCAGACATTACTGTTCTCGAATAGCGAGTTGTGAGACACTGTACCTGTAGTCTTCAGTAATTCCCAACATACTGTAAAATGTTCACTGATATAATACTAAGATCAAATGAAATGATGAGCATTGTTTCACATTCCCTCTTTTCAAGCTCTACTCATACTCCTCTGCCAAAACTGCCCATTACCCGGATTAACCTTGAGAGCAGATATAGCTACTGGCATATTTCTTCCATTACAAACATCTTAAGCCCCTCTACCCACACTTTTTTTTACCAAGATAGACTATTTGTTCAGCTACTCCCCCCTTTTACTTGGTTCGTTCCACTCATCTATCCAATTGATCTCTAGGCATGTCTTCTCTACCCACTGTTACAAAAGTCAACTTACATTCTTGTCAAGAGCAGAGCTTGGGAACTCCAAGTCCCAACAGCCCTTGGAGTTTTGTGCACATGCAGGGATCGGGAATGGGCTGCACATGTGCAATTCATCATTTTTAAGTTCTTAGGGCTGAGGATGGGCCCAGCGTGCCCTGTGCAAAACGGAATAAACAGTGCAAAAACCAAGGTCATATGACCAGGAGTGAAGCGTCATTGAAGGGAAGCGTCCCAGGCAGGGGACAGGGAGAGGTCCCAAAGGGCGAGGCCCCAGTTAAGTTAGGAAGAAAGAAGAGCAGAGTAAGTGGCTTCAAGCAGAAAAAGGGCTGTGGTTGGCAGACCTAAAGTGAAGAGATCTCAGGAGAAGTCCTGAAGATCTATGAAGGCAGCAGAAGGTTGATGACTCCATGCTGCAGGCTGTTGGGATGAAGGTACCCTTTGGAATAGTAGTATCCTGCTCGATGTAGCCAAAAAGCTGAAGTTACGCTTGTGAGTCAGTGCTTGAGTGCATACTTGGGAATCCAGGGGAACTGAGTCTTGGAAGACAAGATTGAAACCCTGCGAGATGGGACATTGTTGGCGCTGTCCAAGTTGAAATAACTTTTGGAGAGAATTCCAAGGTGAGATCTTCGAAGATGCAGACTGCAATCCCTGGTGAGAGAGTCAGAGTTTCAATGAAAAGGATTGACTGCATGTTTACTGACGTCTGGGTGGGTTGTTGAAAAATCTGTGGAATCTGTCTTGGTTGCCTTTGCCATTTATTTTACAGTGTGGTGTGTTCGACTGCAGTTTGCCTGTTAATTCATATGTACTTCCTTTTAACCCTGAATATTAGAGTATACGGTAGATATTGTAAATACCTTGCATGGTAAAAATTTATTTTTGTTTGTTTAAAACCCGTGGAATCTTGTGGCTTTATTCTTTAAGTAAGTGTCTTGAATCTCAAACTTTGTCTACTTTAAACAAAGCTTTATTGGTCCCTAACCGGATCTTACCTAAAACGTGGGGGTCTGCCTAGGATCATAACACCACCTATGCATCATGGCATTGGGAGTCCCTCAGGGATCTATTCTTGTTTCCTACTCTTCATTAGCTGCTAGCTATCCTTTAGCGATGTAGTGCAGACGTATAGCAGGCAAGCTTTTAAGAGGGAAAAGGTGTAGAAGAATATGCTGATGGCATTATTTTCAGGTTTGGTGGGAAGAGGCTTGTATTGTGTATTAATGCTGGCATAAATCAGTTGGGGTGCATGGCTTGTTTCTGTGCTACAAACTTGATCTAACTGTGTCTTATTTCCTAACACAGCTGATTTAAAAACTACTTGTTCTGGACTAGCATGTCATGAATCTGCTTTCTTGATGGGCAGACAGGTTCAACAAAGTGATCCAAGCCCAGTCTGGAACCTTATTTGTATCCAGCATAATTGAGTTCAGAGTCTGCATCTGATGGTTAAAAAGGAAGCTCATCCACAATTCCTGGAAATCTAAGCTTGATTTAGTTGGGGTGTCTCATGAGTTTGGCTAAGAAATAGCCATCTGTACAGATAATAGAGAACATCAGTGCAAATCCCATAACGACAACTTGAACGTTTGAATTGAGCTTTAAAAATTGCAAGTAAAAGACTGATATCAGCAAAAATGATTATGAAGCTGTCAGATTGTCATAAAATATCAATTGGCTTACTAATGTCATTTTAGGAAAGAAAACCTCCAATCCTGTTGCAGTGTGAGCTATATTGATTTCTGTCCTATGACTGTGCTTTTGACCCTTGATTGCTTTTTTAAGTCGCCTAACAAGCACTCAATTGCATTTGGGCAACTAGGATGACCATTAAATAAGGCCATTAAAAATGCAAACAAAGCACTGCTGTCATTTCTAAATGGATGGAGTTGAAAAGTAAAGAAGTTATATTAAACTTGTATAGAATTTTGGTTAAACCATACTTGAATTATTATGCTAAGTTTCAGTCTACAAATAAAAAAAACAAGTATTGATCAAGGTGTGAAAATATTTGCAGAGATGATACAGGAACTGAGAATATGTGCTTATTAGGAAAGGCTGGACAGGCTGAGGCTATTTTTTCCAGATAAGAGAAGGCTGAGGGTTGATCTGAAAGCAGTCCTTAAGATAAGAAAGGGGTTTGCTAGGCTTGGCATCAAGAAAATGATTCTACTTGTGGGGAGCCCAAAACTAGAGGTCATAAATATAAGATAATAACAAATTCAGTAGGAAATTCAGGAGAAGCCTTTTTACCCAGAGATTGGTAAGAATGTGGAATGCATTGCTGTAGGGAGTAGGTGAGGTAAATAACACATGAGAGTAAAGGATAGAAAGATATAGTAAAAACAGAATTACCTGGAAAAACTCAGCAGGTCTGGTAGCATCGACGGAGAAGAAAAGAGTTGACGTTTCGAGTCCTCATGACCCTTCGACAGAACTAGGTGAATCCCAGGAAGGGTTGAAATATAAGCTGGTTTAAGGTGGTGGTGGTGTTGGGGGTTGGGGTGGGGGGGGGGGGGGGGGGGGGGTGGGGTGGGGGGGGGGGGGTTGTTGAGTGCGGGGAGAGAAGTGGAGGGGGGGTGGTGTGGTTGTAGGCAAAAGCAGTGATAGAATCAGATCATCAAAAGATGTCACAGGTGGCAGAACAAAAGAACACATAGGTGTCGAAGTTGGTGATATTATCTAAACGAATGTGCTAATTAAAAATGGATGGTAGGGCACTCAAGGTATAGCTCTAGTGGGGGTGGGGGGAGCTTAAAAGATTTTAAAATATTTTAAAATAATGGAATTAGGAGGGAAAAAGAAAAATTATATAATTCATTGGAAAAAAAACAAAAGGAAGGGGGAGGAAACAGAGGAGTTGGGGCGGGGGGAGGTGGGGATGGAGGAGGCAGTTCAAGACCTAAAGTTGTTGAATTCAATATTCAGTCCAGAAGGCTGTAAAGTGCCTAGTCAGAAGATGAGGTGCTGTTCCTCCAGTTTGCGTTGGGCTTCACTGGAACAATGCAGCAAGCCAAGGACAGACATGTGGGCAAGAGAGCAGGGTGGAGTGTTGAAATGGCAAGCGACAGGGAGGTTTGGGTCAATCTTGCGGACAGACCGCAGGTGTTCTGCAAAGCGGTCGCCCAGTTTACGTTTGGTCTCCAATGTAGAGGAGACCGCATTGGGAGCAACGAATGCAGTAGACTAAGTTGGGGGAAATGCAAGTGAAATGTTGCTTCACTTGAAAAGAGTGTTTGGGCCCTTGGACGGTGAGGAGAGAGGAAGCGAAGGGGCAGGTGTTACATCTTTTGCGTGAGCATGGGGTGGTGCCATAGGTGGGGGTTGGGGAGTAGGGGGTGATGGAGGAGTGGACCAGGGTGTCCCGGAGGGAACGATCCCTACGGAATGCCGACAGTGGGGGTGAAGGGAAGATGTGTTTGGTAGTGGCATCATGCTGGAGTTGGCGGAAATGGCGGAGGATGATCCTTTGAATGCAGAGGCTGGTGGGGTGATAAGTAAGGACAAGGGGGACCCTATCATGTTTCTGGGAGGGAGGAGAAGGCGTGAGGGTGGATGCGCGGGAGATAGGCCGGACACGGTTGAGGGCCCTGTCAACGACGGTGGGTGGAAAACCTCGTTTAAGGAAGAAGGAGGACATGTCAGAGGAACTGTTTTTGAAGGTAGCATCATCGGAACAGATGCGACGGAGGTGAAGGAACTGAGAGAGTGGGATGGAGTCCTTACAGGAAGCGGGGTTTGAGGAGCTGTAGTCAAGGTAGCTGTGGGAGTCGGTAGGCTTCTAATGGATATTGGTGGACAGTCTATCACCAGAGATTGAGACAGAGAGGTCAAGGAAGGGAAGGGAAGTGTCAGAGATGGACCACGTGAAAATGATGGACAACTTCGACACCTATGTGTTCTTTTGTTCTGCTGTCTGTGACATCTTTTGATGATCTGCTTCTATCACCGCTTTTGCCTAACAACCACACCACCATCCTCCACTTCTCCCCCCAACCACCACCACCACCACCTTAAAACCAGCTTATATTTCCACCCTTCCTGGGATTCACCTAGTTCTGTCGAAGGGTCATGAGGACTCGTAACGTCAACTCTTTTCTTCTCCGCCGATGCTGCCAGACCTGCTGAGTTTTTCCAGGTAATTCTGTTTTTGTTTTAGATCTCCAGCATCCGCAGTTTTTTGTTTTTATCTCTGTGTTTAATTGACTGCCACTGCTCTTCAAGAAATGCCTACCTCCTTGAAGAAGTCTCTGCGACAAGATTTCCGTATCTCTCTTTTGCCTTGTTCACCTTCCTTGCTTTCCATTTCCCTCCTGGTGCTTGACAAGGTGTTTACTAAAACCCGCTTTCACAGCCATATCTCCTTTCTCAGTGACTGTCTCCGTTTCCGAATTACTCCACGTGGATTTCAACTGAAATTCCACCCCTCATGTTTCGAACCCACCCAGGATTACAGGTATCTCCGGGACATAAAACGTTTCTCAGACTGCTGTTCCCGTCGCATCCTGAGATCCACACTCAGTGCCATGCACCGCCATATGAACACACTCGACCTCTCCCTCCAGCAGCACCGCCGTATCCTTTTTCAAAGCTGCGCGTGCCCCCAGTTTCATTTTATTCTTCGTCTTATCCGACGCCTCAACGAGAAACTTTTTCTCTTTCTCTCAAGTGCTAAGGAACGCAAGCTCCAACAACTCATCAACACCAACACCCATCTAGTACCCTCCACCCCTGCCTGTCCCTCCGTCCCCACCCCATCTTCCAATCCCAGCCCCAGCCGTGTATTCACTATACCCCCTGACCTTCCCCTCTCCGATGCTGAATGTTCAGCGCTCAGCAAAGGACTTAGTTTCATACCTCTACGCCCTCACCTTAATGAATTTTGGGCTCGGCATGATGCTGAACTCTTCTTCCGCCGTCTTCGTCTCCAGGCTTACTTCTTTGGGCAGGACTCCTCTCCCCGTTCGACGGATCCTTTCACCCACCTCCAATATTCTCCCTCCACCTGGACCCCTCCCTCTGGATTCTTACCTTCTCTTGATCTTTTCATTGAGAACTGTCGGTGCAACATTAGTCGTCTCAATTTCTCTGCTCCTCTCACCCATTCTAATCTCTCGCTGAACTTACTGCACTCCATTCTCTCAGGTCCAACCCTGACATCGTCATCAAACCCGCTGACAAGGGTGGTGCTGTTGTTGTCTGGTGCACTGACCTTTACCTCGCGGAGGCTGAGCGTCAACTCACAGACACTTCCTCCTACCTCTCCCTGGACCATGACCCCACCACTGAACATCAAGCCATTGTTTCCAGGACTGTCACTGACCTCATCTCCTCTGGGGATCTTCCTCCCACAGCTTCCAACCTGATAGTCGCCCAACCTCGGAAGGCCCGCTTCTACCTCCTACCCAGAATCCACAAACAGAACTGTCCTGGTAGACCGATCGTGCCAGCTTGCTCCTGCCCCACAGAACTCATCTTTCGTTATCTTGACTCCCTTCTCTCTCCCCTTGTCCAGTCCCTTCCCACCTACATCCGTGATTCCTCTGACACCTTACGTCACATCAACAATTTCCAGTTCCCTGGCCCCAACCACTTCCTCTTCACCATGGACGGCCAATCCCTCTACACCTCCATTCCCCACCAGGATGGTCTGAGGGCCCTTAGCTTCTTCTTCAAACAGAGGCCCGAACAATCCCTATCCACCACTACTCTCCTCCGTCTGGCTGAAATTGTTCTCACACTGGACAATTTCTACTTCAACTCCTCTCACTTCCTCCAAATAAAAGGTGTGGCTATGGGTACCCGCATGGGCCCCAGCTATGCCTGTCTCTTTATGGGGTATGTGGAACATTCCTTATTCCAATCCTACTCCGGCCCCCTTCCACAACTCTTTACCCGGTACATCGATGATTACTTTGGTGCTGCTTCGTGCTCTCGTCGGGACTTGGAAAAATTTCTTAATTTTGCTTCCAATCTCCACCCCTCCATCATTTTCACGTGGTCCATCTCTGACACTTCCCTTCCCTTCCTTGACCTCGCTGTCTCAATCTCTGGTGATAGACTGTCCACCAATATCCATTAAAAGCCTACCGACTCCCACAGCTACCTTGACTACAGCTCCTCAAACCCCACTTCCTGTAAGGACTCCATCCCATTCTCTCAGTTCCTTCGTCTCCGTCGCATCTGTTCCGATGATGCTACCTTCAAAAACAGTTCCTCTGACATGTCCTCCTTCTTCCTTAAACGAGGTTTTCCACCCACCGTCGTTGGGTGGACCCACCATGTCCGGCCTATCTCCCGCGCATCAGCCCTCACGCCTTCTCCTCCCTCCCAGAAACATGATAGGGTCCCCCTTGTCCTCACTTATCACCCCACCAGCCTCCGCATTCAAAGGATCATCCTCCGCCATTTCCGCCAACTCCAGCATGATGCCACTACCAAACACATCTTCTCTTCACCCCCACTGTCGGCATTCCGTAGGGATCGTTCCCTCCGGGACACCCTGGTCCACTCCTCCATCACCCCCTACTCCCCAACCCCCACCTATGGCACCACCCCATGCCCACGCAAAAGATGTAACACCTGCCCCTTCACTTCCTCTCTCCTCACCGTCCAAGGGCCCAAACACTCCTTTCAAGTGAAGCAACATTTCACTTGCATTTCCCCCAACTTAGTCTACTGCATTCGTTGCTCCCAATGTGGTCTCCTCTACATTGGAGTGACCAAACATAAACTGGGTGACCGCTTTGCAGAACACCTGCGGTCTGTCCGCAAGAATGACCCAAACCTCCCTGTCGCTTGCCATTTCAACACTCCACCCTGCTCTCTTGCCCACATGTCTGTCCTTGGCTTGCTGCATTGTTCCAGTGAAGCCCAACGCAAACTGGAGGAACAGCACCTCATCTTCTGACTAGGCACTTTACAGCCTTCCGGACTGAATATTGAATTCAACAACTTTAGGTCTTGACCTCCCTCCTCCATTGCCCACCCCCCCTCCCCCCCCCCACTCCTCTGTTTCTTCCCCCTTCCTTTTGTTTTTTTCCAATGAATTATATAATTTTTCTTTTTCCCTCCTATTTCCATTATTTTAAAATATTTTAAAATCTTTTATGCTCCCCCCACCTCCACTAGAGCTATACCTTGAGTGCCCTACCATCCATTCTTAATTAGCACATTTGTTTAGATAATATCACCAACTTTGATGCCTGTGTGTTCTTTTGTTCTGCCGTCTGTGACATCTTTTGATGATCTGCTTCTATCACTGCTTTTGCCTACAACCACACCACCCCCCTCCACTTCTCTCCTCCCACCCAACACCTCTCTTCCCCCCCCCCCCCCCCCCCCCCACCACCACCACTACCTTAAACCAGCTTATATTTCAACCCTTCCTGGGATTCACCTAGTTCCGTCGAAGGGTCATGAGAACTCGAAACGTCAACTCTTTTCTTCTCCGCTGATGCTGCCAGACCTGCTGAGTTTTTCCAGGTAATTCTGTTTTTGTTTTGGATCTCCAGCATCCGCAGTTTTTTGTTTTTAGAAAGATATAGTGATGAAGTTCAATAAGGAGAGATGGGAGAAGGTAGTGTGGAGCTTAAATGCCAGCATATGCCTGTTGGGCCGAAATGGCTTTGTGCTGTAGATTCTGTGTAACTAAGGAAACCTAGCTAAACCATTCCACTAGTTTCCTCAATTACTGCACTGCCACTTGTATCTTGAGCATGCTTGCCTGACATTCAGTCTTTGATTAGATTCGATTTCCTACAAATAAACATTAAAACGACCAATATCATTGTCGTCAGCACCTGCCGCAAACTCAGGATCATTTTTCATGCTGAATCAGGCTGTCTGCAACCTCAGCATCTTATTTGAGTGGAACTTTTAATCCCATCTTCTTTTCCATTATTAAAGATTATCTATCTACATGTGTAATACATCCCTACCTCAGCTCAACTATCAACTATTCCAATACTCCCCTAGCTGGCTTCTTATCCTCACCTCCCTGTAAACTTCAGCTCATCCTTTTTTAAAAATTCATTCTTGGGATAGAGGCATTGTTGGCAATCCCACAATTTTATTGTCCATCCTTAGAAGTATGCCCAAGTGCAGCAAGAGCTGGACGATATCCAGGCTTGGGCTGATGAGTGGCAAGTAACATGCGTGTCACACAAGTGCCAGGCAATGACACACTCCAACAAAAGAGAATCTAGCCATCGCCCCATGACATTCATTGGCATTACCATCACTGAATCCCCCACTATCAACAACCTGGGGGCGGGTGAGAGGGGGGTTACCATTGACCAGAAACTGAACTGGACTAGTCATATAAATACTGTGGCTAAAAGAGCAGGTCAGAGCTCAGAATCCTGCAGCAAGTAACTCAACTCCTGACTCACCAAAGCCTGTCCAGCATCTACAAGGCGCAAGTTAGGAGTGTGATGAATACTCTGCACTTGCCTGGATGAGTGCAGCTTCAACAGCACTCAAGAAGCTCGACACCATTCAGGAAAAAGCAGCCCCGCTTGATTGGCACCCCATCCACAAGCAGTCACTCCCTCCACCACTGACGTAGAGCGGCAGTGTGTACCATCTATGAGATGCACTGTAGGAACTCACCAAGGCTCCTTAGCATCTTCCAAACTCACGGCTGCTACCATCTAGAAGGACAAGGGCAGCAGATGGATGGGTACTCCATCACCTGGAAGTTCCCCTCCAAGCCACTCACCATCCTGACTTGGAAAGAAATCGCTGTTCCTTCACTGTCACTAGGTCAAAATCCTGGAACTCCCTCCCTAACAGCACTGGGGGTGTACCTACACCACAGGGACTGCAACGGTTCAAGAAGGCAGCTTGGCACCACCTTCAAGAGGGCAATTATGGATGGGCAATAAATGCCTGTCTAGCCAGCAATAGCTGCGTTCCATGAATGAACAAAAAAAAAGTTTTTCTTGAAGATCCTGGTAACTGCCGCCTTCAGCTGCTGTATTGAGCATGGTGAAGGTACTCTTACAGGGCCATTAGATAGGGAGATCCGAGATTTTGACCCAACAATAATTCCAGTAGAATGATATACGTCCAGGTGAGGATGATGTGTGAATTGGAAGGGAGTTTGGAGGTGAGGGTGTTCCCATTTATCTGCTGCCTTTGCCCTTGAGTTGCCCTGTGAGTTGAAATTTGGGTCATTTGCTTGCTAGAAAAGTTAATGCGCAGAACTTTCAACTTTGGCAGGATTGGGCGGTAATCAATTGACCACAATGGAAAGTAAAATTGAGCAGGGTGCGTAATGGGTGGACAATCCAGCTACTTTCTATTTACACTCCCACCGAAGTTCAATGTTACGCCGAATAACTGAGATTGATAAGCTGTGGTGGTATCCATCCACCATGACTCAATGAAGTTTGTGAACCTTCCTCAATTGCAGTATTTAGCTCATGGACTTGTCATCACATATTGATTTTCATTGGTGCAAATAGATGTTGAAGATTGTTGGAAAAGTGTTTGAGGAATAGGAGCCCTGAAGAAGGGAGGGAGAGATCATCTCACCTGATCCTAACAATGCAGCCAGAATTGTAGTTGCTATTGTGCAGCGGTGTCAGTGTCCTTTACCTGCGGTGTTATTAATGCCAAATGGAACTTGATATTAATGCAAGAGAATTGAATTGAAATAAGTGTGGAAATGATGTGGAGCATTAAAGCTGTTACTCAGTATTTCACTCAGCACTTTGAAAGGATATATTGCCCGCATTTATCATTCTCTCTTGCCTCTTAAAATTTGTGTGCATTTTTAAAATACAGAAATTGGTTCTGTCCTTTTTACTCTGGTTAAACATCCAAGACATGCCTGATGTCCACCAATGAGTGTTATTCGCACTAAATGGGCAGCTTCTTCCCTCTTTCCCCCATCCACTACTAGTTATCTATCATGCACAATCGTTTAAAAGAAATTTCAAGTGCTCTGTGTGAGGAATTGATTCAGTGGATAGTGCAGCTTAATGTATAGTGCTGAATTTGATTATATTGTTTCCAATGTTGGTTGTCTGTCTAACTGCCTGCAGCAATGTTAACTTTGCACGTAGGAAGCACAGACAGTCGCGAAGGCAGCAGTGCGCCTGACTCTGTAAATTGTACTGATATTTTTGAGGATGTTGTCTATCACATACTGTTAAGACCAGATGAGGAGGGGTCGAATGCCTGCCTACCCCTTTCCCCTCCTTGTTTGACTGCACAGGGTTTTTGTTTGAAAAGACCAATTCAGTGAGTACTTAACTGTTTATGCACTGTGATCGTAAAAGAACCAATCAGACAGGCTTCCTTGAGTTTAACAAAGAAGGAGGTTAATTTTATTATAGTTAAATTGATCTGAGTAAAATAATATATGCTTCGACTTGTGCACACGCGCACACACACACGCTTTCGAAATCCACACACACATACAGATTACAGAGTGAGAGGATAGACTGGCCAAATTAGAACCTGTAAGAAATAAAACAAGTTCACAGCTTGTAGTCTAGCGTCTCTACTGGCTTCAGGCTGAATCTGATGGTCTCAATACTTCCAGTTTAAAAATGTAGAGCTTGGAGTTGGCTGTTCTCCTGGCGACACAGATGTGGAGTTGAGTTTTTCTTTAAAAACTCTTGTCTACTGCAGAATGGAGACAAAGTCAAATTAATAGACAGGGTCCAAACTTGTTAGTTGGAGAGAGGCAGGCAGGAGTTCCACTTAGCTCAACTGCTAATCCAGTTCTGCTCAGAAACTTGTGCTTAAACTATACGAAGGATTTGGGCTAGTTATATGATCTCTCTACAACTGCCAGTAATTCAGGCATGATTATATATTCCAAATATAACTAGATTAGGTCACCTGGAGAGCTATCTTAAAATTCAACGTCTTTTTGACCAAGCAGTTAACCTTTGAGTGGTTCATCTTCAGCTGTTGAATACTGTAAATTAGTGTCATCTACCTTTAATATAAGTTGAAATCACTTTAGTCTGTTTCAGATGATCTGTGTTCTTAAAAAGTCCAATTTCTGCTTCCAGCTGATGGATAAAAATCAATATTTGACAATGAACATACTTTGTTAACACATACTAAAGCACATTTTAATTTCTTATTTGGAATATGATGTTTGCTTGTACCCCGTTTGCTTTGAATTATAGTTCGGATGTATTAAATGCAGGTTTTATATTCCAAACACAGTTATATTGATTATTTTCCAGGTCCTCGTATTGCTGATCTCATTCCTGAATAACAGTATTGCATAACCTGACATAGAATTAATGTTGTAGATTTCTACTGAATGGGCCCTAAGAAGTCTTTTGAGTAAGGGTTACAGCTTTTGACTGTAAATTTACTTTGCAGTTTTTGGTTTGAAGAAAACTGTAAAACTAGTTACCATGGCCTGCTGCCAAGGGTCCCTACAGCACTGTGCCAATTGACAGTTTGTTTAAAATTGGCAAAGTAAGAGATCTGGCTAAGAAGCAGTTTTTGTGTTTTAGTACAGTGCTACGTGTATCTTCGTATGCTGTATAAAATTACTGGGGTTGTGTATAACATTATCATTTATATGCCAGATTAATTTATAGTTCAATTTTATGCAATAATTAATGATGGGAAGAGCAGATATTTTGCAAACAATTAGCAGCTATGTAATGGGCAAATCTAATGATGCAAGAAGCTTATTGCATTTCTTCTAAGGGGAACATTTGTGCTTAACTTGCCTGTTCATGTATAAAACATATTTTTATTTTCACTCCACAATAATGTTGGCCTTTTCCAGTAAATTACCAAAGTGCTCCCAAGCATCTTGCTTCCACAAAGAGACTCTTAACTAATATCCTGGGGGCATGTTGTCAGTGACTCCAGGGCATACTAAAATAGTACTCTCCCTAGTTTCAGACTACCTCCTTTGTCATCCTTTCCAGCATTAACAGGCTGCTGTGGACTGCAAAAGGTATGGATTTTAAACAAATGGGCACCCTTGCTCAACTTTAGAACAGGCAGATCAGCCATTTACTGAATATTGCTCAGCTGCTTTTAAAACGTAAAAGTTGCAAGCTAGGTAAATCAGAAAATAACATAAAACAATAGCAAAAGAGAAGCCGTTAACATTTCAGATTGATGCTAGATCATCAACATAAAAAGCTAACTCTGTTTCTCTTCCCAGTTGCTGCTTGACCTGCTTAGTATTTAAAGAAAATTTAACAGATGGATGCAGATGCAGTGGGAAACACAATAGAGGTTAAGCAGATGAAGAGGGTAGTTACAGAAAGAGAAAGGCAAACTGTTAGCAAAATGGTTATAGCAGAGAGAACAACAGAAATTGCATGAAAGCCAGTAAAAAGATAGAAAGAAGAAATCATGAGAGACAACTGAAGGACAAAAATTGTAGAGTTAGTAGAAATTGAGAGAAAAGCTGCAGGCAGAGCGCTACCACTTATCTTTATCTGGGAGTTACACCATAGGGGTTTGACTAGCGTGTGTGTTGATTATACCATTAACGATACATTGAACGCATTTCTGAACATATTTTAATTTTTTTGGAAGTTTTGTAAATACTAAATGTGATTTGCCATTGTGGAACGGTCGTTGTGATTAGCTTCATTATCATAGCAAGCCTGTTTCCTGTTGTTAAATTAATCCTCTTTCTTCACTTGTAGCTTCCCCTTTGATCTCATAAAGCTTTAAATTAGTTAGAAAACATTTGTGAGATTGGTTAGTTAGTTAATTGTTCCTTGTGATTTCTGCTTTTCTAGGCATATGCCTCAGGATGTGACTTGGTGATTCTTGGAAGTGACTTTGAATGTGTTCAGATCATCCCTGGTGCTAAGCATGGCAACATCCAAGTGGGGTGTGTGGAATGCTCCCTTCAGCAAGGCAGGGTATGATATTTTTATTTGATTACTCGCTGTAATGTATTGATGGAGGGTTGTATTATATTTTTAGGTTATAGCACCCTATTATACCTCGTATAAAGAACTGTTCTAAGTGTACTAAATGCAGCACACAACCCAATTAAATTTCTTTCATTATGTATATTTTATGTTTGTGTTTTATCTGAGAAATATGCAATATTTTAACACTATCTAAGGGTTCCAGTTGAACTTCTAGGGACACATTCTTTAGGTCCAGAGAACTTAACTGTGGGTGTGCAGAAATAAGGCTGCGAGACGGCCACATGTCTGCAGGGGTACTGATGACGTTTAACTGAGCAGATAACCAGTAAGTTTCTTGCATTTTGAAGAGTTAGGACTAATCCTACTAAGCCTAGTTGTGTATTCTAGAGTGCAGAATCCCAGCCACAGGTAAACCAAGATGACTAGTTGATCATGTGTAGTTTTCTGGAGTATAGCATGTTTGCATGGCTCAAGTATTGAATTAACAGTTATGCCCTGGTGGCTAGACTTGCATCATAGCTTCCATCTCAAGTTCTGTCATCTTGGACCCATCTTTACATTAAAGAGAATTCGAATTCACCCCCTTGCTCGTGGGTTTTCATATAGATCATGTAGGTGGTTCAGCCTTGTCTACGCGAGCAACAGGTAGAAGATGCTCCTTATAAGCAGCATGGTGAGCTGCACAATTTGACATAAAATGTAGGAGTACTTTGTCACAATCCTGCTGACAACAGTGTGGATATTCTGCATTGAATGGTATTTCCATGAATTGGAGTTGGAGTTTCAGTTTGCAGCATTTCAACCCAATCAAGATAAATACAAACCTTTTGTATTTATGAGCACGTTCTCTCATACTTAGGCTCCAGCAGCTATTGTCTCCTGATCAGTTATACAATGGTATGACTGAAAAACCCACATAAGAGTATCTGATGTTTTTCTTTCTCTTAATGAAATAATTACTGTTTAGCATGATGAATCATTGAAACTTTAATTTCAAATAGATGTAAGAAATGTGTGACTATTTCACAAGTTAGACCTCAGTGATATTTCATAATATGCATACTGAAGTGTGAAATTGGTGTGACCTCTATTATATACACATGACAAGAACCATGTGATATCAGTGAATAAATTGCTCTAATTGTGTCATTTTTAGATTGCTGCTTCTTATGGGAACACTGTTTGCATTTTTGAGCCAGTACCTGTAAGCCATTACAAAAGAAAACTTGTAAGTATGCCCACTTACTCTCAACTATTCCTTTAAAGAGAGAGTGCAATTCTTTGTTAATTTTCATTAAGGGTGATGCTGTTACCAGCTAACTTTCTGTAAATTTAGACTGTAATTATAAATTATTATCATACAATATCTTCAGCTATAGTTTCTTCACATATATGTGGCAAGATTGGAAAATAGAGAAAATAATTTCTTAACCAGAACTATACATGTAGAAAATAAGCTGTTCCACTCTTAGTTTTAAGGTTATATTTTGATCTAGAATAGTTGTGTTATTCCAATTTTTTTTCGAAGTCATTGAAAGGTCTTTACACCTTTTGAATTTTGCTATGTTCAAAAAAGATAGAAGACTGAACCTTTCCTGCTTAAAAAGGGCAGATCTAGAATGGGGAATTGTAGTTTAAATTGTAGCTTAATCATGGATAAATGAGAAGTAAGCCAAGACCACACAAACCTCTTCCTCATATCATTTCTTGGAAGAGGAACCTTCCAAGAAGTGTTGGAGAAAGAGACTTAGTGAGTCCAATTCAGACAAAATTCTCCTCTGAATCAAAATCTGCAGTTATGTAGATGTTACTTGGTTTTAAAGAGGGTTTGGTGTAAATTTTAAGTAAAATCTCAGTGAAATAAATCACCTTTGCTCCAAATCAAGTCACCTCTAGCCAACAAGCTGGTACAGTATAAGAGAGAGGAATAGCCTGTAAGGTTTCATGATTGTGCCAGTGCACTAATTAGTGTTCAAATCTGAAACTGAGTTCTGGATTTTTGTGTTAGTTATATATCATTATGCGATGAACTGCCCAAAGCGGAGAGGCTGGGTCCCTGAAATTTCACATAACACGTAGAGTTCTGAGGCGGAAATGAAAATAATGATGCGTCTGAACAAACTGTACCAGTCACAAGAGTTTTAGCTCTGTGATGAATGTATTAGTTGCAGAATCATTCCAACTATGCTGTAACTCAAAAATATCACACTCCAACTGATTTTCTGGACTAGAGTGTTTGTGGCTTACACTGAGACAAGTTAATTGTTTCAAAACAAATGGAATTGAACTTAATAAAAGTGTACTCAGCTGCTATTTTGACATTTTAGTTTGCCGTAAGAATGGGAGAAAGATGATCTGCCAAGCTGTTATCTCAAACTGGTAACTCTGCCAGTTTCTTTTACAGTGCTGTTTTCAGTTGAAGCTAGTATACAAACATACAAATTAGGAGCAGGAGTAGGCCACTCGACCCTTCGAGCCTGCTCCACCCTTCGATAAGATCATGGCTGATCTGATCGTAACCTCAACTCCACATTCCTGCCTAGCCCCAATAACCCCCTTGTTTATCAAGAATCTAACTAGCTCTGCCTTAAAAGTATTCAAATACTTGCTTCCACTGCCTTTTTAGGTTCAGTGTTCCAAAGACTCACGGTCCTCTGAGAGAAAAAAATTCTCCTCATCTGTCTTAAATGGCCAACTCGTTATTTTTAAACAGTAACCCTTAATTCTAGGTTCTCTCACAAGAGGAAACATCCTCTCCATATCGACCCCAGGATCTTATATGTTTCAATCAAGTTGCTTCTTACTCATCTAAACTTCAGCAGATACAAGCCTGACTAACCTTTCCTCATGAAATAACCTGACCATTTCAGGTGTTAGTCTAGTCAGGTTGGAAAGACATAACTAGTGGAGTGCCACAAGGATCAGTGCTAGGGCCTCAATTATTAACTATCTATGTTAATAACTTGGAGAAGGGGACAGAGTGTAATGGATCCACGTTTGCTGACGATACAAAAATTGGTGAGAGGGCATGCTGTGATGAGGGCATAAGGAATCTGCAAGGAAATATATATAGACAGGTTGAGTAAATGGGCAAAAAACTTGGCAAATGGAGTTTAATGTAGGAAAGTGTGAGGTCATGCACTTTGGTAGGAAAAGTCGAAGGTAGACTATTATTCAAGTGGAGAGACAGTCCAAAAAAGTGAAGCACAGAGGGATCTGGGTGTTGTGCATGAAACACAAAAGGTTAGCATGCAGGTGCAGCTAGTAATTAAGAAGTCAAATGGAATTTTGACTTGCATTGCTACAGGGTTGGAGTTTAAAAATAGGGAAGTCTTGTTACAACTGTACAGGGTGTTGGTGAGGCCGTACCTGGAGTACTATGTACAGTTTTGGTCCCTGTATTTAAGAAAGGATATACTGGCATTGGAGGCAGTTCAAAAGAGATTCACTAGGCTGATCCCTGGGATGAAGGGATTGACTTATCAAGAAAGGCCAAGCAGTTTAGGCCTTTATTCATTAGAGTTTAGAAGAATGAGAGGCGATCTTATTGAAACGTACAAAATTCTGAGAGGGCTTGTCAGGGTAGACGTTGAGAAGATGCTTTCACTCGTGGGGGAATCTCGAACAAGGGGACATAGTTGCAGAATAAGGGGATGCTAATTTAAAACTGAGATGCGAAGGAACTTCTTCTGAGGCCAGTGAATGTCTCGAATTCTCTACCTCAGAATTGTGGAGGCTAGATCACTGAAAGTATTTAAAGAGGAGTTAGATTTTTTAAAATATCAAGGAGTTGAAGGCTATGAGGAGCTGGTACGAAAGAGGAGTTGAGGCCGGGGGCATATCAGCCATGTTCTTATTAAATGGCGGGACAAGCTTGAGGGGCCGATTGGCCTACTTCTGGTCCTATTTCTTATGTTCTAAACCTTCTCTGAACTGCTTCCAACACATTTGCATCCTCCTCAAATGAGGAAACATGGCTGAGTCGGGAGTGCCTCAGGGAGATTAGTTTTAAGTCCAAAAAGTTTAATAAAGTGGCGAGAAAATTTTTAAGATGTGTCCCCTCATGTGAAACTGTCACATGAGCTGGGACATGTGCATTAATTTTAATGAAAATTTTTGTCAAAATTTAAAATAATTCATGAAACCTCATTCCGCCCGTGGATGAGGTTCCATGAAAAATGCAAAGGCCGCCTGGGCTCTTTGCCTGCCCGCCAACCTTAAGGTTGGACAGGCAGTTCTGTTAATTATTTTAATTGAGAGTTAAATGGCCTTAATAGGCCTTTGACAGTTCGGCGGGCGCGCAGCCGAATCAAGTGTGCGCCTGCCGATCTGAAAGCCTGAATGACACGCAGTAGCCTCCCGATCTGGCATGTCCTTATTTTCCATTATTATTTCCCCAAGACTCAAATTCTATAGGACCGGCGCTCACTTTGTTAACTCTTTTTTAGTTATCTATAAAAACTCTTACCATCTGTTTTTATATTTCTATCTAGTTTACTCTCGTACTCCAATTTTTCCTTCCTTAGCAAAGAATGACTAACAGATTGATGTTTTTCATATCCTGTCTAATCTTCTGACATGTCACCCATCTTTGTGCTTTCTCTTTAAGTTTGATACTATTTAATTTCTTTAATTAATCACGGATAATGGGCCCTCCCCTTGGAATTTTTCTTTCTCATTGGAATGTATCTATTCTGTGTATTCTGAACTATCCCCTTAAATGTCTGCCACTGCATCTCTGTTGACCTATCTCTTAACCTAATTTGCCAATTTATTTTAGCTAGCTCTGTTTTCATGCCCTCATAACTGCCATTATTTAAGGTTAAAATACTAGTTTTAGACTCACTCTTCTCTCTATCAAACTGAATGTAAAATTAAATCATATTATGATCGTTGCTACCTGTGGGTGCCTTCACTATAAGGTAATTAATTAATCCTATCTCATTTCATAATACCAGGTCTAGTATATCTGCCCTCTGGTTGGCACCAGAATGCACTGTTCGAAGAAACTATCCCAAAAACTTAGGCTACCTTTGCTCATCTGATTTTTTTACAGTCCATGTGTGAATTAAAATCCCCCATGATTATCGCTGTGCCTTTCTGACAAACTCCCATTATTTCTTCCTTTATTTCCCATCCTACTGTATGGTTACTGTTAGGAGGCCTGTACATCACTCCTGCCAGTGACTTCTTGCCTTTATCATTTCCCATCTCTACCCAAACCAGTTCTACATTCTGGTTTCCTGAACTTAGGTTATCCCTCTCTTTTGTGCTGATACCATCATTAATTAACAGAGTCACCCCTTCAACTTTTTGTTATGTCCTGTCCTTCCTAAATGTCGTGTATTCGTCAATACTCAGGTCCCAATTTAGGTCATCCTGTGTCTGTAATGGCTATTAAATCGTACTTATTATTTCTATTTCAGCTATCAGTTCATCTAATTTGTTTCAAATGTTATGTGCATTCTGATACAGGCCCTTTAGTTTTGTTCTTTTATCATTTTAGTAAACTGTACCTTATCTGTTGATTTACTCTTAGATTTGTACCCTCTTCCTCTTCCAGTTGCAGTCTGTTTTTCAATTCCCACATTGGCACCTTTCTCTCTTGCCTTGTCTGTACTCATTGTTTTACCGTATCTTCCTAACATTGATCCCTTGGCCTCACTATTTAGTTTAAAACCCTTTCTGCTTCCCTAGTTATGTGGCTTGCTAGAACACCAATCCCAGCATGGCTCAGGTGTAAACCATCCCAACAGTACAGCCCCCACTTTCCCCAACCCCAGTACCCATGGCCCCACGAACTGGAATCCACTTTTCCCACAGCAGTCTTTGAGCCACACATTCATCTCTCTAACTTTATGTGCCCTATGCCAATGTATATGTATGTTCTCTTTTAATATGATATGACAGTTGGCATCACTGGCATTCTACGTTAGTATTCATATAATTTCTCAAGTGCCACTAATGAAGCTAATAAAAGGATAGAATTATAGCATTCTACACTGCTGAATCTTAATAGTTACTGATTAATTTCAAATAAAACGTATTTTACCTGACTAAGTAGATGTCCTGAAATTATTCTAGGTTAAAATTTCCTAGAAACTGCTCCAACTGAAATGCATTCAACATGTAGTATGAGAATTAACGTACTTTGGCCCAGTGTTGACCATTGTTGAGATTCAGGTACCAAAGTAATTCCAATCATCTCACTTCCTATATCAGAGTGCCAGTGCAGAAAGAGAGTACTTTAGCTGCATTGTCAATATCTGAACACCACAATTTCCTCTTTCTAGCTGAAGAAGATCAGATTGCTATGACATAAGGCTAATAAGAGCTCAATGACATAATTCTTGTTGTTCAAACCAATTTGTGTAGTGAGTGATGAAGAAATAATGTAGGTATTATCAAATGGCAGGGCATCTGGTCTTTATAGCATAACAGGGTAGTTGTCACATTATGGACTTATTTGTGTTGCATAGGCTTCCAGGGCATTCGCAAAACAACTAACAAAGTGACCAGGCCTCAAATGAATCCCTTAATCTTGCTATAAATGAGGTGTGCAGTTTGACAGAACTATATTGGTGTTTCTATTAAAGTTTGCTTAACTTTTTTTAAAAAATCAACTGTTGTGCTCAGTGCAACAGAATAGTGAATCGTAATAGGTACAACTCATAGCAGTCGAGTTTCAGTTAATATTTATTCAATTGGAATTTGTGTTTGAAGTCAGTTTCTCTTTTAATGCATACAGAATTTTAGAATTATAACCTGTAAAAATCAAATTTCTGTAAGTTTTCAATATGTATGGATGACACCAGTTTAACAAAATTTAAATTCAAGCCTAAATTAATTTCTTCGAGCTATTGGTTGTTTGATAGGCTTCATTTATTTCCTTGCAGGAATAAAATTGCTTTAATTTTTTCAAAAATATTATCTAAAACTACAGGTCCTAAACTATCAATGGCAAAAGACGGGGCAGTTTTTTCTTCAGTCTATGGCGTACAACCTGGCCTGGGATCCACAAGGTAACTGAATCTGTATGGTGAAATGGTGTACTAGTAACTCTACCTAGTATATTTATTTTGTTTAAAGTAAGTATGTAAGTAGAAATTGTTGTTGAAACACATTCTTCATCTGGATTTAAGTTTGTTTTCAAGATTTATAAAAGAAAGTTTGAATCTTAAACTACTGTGGTTAAAAAAAGTATTTTTGTAATTTTTGAATTAGTTTCTTGTTTTTTCCTTGTCATCACCTAGAAGAAAGATAATTTTTTGGTGCTTTAAGGGAAATGCTGGTGAATACATTGAGCACGCCCAGCAGAGGCAGGAGGTGGAAGTAGGGTATCTTGGTGTTAGATTGTATATTGGGATTGAAGCTCTGCAGTTTAACAGCTGAAATTTTAACAGTCTCTAATTCAAGATATTTGGTATTATGTAGCTGCAGAAGTCTTGTTTGTCTAATCCAGAGTGCACACCCCAGTTTCCTACGTACAGAAAACTTGCAAATAAATTGACAGAGCTAAGTTTCAAGAACCCCCAAAAGTTGTGCAAGAGCATTCTTGGGGTTTAAAAATTTTAAACTGTGAAATTTATTAGCGTAGAGCGCAGGTAAGCTACCTGCTGCTTGTCCAGGTAGGAGCACCCTACTTGTTGGACATAACCTTTCACACTCCTTGAAACCAAATGGGAAGAATTTCAGGCAAGTAACTGGTTTGCTTATTCAGGTTCCATTCGTGTCTTGGAGAGTTGCATGCCTGCCTGCTTCAGGTATCAGATTATGAATCTGCTACAGAGTAAATCTGAATCTGAGTTTCCATTCCTGCGTATACTGTCTTGATCCAAAGAAACCCTGTTTATCTTTACGAGGAGTGCAGTCATTAATCTATAGTCTCCAGCTGTAATACTAAATTAGGTTTACATTTATTGTGATTTTCTTCCTTTTATAGGTAACCAATTACTGACAGCTACGGATAATCTACAATTATGGTCACCTCCCTCTAGTGACTTTCTAGAGGAAGAAAGTAGTCTCGCTGAGGAATTTAAATTGCAGCCAGATTTAAATGATTGGAAATGTATCTGGCAGTGCAAGTAAGAATCATTCTTAAAAAAAATCCTCAAAAGTTGAATCCTTCTTTTGTTGTGATCCATGCAAAATGGGTAACGTAAGTTTGTCCACCCTGGACAATGGAAGGGTGTCCATCATTTTAAACAGCTCTAGGGTGGAACTTTTGTATGAATGGTGTCTTATCTGATAGGCATGTTTAGTTGGTTTTCTTGTATTAATAGTTTTTGTGTATAGACTGCCTTCCCTGAGCTCTACTGTGTTGTGTTTGTGAATTCTTGACTGAAGTTTTTTTTTAAATTTCACAACAGTTATAAAATGCCTGAAACCCTGGGGTATGCCAGGTCAAGGTTTTTTATTAATTGCAAAGCAGTACTTTGTCTATCACCAGTTGCCACTTTCCAAGACATTTGCAATTCCAATTCTAGTCTCCTTGCACACTGTAACTTGCAAGGCTGAGGCCTGCTGAAAATTGGGCCTCTTTAGCAAACAGCTTGCCCATTTTAAAGAAACCCATGTTGAACTGTTTGTCTCACTAGCTGTGGCCTGAAAGTATGTCCTGGAAGGAAATCCATCAGGGGCCAGCAGCAGTTTTCAAGATTGTTGTGGAGCCAAGTGGAGCACTGCTACTCCATCTGACTCTACATCAAACCTAAAGATAACACCCACAGTTTTGGTGGTGGCTGTTTGCTAGGCTGCATTCAAGCATGCAAAACTGACAGATAATGGTCACAGTTTGATATAGTATTATCCCATCAAATGAGAAAAATATTTGTAACGAATATTCACAACTGAATAATTGTAATTGGTATGGATGGTTGGAACCATTCAAATATTGTTTTTTTTTTTAAACATTAGTCATTAGTTACTTAACATTTGGTTGTTTAAAACTAGTACTGTGCATGTCTCACACATTCTTGGCTTGGTTTGGTTTGGTTTTGTCAGCAGGTAGCCTTGGCATCCCTTTACATGAGAGGTAAAAATAAGGAAATATTTTACTTGAAAATATAGCCAGTAAATATCTGAATTGCCAGTCTAATGTGACAGATTACTGAATTCACAAACTACCTGCAACTAGTATAAAAGCAAAATACTGTGGATGCTGGAAATCTGAAATAAAAACAGAAAATGCTGGTAAAACTCAGCAGATCTGGCAGCATCTGTGGAGAGAGAAACAGAGTTAACATTTTGAGTCCAGATGACTTTTCAGAGCTTAAAAAGAATTAGAAATATGATGATTTTATACTGTTTAAGAGGGGGTGGAGCAAAATAGAAGGTCAGGTGGGAACTAAGGAGAAATTTGACAAAAATGTCATGGACAAAGGAAGTGTTAACTGGTAGTGTTAGAGGTGTTGATAGTGGCATAAAGGTAAGATAGCACAATGTGTTAAGAGCACATCAAGGGTCACAAGTGTTAGATGGGCCTGTTTGGGTGGGGGAAAAAGGATTTAAAATTTTTTTTAATGACTTAAGTACATAAATAAAAAAAGTTAAAAATTGGATTATAAGAGGGGTAAATATGGAGGAGAGACTTCATGGTCTAAAGTTGTTGAACTCTGTTACGTCCAGAAGGCTGTAAAGTACCTAATCAGAAGATGAGGGGCTGTTCCTCCAGTTTGCATTGGGTTTCACTGGAACATTGCAGTAGACCAACGACGGACATGCGGGCACGAGAGCATGATGATGTGTTGAAATGGCAAGCGAGAGGAAGGTCTGAGTCATGCTTGTGGGCTGAGCGAAGGTGTTCTGCAAAGTAGTCACCCAGTCAACATTTAGTCTCCCCAATGTAGGGGAGACCGCATTGGGAACAGCAAAAATGTAGACCAAGTTAAAAGACATGCAAGTGAAGCGCTGATTCACCTGAAGGGAGCATCTTGGGCCTTGGACAGTGAGGAGGGAGGAGATAAAGGAGCAGGTGTTGCACCTTCTGCGATTGCATGGGAAGGGAATGAGGAATTGGAGCGATGGAGGAGTGGACCAGGATGTCACAGAGGGAAATGTCCCAAAGAATGCTAATGGGGGGGGTGCTGGGAGTTGGGTGAGGGGAAGATGTGTTTGGTGGTGGCATCATGCTGGAGTTGGCAGAAATGGTGGGGGTCTTCTATTTTGCTCCACCCACTCTTAAACAGTATAAAAGCCAGCGCACTTCTACTTCTCTTTTATCTTTGAAGGAGAGCCATAATGGACTCAACACTAATTCTGGGTAGAATCATCTGTTTGGCGTGCAGGGCTGGGTCCAACAAGCTGACGTGTAAAATGACGCACGATGACATTGGGCGTATGTCCCAATGTCACAGTGCATCATTCCGATCTTTAGTGCGGTGGGCACGTGCCGGAGTCAGCTGCACGCCTGTCGAACTGTCAAAGGCCTGCTAAGGCCATTAATAAACTAATTAAAGTGATTGTCAGGGCTGCCCATCCAACCTTAAGGTTGGCGAGCAGGCGCAGAGCCCAGACGGCCTTTGCATTTTTCACAAAACCTCATCCGTACATGAATGAAATAAAATTTCTTGTAAAAGTTCATAAACATGCCCCAGCTCTGTGACACCTCACATCAGGGGACATATCTGAATTTTTTTTTTCTTTTTTTCAATGTTTCATAATGAAATTAATCTTCTTGAGGCAGCTCTGTGCCTCGGAGATTTCTGCGCTCTCGCAGGCCCCGACTCTTCCCTCCTCCTCTTCCCCCCCCCACACCCACACCACTGAGCGCTTCCGGGTGCGTGTCACGTTGGGCAGGCCTTAATTGACCCGTCCACGTAAAATAGTGGTGTGCAGTCGTTCGTGGGTGGCGATCGGCTCCACGCCTGCTCCCGACCAGCCTGTCCGAAGTTTCCACAGAAACCTCCAGGCCTGCAGAGTTTTTCCAGCATTTTCTGATTTTACACCTGCAACTAGTAGTTTTATTTAAGGCAAATCTGTGTTTTCTAGAGAAATATAGTATACTATTCTAACTTGACTTTTTTAAGTCAAATTAGTAACCATTAAGATGATTTAAGTAAGTCTCATGCATTTTTTTCTTTAGTACTGAGAAGCTTTAATAAAAGCTTCAATAAGCTTCTCAGTTCTAAAACATAATCATATAAGATATTGGAAGAAAATCGAAATATTTCAGTATTCTGCAGATTGCATTTATGGAGCACTTTCAATGACATCAGGACATCATAAATGCATTACAGCCAATCAAGTGCTTTTGAAGCATAGGCACTGTTGCAGGTAATGCAGTAGCCAATTTGCATATAGTAAGTTCCTACTAACAGACATAGGATAATCTGTTTTTAGTGAGGTTTGTTGAGGGAAAATATTGACTAAGGCACTGGAGAAAACTCCCCTGCTTCTCTTCAGGTAGTTCTATGGGTTCTTTCACCATCACTTGAGAGAACAGACGGGATCTCGGCTTAACATCTCATTTGAAAGGCAACAACTCCAAAAGTGCAGTGCTCCTTGCACTAAACTGTCAGCCTAAGTTATGTGGTCAAACCTCTAGAATGGCACTTGAACCCACAGCCTTCTGACTCAGAGCTGGGATTCCTACCACTGGGCCAAAGTTTAAGAATTTTGTTTGTTTTAATTGAATTAATACGTTTCCAAAAAGTAAGGGATTCTTGGCACAATTAACTTTTGGGCTAGTAATAACATTACATAACCAGTAAAAAGAACACTTCAGTCAATAAAAACCTGATCTGCTTGAACATTTATTAAAATATCCCATCCTGTCCATTTAGGACTGCTATTCCAATATATCTCATGAAGTGGTCCCCTGATGGAGAATACTTTGCAACAGCAGGAAAAGTAAGATTTTGAAAAAAACACTTTGCCTAATTGAGCAATAACATTTATTTTGTTTTAGCATGAACTGTATATTTAAAGAGTTGAAGTAAAATTAATATTTAAAAATGTAACTGCAAAGATAAGATTACTAGCTGTATCTGTGAAATGTCAAATTCAATTTAAAGCACTTTTGTTAATGTTTACTGTTTCTAGTTCTATCATCATAAACAATTATTTTTTGTTTTTCTGTGCAGGATGACTCCCTTCTGAAAGTATGGTATTTTACCACTAGCTGGAAGTCTGCTGTTATAGGTGCAGAAACATTTGGGGAAAAAACTGCCTCTGCAGTTGTACATTTTTCCTTTGTGTATCTGGCACATCCTCGTGCAGTGACAGGATTTTCATGGCGGAAGACCAGTAAATATATGCCAAGGTTAGAGACATGCCCACATTCATTGCAGTAAATGCCAGTTAGAATTGAACATTTGGTATTTAGCTCCTGAACAAGTTAAGCAGCCCAAAACCCAAAGTGCACATTAGCCCTTTAATGGGTCAGTAGCAACTGAGTGTTGTAGTGAATTACCAGATTACACCAAATTATTGATTTTGCCCAGAAAGACAATAGGGCTGCATTGGATTTTAAAAGCTATCACAGTGCAAGAGGTCTGTTTTTGAGCTTTGATTAAGATGCACAGGAACATTTTCATTGGTTCTGATCTGTTACATCCTTGACATGGAAGTGCTTATTGCTGATGAAGGAAGGAAAACCTTACATTTGCAATACTGTCTCCCTTTTCTTGAAAATGAAGTTCATGAGGCAGTTCCAGGTTTGAAATTCTGTTTGTGATGTGTTAGCTGTCTAAAGGCCATGAATTAAGGGTGCTACAATTGACCTCCGCTCCCTGGGTTTACTAGTGGGAAAATAGCACTGTTTCCACTCCTGAGCCAAGATTTTACTGTCGGCGTGTGGGGGTGGGCCCGACACACTGGCACGTAAAATGGCGCGGGATGATGTCGGGTGTGCGTCCTGACTTCATCGTGATGTGTTGTTTGGCGGGCACGCTCCAGAGTCGGCTGCGTGCCCACTAGTAATTGATAGGCCTATTAAGGCAGTTAGCGAAGTAATTAATGTCAAGTTTACGCTGCCCATCCCAACTTATGGTTGGCGGGCAGGAGAAAAGGTCATGAGCGGGATGAGGTTTCCTAAAGTTTTTATGAATTAAATAAAAAGTTATTCTGAACAATAAAATCATGTCCCATCTCATGTGACACAGTCACATGAGGGGACATGTTTCATTACATTTATGTTACGTTCATATATTTTTTTCAAAAGCACTTCACTCTCCCTGAGGCAGCTCCGTGCCTTAATTGGCCCTCCCACGTAAAGTGGCGGTGCAGAGCCGATCGCGGGTGCCTGCTCCCGCTGAGCCCACCCGACATGGGAAAAATTCGGGCCCTGATTGCTAAACAGCAAAATTTCAAATGCCCATAGGTGTGGACAATAGTTTCTGACTTGGAAATATATCGCAGTTCCTTCACTGCTGCTAGGTCAAAATCCTGGAACTCCCTTCCTAACAACACTGTGGATGTACCTATGCCACATGGATTGCAACGGTTCAAGAAGGCAGCTAACCACCACCTTCTCGAGGGCAATTAGGGATGGACAATAAACGCTGGCTCAGCCAGCGAAGCCCATATCCAGTGAATGAATATATTAAAAAAAATGCTTGGCTATGATGGTCCCTGTAGTTGAACAACTTACTGACACTGACGGTGAAAATTTACCTGTGAACAGCAACAGTTTGAGTGAGCTATTGCAAGGTGCCTGGTATTTGTGGAACTGTACCCCAAGAAGGCATTGTTTTGGATGGGTGAAAAAAACCAAATAACATGTCCCTCTATTTCCTTAAATTGTCAATTAAAGATGAAAGCATAAGTAAAAGATACTGGAAACGAGAATATACTACAGTGTTCAGGTAGGAAATTGTACATCATATCATTAGGCCTTATTTATGAATGACACCTGCCCTCAATGTTTGTATTGTCTTCCTGAATACTGTATAGCTTTTTCACATTTCTGTCAATGATTCCACATGTTTAGAGAGGAATTAGAGTGAACACTGAAGTGTTGTATAGTAATCTTTGAAAAAAGCGTGACATTGCTTATCTAGGTGAGGCCCTAGTGTATTTTATCATTAGAAATCTAAATATTGCAAGTACAAGGTATAGATGATCTTTAGAGTAAGTCAAGCTAAAAGTACTCACAATATATGAAGAATGAGATTTTGTAATTCACGGTCTTGCAAAGCCTTATTATTGCTTTTATCTCTGTGTCTGAGTATGTGTGCTGCAAAATGACTGCAGTAGAACAGATGATAGTTTGGAGTATATGAGATTCAAATAATTAAATTCAAATATCTTCTATCTCCAGGAGTTCTGTGTGCAATGTATTACTGACTTCATGTCAAGATGGTGTCTGCCGGTTGTGGGCTGAAACCTTATTGCCAGAAGATAGTCTCCTTGGGGGACAAATGACAGAGTCTACCATTAGTACCTCAGCTAGCAATCTTCCTCATGGTGGAAGTCAGAAAGACAAAATTCAGCATGCCCTGGAGGTAATCATTTCTAAACCCTTAAAATGGAAAGAGAATTTAAAGTGAAATCCTAAACAATGAATATACTTTATTCATGTGCTTTTAGTGCCAATTATTAGATACAAATTTAGTTTACTTGTTCCTTGCTATGCCAACTGGACCCTTCATAGTACTGATGGTTACTACATATGAGAGAAATGCCTCTTTGAATCAATATGCTAAAGGAAGGAAATGTCTTTTTGCTTGGTTGATGGTAATTTTGAAGCAAGTACTGTGATTTATAATTCCAATATGACATATTTTTGAAGAACTATGAGGTAAATTTTGTGAAGCCCCATGCCACCAGTGGGGCCTTGCGCATGAGTCCAAATGCCACCCTAAAAGAGATCATTGTTGGTTTCAACAAATTATTTATGTTTACAAACCTAATACTTTTGTAGTCTAATATGTATGTACTTATTATCTAACTTTAGTGATAAAATTGTAGATGCATTGAAATGCAATAATCCAGTGTTTTTAAAAGATTAATCATCTCTTGAAAAGTAGTGAGACTTAAAAAGTGGAGCCTTTTTTTAAAATGACTAAAGAGATTCAATCATAGCACTCAGTTCTGCTGAAGGGTCATGAGGACTCGAAACGTCAACTCTTTTCTTCTCCGCTGATGCTGCCAGACCTGCTGAGTTTTTCCAGGTAATTCTGTTTTTGTTATCAATCATAGCACGTTCATAAAAAATCTAACTCAAACATTGAACTGCAACTTGGTATCAACTCTACCTTTTCATAGCATAACAGGCTAAGTATGGTTTCTTGCAACCCCCTGATCTCTCAAGACACTGTTCACTGTCCAGAGTGCAGTTATGATGTTTCATGTAGGTACATTCTTAGTCTGTGAAAGGATTACAATGGGGATAGTGCTGGGGAGTGTGGTACAGAATTTTCAAATTAAAAGCATTGGACGTTGAGATAAGGATGTTCCTGTTTTTATTTGCTGAAGATATGAACTGATTTGTGAGAATTATTTTACTCCTGGCTCTGATTTGTAACTTGAAGGTAAGATTCTGGGAAATTGTATTTTGTTCAATCAGGTAATACATATGACTTCAAGGCATCATAAATGCCCTGTCACCGTGTGCTGCAACTTCTGTTTTACCAGTCTCACTCTTTTTGGCCCTGTTCTGTTTTAGATTCAGCAAATTTAGTAGCTTGATCTGGATTCTACGAGGTATAATTGATTAGAGTGACGTGCATAGTGACAATGCTGCATTCTTGGAACTTCAATCCAGCAGTATGATGTGCATTGAGTGACTCTAGTGTGAGACTCCTTGATTGAACCTTTTTATTGAGATAAAGTCAGATTACATAATGCAAACTGGGAACTTGAAGAGCTGTATATCAACTGTCCTAAAGTGAGGTGAATCAGTATTGTTCGTTTAAATAGGAAATGTTAGTTAAGGAAATCAGAAAAGTGATTGAACGAACTACGAATTAGGAGCAGGAGTAGACCACTTAGCCCCTTGAGCCTGCTCCGCCATTCAATAAGTTCATGGCTGATCTTATTGTGACCTCAACCCCACATTTCTGTCTACCCCCGATAATCTTTCACCCCCTTGGTTGTGTTCACATACTTAATGTTTGATATACGCTAGCCACAACTTTATTAATGCTATAGATTTCTTAATTAGCACCAGGTTCAGAATAGATACCTATAAGAGAAGCTGCTACAATCTACAACATAAAATTGTTGTCTTTTTATGTATGTCTTGTCAAATTTTACCATTATAAATCCCTTTGTCTCAAGTCTTTATGGTGCAATGCATAAAATAAGATTTCATGGAGAAAGTGTTACATGTTTTGAGTGGTTCATTCATATTTGATAAACAAAGCCTAGTTTGCTCCTGGTTAATACCTTGAGGAAGACTGTTAATTATTTTTAAATTGTATCGGTCCATGCTAAGGATATTTTACATTTATACGCTTCATTACTACAAGATTAAATATTAGTGCACTGGTTAATTGTGTTTTGCAGACAATTCATCATTTGAAACATCTAAGAAGTCGTCGCAGATCTTCAGTTCTGACCGCCCATATGGAAGTTTTGCCAAGCCAACTGGGATCACATGAAGTCCACAGACAAATTTCACACTATGCTAATGCACTCTGTCACTTTCATATTGCAGCGAGCATTAATCCTAATACAGGTTAGGATTAGTAAAACTAGAGCTGTAATTGCTTTTACCGTACTAAAATGTTGAAAGGTGACAGTAACTTTCTTGTGGCTAGAATTCCATAAGAATCGATTTTAACCTCCACCACCTGGTGGGAGCTGTAGGTGGATGGATTTATAATCAGCTGAGTCAGTTTTCTGGCCCTAAGTCATTTACTTCCCATCCATTTATCTGCACCAACTTTGAAATTAGCTGGGACCCCAATTTGTGAGCAGGTGCTGGCTGAATTTAAACCTAGAAACCTTGATCCAATGCCTTAATTGGGGATGTGGTCATTGGGGGCATCGGTGGGGGGTGGGGAGGGGGGAGGCACCCATCCTGATGGGGCTATTGTAGATTTCTAGACCCACATTTCTACCAGAGTATTGCCAAGGGATAGTGCATGTTCCACTTAGCTGTGAAAATGCAAGAAATATTCAAGGGTCGACCCTTGAAGTTAATCCAGAGACGCCTTATAAAGGTGTCATTTAATCGGCCCTTCTATTTTACTAAGAAATATTTGATTTTGTTTGGAAATGATTGGAATGTAGATTGCTGGCACAGATGGGAGATTTAAATAGGAAAGCTGGTTGTGCACCGAGTTTTCTTGAGGTTACTGATTTCAAGATTATGATCAAAAAAGACTTACTATAAAGTCTGAAAAAGAGCAGAGTGCCATTTGGTTTGGTTTGATTTGACGCATAATATTGTTCAGTTGGAGATGAAAATATCTCTGTTTGATATGTTATAAGAAAGATTAATTTTTCAATTGTTATGCACAGATATTCCACCAGCACTAGCTGGCACAGCTTTCAATATAGAAGATGGAGGTGGAAATTTTGTGGTTCACTGGCTGAACAATAAAGAGCTGCATTTTACAACATCTATGGAAATATTCATGGAGCAATTAAGAAAGCTCACAGATCAGCAGATGGAGGATGAAGTTGACACTGCCAGTCAGAGTGGATTGAAAATGAATCTTGACATCGGTGAGCATGGCAAATAAAATTTTGTGTTCAGTGATGATGTAGGTGGGCACAATTTAATCTACTGCAGGATTTGATTTTTAACTAATTTATGCATTGTGCTCAGGTTATATGCCCATCCACTTGGCCAGGGGGAAGTGAGTACAAAAATTAGGCAGTTAGTTTTATTTATGAGGCGATCACTATTTGATAGCAATTGATACAATTAGATATTTTTTAAAAACTAAAATTATAAGCCATTATGCTGCTTACTGCAGAATGGTTAAAGTTGTTTTTAGCCATGTCACAGTTATAAAAAATTTTTGTCCTAGCTTCAATTGCCTAGTTCAAAAATCACCTTTTTGATAAAGCCCACTTTGCACTGCCTCAGAATCTGTTAATTATATGTTGGAAGAGCAAATCTTGTTGCATTAGTATTATTTCTATTTTCTAGACCAGCTATTATTACACTGAATTTGAGTTTGCAATATTAAGCCGATTTATGCTTCATGTTTGCATGTCAGTGCATTGAGATTGGTCAGGCTTGTATCATATGGAATCCCTTAAAGCTTTCATTAGAGTCTTCCTTCATGTCAGTTTCACCTGCTTTCAATCCCAAGGCCTGGAGATCAAGATCCAGCGTCCTTTATGTGATAAATTTATGAGAATCAGTCGTTTGTTCATTCTGGTTGGGTGATGGTCGATGGCAATAGAAGTATCATGAAAATATAATAATGTGATTTATTGTAAAGGTAGGTTAATTGTGGGATTTGGATTAGTTTCTCTGTGAATGTGTGTGTGGGGTATTTAATTGAATTGGAGGCAGCTGGTCTGGAGCTTTTGAGTTATCAAAAGGGAAGATAGGTTGGAAATGCTAAATACGTAAACATGGCTGAAGATTTAGAATGTGAGGTGTGAGGAACATTTGCACTTTTAGATAAATTAGGTTTGTTTGAATTTCAAAGAGATGGTAAGATGTTACACCTAGCCATAAGAAGCCAAGCCAAACAGTGGGTTTATATTTTCCAAAGGTTACTGTTAATGAGTACTATGAAAGATTTATATTATGAGAAAAGTAAAGTTGCAAAGACATATCAGAACAATGGAATTTACATTAAGAAGGGAGAAACATAGTTAAAGGAGATTAGGTTATGTGTGAGGGGAAGGATTCTAAGATCTAAAATAAGTGTGAAAAGCCTCCTGCCTCTATGCATTGAGTTTACTGTCTACAGGAACCGAAGACTCACTTTGAATATCCCTTTCCAGGGTAGTGTGTGCTTTGCCTGGGTGTGTTGAAATCTATTTTGCTTTACTGTTGCCTTAAAGGAGGTGTAACTGGGAATCAGATTAATTAGGGGAGTTAGGAGTTATTATAGTAGTAATTTGTAGGCCTATGTATGTGCTTAAAATCTTTTCTATTAATAAATGTTTAATTTAGTTTTGTAAAAAAACCTTCTAAGTCTTGGTGGACTTATTACTACTGAATTCAAGGCAAGCATCTCAAAATAAAATATGAATTGCAAAACAGTTATGGCAGCTGTTTCAAGTTTCCCTCTGGGATTTGAGCGACTCAGCATTTACCATCTGCCATGACATAACAGGAAGGCATAACTAAAATGAGTGGTGGGGGGGGAAGAAAGAATATAATAGATTACAGTGTAGGAAAACATTCTGAGCTTTTCACTTAAAATGCACTGCAGTATTATGCATAGATTTAAGGTACCTATTATTTTTCTTTCCTTTCAGCCTCCCCCGAAGTTATTGTCTCCTTACTGAAGTACAGTTTCACAGTAGCTATAATCTTGTGGTTAAATGGCAGCTATTTATATGGGCTAGACCATCCTGGTCACAAAGCTCAGCTACGTACTGGATGGTGTTTCTTCTTCAAAGACAAAATTGCTTAACATTAATGATCAAAATATTTCAAATCAGTTGAGATACTCTATTGCTTTACAACACTTATGGATTGGAAAAGTAGAACTGAAGTTCAGAAAACTACTGAAAAGTTTTTTTTAAAAACTGTCTTTTTTAAAGACATGTAAGGAGCTTAATAATACAAGAGCATTATGTTCATTGCCTGCGAAGAACTAGGCTTGAAATATCTGTTGGAATGTAAAAACAAGTGTACTTATTTTTTCTTTTAATTAATGACCTATGAATGAAATTATGGGAAATGCAGCTTTGAAAAGTGATTTTTTAAAAAATTGTTATTAGACTGTTGATTACAAAGAATTCAGCATTGTCCTACTTTCTGTTAGAGGAATTTCAGTCACTGCAGTCCGTGCAATGGTTTGAGTGCAAGATAATTGCTATTGAATCATATTGGATGAGGTTAAATACAAACATAATGAATGAAAGTATTTTGGACATTTTTGATTTACTTGTGAGATTGCCTTGTTTAAAACAAATATTCTGTATTTTGGAGCAACTTCACACTTTGAGTTCCTCCAATCTGTGTTGCAGATTATAGAATGCACTGAAGATCAAAATAACATACGAGACATGGGCAGAATTTTCCATTTGACGTGCGGGGAGCAGGACCCGCATGCCAATGTGTGAAATGACACGCGGTGACATCGGGGCGAGTGTCCCGATGTGACCGCCCACCATTGCAATATTTCAGTGGGCAGGCGTGCGACGATCTCCGTTGCGTGCCCGCCATTAATTAACAGGCTACTTAAGGCTCCAATCGACGGGGATTTTGCGGCGCCCGTGCGATCTTTGGCTCGTTGCATGGGCGCAACGGGCAGGCGGGTGGCAGAAATTTGTATGAACCTCATCCACAAGTGGGAGAAGAGGGCTCAATGGGGTCGCGATGCCACAGGTTTAAAAGTTACTGTACAAAATTTAATGAAACTTGCCTGTGTGAGCTGGAAAACTTCAAAACGCATACCAGCTGCATGGACTGGACTCATAACCTTCAGGTCAGCACTTTGCAGTGAGGATTTGTTTTGGGATCTGTAGGTTTCAGGAAGCCTCCCTGTGCCTGGGAATGGGAGGTGATCTCTCCTCTGGAGGCATCTCCCCTGAGGAGGAAAGGAGGGCTAGAAGGGGGAGGAGGCCAGGAGTTCACATTCAGCCACCAGTGGAGCCACCTTTGGGAGGACAGGCGCAGGCATAAGGGGTGCCGGGCTAAGAGATAGTCGTAAGTGAAAAGGGCCGCCGAATACGCCACTATCTTGCTGCTAGGGTATACAGGTGGCAAAGCAGCTACCTCAATATGTCTGAGGTGCAATGCCGAAGGAAGCTTCGTCTGTCAAGGGAGACAGTCAACCAAATCTGTTGATGATTGAGCCTGAGATCTCCGCTAACTGTGTGGGTGGACACCCCATACCCATGGCTCTAAAGATCACAGCTGGCCTCAACTTATATGGCTCTGGCTCTTTCCAGGGGTCGGTGGGTGATCTTTGCAGTGTCTCCCAATCAGCTGATCACATTTATGTCAAGCAGGTCACAAACGCTCTATTCAGGTGTGCATTGATCTTCATCCACTACCACTCGGACGAGGCTAGCCAGACAGAGCGAGCCAGAGGCTTCGCGGCCATTGCTGGCTTCCCCCATGTCCAGGTTGCAGTAGATTGCACACCTGGCCATCAAGGCGCCAGCAGGTGAGCCCAGTGCCTTCGTCAACAGGAAGGGCTTCCACTCCATGAACATGCAGATAATGTGTGATCACAGAATGCAGATTCTGCAAGTCTGTGCAAGGTACCCAGGTAGCTCCCACAACACCTACAACTTCAGACACTCGCAGGTTCCAGAGCTTTTCAGTGCTTCGGCTTGCCTGGATGGATGGCTGCTGGGTGTCAAGGACACCTCTCCGCCATCCAAGAACAGAAGCTGAGTAGCGGTACAATAGATGTCACGCCTCCACAGAAGTGCTGTGGTGGAGAGAGCCATCAGCCTTCTCAAAATGTGCTTATGGACCATTCCGGGGGCACACTCCAGATTGAGTGTCGCTGATAATAGTTGCATGCTGCGCTGTCCTCAATCTTGCGCTGCAAAGGGGGACACTGTGGACGAAGAAGATGTAGACAGAGTGGCTGCGGCTGAACACGATGAATCCAGCTGTGAGTCCGAGGATAAGCACGCACAGAGAAATGCTAAAGAGGCAGACGCTGACCTGGGCATACTCCAGGGAGGCAGAGACACCTGGGACGCTCTAATCCAAGGAACGTTCAGCTAGCACAGCACATGTGGACCTCCAACGCGAGCCTGGGCTGCAGCCTCCATACTGGAGACATTAGTGCCAAATCTGTCAGGATAGGAGCATTGATGATGGGCCCAGTCAATAAATGTCAATGACACACAAATCAATCATAACATCTCAGGAATCCATCCACCTTCCCAAGACAAGAGGCCCCTCCAGCCATGTTAGACGACCTTAGTTTAATGCTTTCACAAATGTTTTTAACATAACACAAATAAAGTGGTGTTGCACTGCAAACAAAATCAGAAGGAGCTCATAGGTGGGCCAACAAAAAACCACCAGTGATGAAACGTAAGGCGTCTTAATTTTATGTTTGCGGGTGCTACGTCTTTGTGGTGCCCCCTCGCTGGCACTGGCATCTGAGACAGCCTGCTCTCTTTGCTGTCCTGTTAGCCTCGATGACCTTGGCAGACGTCCTCTGGCCTGTGCTGGCCCCACATGGGAGGGAAATGCCAGCTCTGCAGCTGGCATCTCCCCAGTCATCGCAGCCTCATTGGGTGCCGCGGTCACTGGCAGAGGGGCGGAGGAGCTGCTGGCCTCATTCGGAGCACCCTGAGAGATGACAGGCAGCTGCTGTGCTGATGTGAGGTCCGTTTGGCCTTTAGTGCGCATCCATCCATGGTGAGCAGGGAGGTGGGATACCTGGTGCCCGAACCACCGCCCATATGAGCACTGACCACCTGAGGTCAGTGCCTGTGTGAGGGCTTGCATGTCCAAGCACAACCCCAGGAACCCCTGATACTGTCCCTGGAGCTGTCTCTCCATGAGAGTCGCCACTCTCTTCATGGAGGAAGCTTTGTGCTCATCCATGCGGCTCAACGCATTGGCTACAGTCCACGTTGACTCTTCCACCACTGACGCCAAGCCAAGCAAGGCCTCGTGTATCTCCACCAGATGGTCCCGCACACCTGGCTGCACCTCATGAGTTGGCTCCATCCCGGACAACCCCAGAGGCTCATCATCAGCCACAGACTGAGCATGGGCCCCTGCAATTCCCTGACTGCTGGCGCCATGGGCACACTCTGTCTCCGCCAGCTCCTCCAGCGATGTGAAGAGCCCTCACCGTTGTGCCCCAGGACACTAGCTGAAGATCTGATACCCACTGGGGTGCCAATATCTGCGCTGGTGCCTGCCTGGCAGAGATGGTGTGACGCTTGTGATGTTGGAACTTCATGGCCCTCAGGTGTCAGAGGGGGCCCTGCTGTTCCGGGTGCTGTCCTTGCACCGCTGATGCTGAAAGGAAGAGTAGGGAAATTCGCTCAGTTAGCATGCGGAAAATGTCAATGTACATGCCTGTCCCCCGGATCATCACGCGCTCATCATTCCACACGCAATGGGCAAGTCATGTTGGTAACGTCACACACTCAACAATCAGCACTGCCATGGCTGTTGGGAGACTACTGGTGATGTGAGTGCTGGCCACACATATCTGCCTGTGGAACCAGCCTCTCTGGCTCTGGTGGACCTGGGCGCATGGCGCCTCTCCAGGTTGAAGGCCTCCTGCTTGAAGCGGCTAAGCAGCAGTACCTGGACACCTGGACTGACCTGCCGCCAGTCCTCACCCGCTCGGCGGTGTTGTGAGAATTCTTCTCCTGGAAATAAGAAAATAATACTTGTACAGTGATTCTCCTCGCAGCTCCACCCCCACCGCCCCCCCAAGCCCAGTTGGCCATTGCAGGGGCCCAGTGCACCCTTGACCCGCTGCTGCCGACACTCTCACAAATATGTCAGGTGTGTCCTCCCCCAACCCTTGTCCCCCATTCCCTTGGCCACATGCTGCCTTCATCACACTTGGGAGCACAAAGTTTAACCTGCTATAGCAAGGAGCACAATGCCATGGAGCGCAGAGGGCAGCAGATCGATCTGTGCCACGCCACCTTGAAGATCCCCTCCCACCATGTCATCACCCTGACTTCGACATGTCCTGGAGTTTGAGCACTGCGCCTGGGTGCAGGTCCTCCAGGTTGCCCCTGCCACAGTCATGTGGGTCTCAGTCCACTGCATGCTGCGGGTGCAGAATCCATCTCATCACCACCCTCTCAGGCTGACCAACGCATAGGGAATATCTGCTGGCCCACCCAGATAAGGACACATGCTGTCAATGACTCATTGCATTCAGGCCAGTCAGATATGGGTGGGGCGCCAGGGGAGGAGAAGCTTACATGGGTGACATGAACAATGCCAACGTGCTACTCACCCTTCCTGTGTGCAGCAGGTTGTTGAAGCACTTGCTGCACTGGATCCATGTACGCCACACCACATCATGGGAGCTCACGACCTCCGCTACCACCTCCCACGCATGCTTTGTCAAGTGTGGTGGCCTCCTCCTCCCATCTTGGGGGATGAGCACCTCCCGCCGTGCTGCCGCTTCCTCGAGGCACCTGGGCGCACATTGACCACTCGCCCTACCCTCCTGCATGGCCAGCCTGGATCTGTGTTGGCCCGACTTCTGACCATGTACAGCAGCCTTGGAGCGGCTGCAGCTTGCCCTTTTTAAACAGGCCGCCGGGTCGCCATTGGACCAGGCGGCGATTGCCGATCTGCCGCCGCCTGCCTACTCCTGCTGTCCCCGGGAGCCGTGAAACACGTTTGGCAGGGCTCAGTTGCCCCCCCCTGCATAAAATGGCGCTGGCGATCGGGTTTCCCCCCCCCCCCCCACCGCCAGAGGGAAAATTCTGCCCATGCACTTGGTTTATTAACTTGCGTACAGTTTTCCGTGCTGTATTATTCAACATATTTATTTTTATTTTGTCACAGAACAAGATGAAACTTCAGAGAAAGGATCAGAGTATGAGAATGAGGAGGTTGAGCAAGATGGGAGCACCAAAGTATCTACACTGTCCTCTGCAGGGATTCCACTGCCTACGATGTTGTTAGATCGAAAAATTGAGATGCTGCAAACAGAGTGGAACAGAAATGCCGATATGTTGTTTACAATCCATCCTATAGATGGTTCATTTTTAGTATGGCATGTGAAGTATTTAGATGAGTATCACCCAGGAATCTTCAGACAAGTCCAGGTACAGATAAAAGACTTAAAAATGGTTGCTTTAAATTGGGGGGGAAAGTATATTTCAAAAGTCAAATTTGCCCATTTGAAATATAATGATGTATGCTTAGAAATTATAATAAAAGTTCAGTAGAGAGTTGAGCAGCTGGGGGCATTAAAACATGTATTGGATCTATATGATTAATTATCTTAAAAATATTCATTAGCTGCTTTGTTTTCTTCGAAGCTGTTAGAATAGTTTTCATTCAACACTCATCAGTATCTTACGCTAAAATTACAAATCAATTTAATGCTATTTTCATAATGGGATTCCAATATAGTTCACAACATTATATGAAGTTTTGCCTGTAATAATGTCTGCCTGAGGCCTGGTCTTCCATTCTTTGACATTTGAACGCCACTAAATGTTTATTTTAAATTGCCACCTCTCTTTCCAGGAGATTTTTATAGAGACATTTGGGCCTACTACATATCCCAGGGTTGACAATAAAGAGCAGTTCCTTTTTTTGTGGCCATGAATTTATTAGTCATTATGGATGTTTTTCAATTGGTTCCCAAACAAAGATTGACAATTTTTTATTAATACTTACCATAAATTCCACTTTCCTTGGTCTAAAATGAAGTCAAATATTGTTTTAGATGTCATTCTGCTTCTCAACTTTAATTTCAGCAGTTTATATCCTCATTGAACTCCAACAGCCTCCAGCTTTTACTAGAGCATGAAGTAGTGTTTTTTGTCAGCTGTCTGGCTGCAACAACTCCAATTCTGAGACCTGGAATAGCTCAGTAAAGTGCTTTTGAAATGGATGGTTTCAAGATTGAATTGAAACCATGCATTGGTTCATAATTTTCTGCGAAAGTAGCAAGCTTAATATACATACCGTTATTAATGTAGAAATAACCCAGCAATCTGTGCCGAGGAAGTGATGTGCCTTGGGTTCAAAATTGCTCGATGATTTGTGCCACTTTGCTGTTAGACTTGTGAAAATGGGAGCACACATCAACCTCTCCATGGGCATGATTTTTAGTTCGGTGGGCCTGGGAACAGCCAGGGAATGGGCCCCCAACCACAATTTTGCGCTGCTTGGCCCATCAGCACTGCAGAGGAGGGTGAGTGCTGAAATCACGAACGCACAAGAACACTCACAGAAAGCTCCACGAAGGCAGAGAGCTGCCTCAGAGAGCTGAAGAATTTAACTGCCTAAAATGAAGATTGTAGAAACTGGGGAAAAATGCCCATGCATCAGAATTAGTCACCGGAACACATATCAGACAAAAATTCTGTGCAAACCTTTTAATTTTTAAAATTAATATCAGAAACTTTATTCTGCCCTGGGATGAGGTTTCCTCAAAAAGGCAAAGATCGCGTGGCCGATTCGTCGGACAAACCACAGTTGATTAATATGTTAATAGCCTTAATAGGCCTCTTAATTGTCAGCAGGTGTGCTGACGACTCTTGTGCACGCCTACTGACCGAAATATTGCGCGAGTGCGCAATGACGTTGGGACGCTCACCTGACGTCATCACGCGCCATTTCACGTTCGAGCGTGTTGGACGCGCGCCCGCACGTTGAGTGAAAAATTCTGCCCCATGAGTTTTAAGAAATTTCTGTATTTGCATTGTTAAAACTAATTAAACTCACTACAGAATGTTAGGGTTGGAAATTAATGACATAAAGAGCCTTTTAATGATTAAATTTATGTTCCTGTAATGTCACTCAACCTTTCTGGCCCAGAAAGTTGAAGTTATGGAACCCCATTCCTGCACTCAGTAAATTGCTGCTGGAGGTATTTTAAATTAAAAGAAATTAAATTTTGAATACTTTTTCTTTCTTTTCCTTTTTATCTCTCACTTCTCTCTTTTAATCCAAACTTTGTTTCTTTCTGTTTATTTCTCCCTGTATCTAATTTGACTCTAGTTCACTCTCTTTCCATCTGTATTGTTCCTCTGCATCTTTCTCCATCCTTAAATTTAATTGATTAGAGAGAGAGAGTGTTGACTGTTCACCAGGGTTCCAGTTACCCTTGTTGCACTGTTATCAGGTTGCACTTCCAGTATTTTGGGGTGGAAGATTGAGGAAAAATGTGCATGCAGCAAGTTCTCTTTTTAATATTTACTCTTATCACTAGCCGCACTTCACTGGAGCCTTGTTACAATTACTCGTCAAATTTATGAGGACTTGTCAAGACAGAGTTCTGCCTGATCAATGTCTCTTTGGTCTTCCAGCACTCCCCTTGATCCCATCCATCCAAGCCCATCTAAACTATTTGTTTTCACCTACATTCAACACCTGGGTAAAAGTATAACTTTTAGTGACTGACCTGATTACAAAAAGTGATCACTTTTTTAATTGGACCTTGCATCTTGAGGCTACATTTTGTGGTGTGGCGTGGTTTCTGTGCCCCCACCTGTCCAGTTAAAAAGTTGGGGGGTGATGGCGCTGGGGAGGTGGTTAATCTCATGCAGGGTAGAAGTGATTGCCCGCAGTCACAGTTAATAGCTATTAAGAGGCTGGAGGCAGAACTTTTGTCCCTAAGGGACAGGAAGTCCTGACTTGGAGAGCAGTCTGAAGCTGGCAGCTCTTGAGGTAGCAGTAGTGCCATCAGAAGCAGTGGCCTCTGCTGGTACTGCACTCAGGCGAAGAGGGAGTGAATTGCGATGGATTGTAACTTTGTAAGTGTTGGGGTTTGGAGAGGAGAGCATAGGGGCCGAGATTTGAAAGCCCACTGGGGGAGAGCAACCTGTATAAAGTGACCAATATATTTAGGCGAGCTTCTGTTTGATTCCAACTTTAGAACTCTTTCCTGATTTCTCCACCTTGCTACCTCCGTCTCCTCCTTTAAAAACATCTATCAAACTTATCTCTTTAGCTATGCCTTCTGCCTTAACCTTGTTGCCTCCTTTGCTTGATAGCTATGTTCATGTCTGTGAAGGTATTTGAGATATTTTGCTTTGACAAAGGTTCACTGCAGATGTACATTTTTTACTTCCTGCAGGCAGAACATAATTTTCAAATCATGCAGAAACATGTTATGTATGTTAACTAAAAATATTCAATTCTCTTTACATTTCAGGTTGCATTTTCATCTCGGATTCCTGTTGCTTTTCCCACTGGTGATGCTAACTCACTCAGCAGAAATATCATGATGTATGCGTGTACTGTTAAAAATGTTAAGAATCTTCCTGAAAATGACCCAAATATCAATGGGATGACCCATTGTGTGAGTAGCTCAAAATTAAATATCATCACTCCAGCAGTAATGATGATTTCAAAACACATTGATGGATCACTAAATCAGTGGGCAGTAACTTTTGCTGAAGAATCTGCTTTCACCACCGTTCTAATCGTGTCACACAAGTTTAGATATTGTGGACATCGTTTCCATCTAAATGACTTGGCTTGTCATTCAGTGCTGCCATTGTTGTTGACCTCTTCGCATCACAATGCACTAATGACTCCTGAAGCTGACTTTGTTGAAAAGGAAAAGCTTATGATAGAATCTGTAAAGTCCTTGAAAGGGCCAACTCCGCAGCAGGTGAAAAATGCTGCTACACGAACATTTCATGACCCTAACGCCATTTACAGTGAACTGATACTTTGGCGCATGGACCCAATTGGACCATTGTCATACTCTGGGGGAGTTTCGGAGCTGGCACGTATTAATTCTTTACATACTTCTGCTTTTTCGAATGTGGCCTGGCTTCCAACATTGATCCCAAGCTATTGCCTTGGTGGGTTTGTTTAAAATTAGTTTTGATACAGTTAAAGTATTTAATAAGAAGAGTTGATTATGGGCATGCTAGTCAGAAATTAACTGAATCTTTTATCACGATGCTATAGTTTCAAACTGTTTTCCTAGTTATCAAGGAATTGTGCATCATTATGCTTCACTCGCCCTTGGTAAGGTACATAATCCATCATGGAAAATTTGAGACTTTCTTGCCCTTTTCAGAGTCTGTTTTACTCATGAACTTCCTGGGCCTGATTTTTTGGCGCTGCCTGCCTTTGGAATTGTCCAGTCCCACTGAAAGCCAGTGCATTTTGACTGGGCTGTCGAGTCTCCCATGGCTGGTCCCACCACGACAGGGCCAAAAAACTCTGGCACCTGACCTTTCTCCTTCATTTTTCCTTAATATCTGCATTCATTAGAATCACATCAGTGAGTTGAAGGTGACTGTCCTTGACATCAAGGCAGCCTTAAACTGAGTGTGACATCAAGGAGCCCTAGCAAAACTAAAGCCAATGGGAATCAAGGAGAAAACTCTCCACTGGTTGGAGTCATGCCTAGCACAAAGTAAGATGGTTGTGGTTCCTGGAGATCAATCATCTCAGCCCTGGGACATCATTCCTGGGACAGGAGTTCCTCAGGGTAGTTAGTGCCCTAGGCCCAACCATCTTCAGTCTTTTCATCAGTGACCGTCACTCCGTCAAAAGGTCAGATGTGGGGATATTTACAGATGGTGCACAACTTCCGGCACTATTCACGACTCCTCAAGTACTGAAGCAGTCCGTGTCCATGTGTAGCAAGACCTGGATAATATTCAGGTTTGGGCTAATAAACAGCAAGAAGCATTTGTGCCACACAAGTGCCAGGCAATGACCATCTCCAATAAGAGAGAATATAACCACCTCCCCTTAACCCTAACCCTAACTCTTTTGAACCCACTGGTCTGCAGTTTAATTCTTCAAAACGCCAGTTGACTGAAAATTTAACCCAGGATTCTGGCTTTAACTACCGGCACATTGGTTTCAGACAACCTGGGAAACCAATCAAGGTCAACAAGTCTGGGTTGATGGGGCTATGAAGTTGACACACTTTAAATATAGATGTATGAAGGCTGCTGCTTTACTGCCTGCTGCTGGCCTCTCCTGGGCCCAGAGGTTAAGACTCTGCTCAGTATTTCACCTGCGTGTCTAAAATATTTTCCTGGCAAGCCACCCTTGCAGCGTTTTTGTGGCCAAATTTCTCTGCATACCCTTGCCTAAAGGAAACTATTGAAATAACCAAGGTTATTTTAGGCAGGACCTTTGCAGTCATGCCATCAGGTCAAACACGGGCAAGGAAGCCCTTGCGGATTATCATCTACCCCTCCTGAATCACTACTACTCAATGTTGAACACCAATTGGAAGAAACACACTGGGGTGGCAAGGGCACAGAATGTGCTCTGGGTGGTGGAATTTCAATCTACATCGCCTAGAGTAACTCAGTAGCACCACTGCAGATCGAGCTGGCTGAGTCCTGAAGGACACAGCTGTTAGACTGGGCCTGCATCAGATGGTGATGGAACTAATGAGGGAAAAACCTACTTGACTTTGCCCTCACCAGTCTACCTGTTGTACATGCATTTGTCAATGATATTATTGGTAGTCCTTGTCGAGACGAAGTTCCAACTTCACATTGACCTCGGTCATGTGTGGCACTACTACTGTGCTAATTGAGATAGATTTAGAGCAGATCTAGCAGCACAAAACTGGGCATCCATGAGATGCTGTGGACCATCAGCGCCAGCAGAATTGTATTCAACCACAACCTGTAACCGCATGGCCTGATATACCCCTCACTCTACTATTACCATCAGGCAGGGAATCAACACTGATTCAACAAACAGTGCAGAAGAGCACACCAGAAACAGCACTAGGTACCTAAAAATGAGGTGTCAACCTGATGAAGCTACAACACAGGACTATTTGCATGCGAAACAGCAGAAACAGCATGCAATAGACAGAGCTAAGCTATCCCAAAGCTCTGCAGCCCTGCCACGTCCTGTCATGAATAGTGGTAGACAATTAAACACTAACAGGAAGAGGCGGTTCCACAAAATCCTCAGTCTCAATAATGGGGGAGACCAGCTCATCAATGCAAAACCATCCTTAGCCAGAAGTGCCAAGTGGACCATCCATCTTGGCTTCCTCCTGCAGTTCTGAGAATCAATGATGACAATAATCAGCCAATTCTATTCATTCCGTATCTTAACAAGAAATGGCTGAAGGCACTGGATACTGCAAAGACTATGGGCCCTGATAACATTCTGGCAGTAGTACTGAAGACTTGTGCTCCAGAACTAGCTGCTCCACTAGCTAAGATGTTCCAGTCCAGCTACAAAACTTGTATCTACTCAACAGTGTGGAAAATTGCCCAGGTATGTCCTGTCCACAAAAAGCAAGACAAATCCAGCTCAGCTAATTACCGTGCCATCAGTCTATTCTCGATCATCGGCAAAGTGATCAACAAGTGTCATCAACAGTGCGATCAAAAGGCAGTTAACACAGCAATAATCTCCTCATGGCTGCTCATTTTGGATTCTGCCAGGGCCCCTTGGCTCCTGACTTCATTACAGCTTTGGTCCAAAGCATGGACAAAAGAGCTGAACTCGAAGTGAGTGACTGCCCTTGACATCAAGGCAGCTTTTGACTGAGGGTGGCATCAAGGAGCCCTAGCAAAACTGAAGTCATGGGAATTAGGTTTTAGGGGGGTGTGGAAATCTCTCCATTAGTTGGAGTCATATCTAGCACAGAGGAAATGGTTGTAGTTGTTGGAGGTCAATCATCTCAGTCCCAGGACATTGCTGCATTTGTTGCTCGGTAGTGTCCAGGGCCAACCATGTTCAGCTGCTTCAACAATGTCCTTCCCTCCATCATAAGGTCAGAAGTGGGGACATTTGCTGATGTTTGCACAATGCTTAGCACCATTCTCCACTCGGATACTGAAGCAGTCCATGTCCATATCGCAAGATCACACAGTGCAGAAGAGGCCCTTTGGCCCATCGAGTCTGCACCGACACGTGAGAAACACGACCGACCTACCTACCTACCTAATCTCATTTACCAGCACTTGGCCCATAGCCTTGAATGTTATGAAGTGCCAAGTGCTCATCCATTTAAAGGATGTGAGGGAACTCGCCTCCACCACTCTCCCAGGCAGCGCATTCCAGACTGTCACCACCCTCTGGGTAAAAAAGTTTTTCCTCACATCCCCCCCTAAACCTCCTGCCCCTCACCTTGAACTTGTGTTCCCTCTTGACTGACCCTTCAACTAAGGGGAACAGCTGCTCCCTATCCATCCTGTCCATGCCCCTCATAATCTTGTACACCTCGATCAGGTTGCCCCCTTAGTCTTCTGCGCCAACGAAAACAACCCAAGTCTATCCGATCTCTCTTCATAACTTAAAAGTTTCATCCCAGGCAACATCCTGGTGAACCTCCTCTGCACCCCCTCCAGTGCAATCACATTCCTCCTATAATGAGGCGACCAGAACTGCACACAGTACTCCAGCTGTGGCCTCACCAAGGTTCTATACAACTCCAGCATGACCTCCCTACTTTTGTAATCTATGCCTCGATTGATAAAGGCAAGTATTCCATATGCCTTTTTCACCACCCTACAAACATGCCTCCACCTTCAAAGATCTAAGGACACTCGTGCCAAGGTCCCTTTGTTCCTCAGAACTTCCTGGTGTCATGCCGTTCATTTAATACTTTTTTATCAAATTGCTCCTTCCAAATTGTATCACCTCACATTTTAAGGGTTAAATTCCATCTGCCACTTATCTGCCCATTTGACCATTTGTCTATATCTTCCTGTAGCCCAAGACACTCAACCTCAATGTTAACCACCCTTAGTGCCATCCGCAAACTTACTAATCCTCCCCCCCACATAGTCATCTATGTCGTTTATGTAAATGATGAATAATAGGGGACCCAGCACAGATCCCTGTGGTATGCCACTGGACACTGGCTTCCAGCCACTAAAGCATCCTTCTGTCATCACCCTCTGTCTCCTACAACTAAGCCAATTTTGAATCCACCTTATCAAATTACCCTGTATCCCATGTGCATTTGCCTTCTTTATAAGTCTCCCATGTGGGACCTTGTCAAAAGCTTTGCTGAAATCCATATAAACTACATCGACTACGCTACCCTCATCTACACACCTGGTCACCTCCTCAAAAAATTCAATCAAATTTGTTAGGCATGACCTCCCTCTGACCAAGACATGCTGACTATCCCTGATCAAACCTTGCCTCTCCAATTGGAGATAGATTCTCTTCTTCAGAATTTTCTCCAATAGTTTCCCTACCACTGACGTGAGACTCACTGGCTTATTTCTACAGCCCTTTAATAGCAGAACCACATTAGCTGTTCGCCAGTCCTCTGGCACCTCCCCCATGGCCAGAGAGGAATTAAAAATTTGGATCAGAGCCCCTGCGATCTCCTCCCTTTCCTCCCTCAGCAGTCTAGGGCACAAATCATCCGGACCTGAAGATTTGTCCACTTTTGCCAACGGCTCCAATACCTTGTCACTCCCTACATCAATTTGCTCAAGAACCTTGCAGTTCCTCTCCCCGAGTTTGATACCTTTATCCTCATTCTCTTGGGTAATGAAGTATTCGTTCAACACTCTGGCCTCTGGCTCGAGCCATAGATTGCCCCCTTGGTCCCTAATGGGCCCTACTCTTTCCCTGGTTATCCTCCTCCCGTTGATATACTTACAGAATATTTTGGGATTTTCCCCACTTTTATCAGCCAGAGCTTTCTCATATCCCCTCTTTGCTCTCCGAATTGCTTTCTTAAGCTTCACCCTGCACTTTCTGTACTCCACTAATGCCTCTGCTGATTTGCTTCCCTTATATCTGCTAAAAGCCTCTCTTTTTCTTTTCATTGTATCCTGAATATCTCTGGTCATCCATGGTTCTCTGGGCTTGTTACTCCTTCCTATCACCCTAGAGGGTACATGTTCAGCCTGTACCCTCCCCATTTCTTTTTTGAACACCCCCACGGCTCCTCTGTAGATTTCCCCACAAGTAGCTGTTCCTAGTCTACCTTGGCCAGATCCTGCCTTATTTTACTAAAATCCACTCTGTCCCAATCCAAAGCATTTTTTTGCAAGTTGTCTATTTCTTTGACAATAACAAGCTTAAATTGTACCATGTTGTGGTCGCTATCACTAAAATGCTCCCCCACCACCACCTCAACAACCTGTCCGGCTTCATTCCCCAGAATTAGGTCCAGCACTGTGCCGTCCCTTGTTGGACCCTCTACATATTGACCTAAAAGGTTCTCCTGTACACATTTCAAGAAATCCACTCTATCCAAGCCCTTAACACTATGTCTATCCCAATTAAAGTTGGGAAAATTGAAATCACCTAATATAATTACCCTATTATTGTTTTTACACACCTCCACAAATTTTGCACATATTTGCACCTCAATTTCCTGCTGACTATCTGGGGGTCTGTAATAAATACCTAACAATCTGGTTGCTCCATTTTTATTCCTAAGCTCTATCCACAAAGCTTCATTCGATGCACCCTCCAAGATATCATCTCTCCTTACTGCAATAACTGAGTCCTGAACTAATAATGCAATGCCTCCTTTTTTACCCCCTCCCCTGTCTCACCTGAAGATTCTATATCCCGGAATGTTGAGCTGCCAATCCTGCCCCTCCCTCAACCATGTCTCAGTGATGTCTACTATATCACAATTCCACGTGTCAATCCTCACTCTTAACCCATCCATTTTACCTGTAATATTCCTGGCATTAAAGTAGAGGCCATCCAGCCTTGTCTTACTCCCTTGAAATTTAATGCAGCTGTACTCCCTCTGACTTGATTGTTTTACTATATTATGATGTGTCCCTATTCTGCTAACATTCTGTGTCCCCTCCCCCTGCCGAATTAGTTTAAACTCCTCCCAACAGCACTAGCAAACCCGCCCGCAAGGATGTTAGTCCCGCTCTGATTCAGATATAAACTGTCCCGCTTGTACAGGTCCCACCTTCCCCAGAAACGGTCCCAGTGATCCAGGAATCTAAAACCCTCCCTCCTGCACCAGCCCTTAAGCCACAAATTCATCTGCGCTATTCTCCTATTTCTGTGCTCGCTAGCACGTGGTTCATGCGTGTAATCCAGAGATTACAACCAGAGAGGTCTTGCTTTTTAGTCTACTGCCTAACTCCCTGAATTCTTGATGCAAGACCTCATCCCTCTTTCTACCTATGTCACTGGTACCAACATGTACCATGACCTCTGCCTTGTTACCCTCCCCCTTCAGGATGCCCTGCAGCCATTCAGTGACATTCCAGACCCTGGCACCAGGGACGCAACACACCATCCTGGAGTCACGTTGACAGCCACCGTAGTGCCTATCTGTCCCCCTGACTATAGAATCCACTATTATTATTGCTCTTCTGCTCTTCCTCTCCTCCTGTACAGACAGGCTGCTTGTGGTGCCAGAAGCTTGGCTCTGTCTGCGCTCCTGGAGGGACCGTCGCCCTCATCAGCCTCCAAAATGGGATACCGATTTGTGAGTGGGACCCCAGGGGACTCCTGAATTACCTGCCTGTTCCTCTTGGACTGCCTGGTGGTCACCCATTCCTTTCTTCCTCAAGTCCCTTCAGCTGCTGTGTGACCACCTCTCTAAACATGCTATCCACGATGCTCTCAGACTCACGGATGCTCCACAGTGTCCCTGGCCGCCATTCCAGCTCTGAAACCCAAGCTTCTAGGTGCTGCAGCTGGACACACTTCCTGCACACATGCTGGTCCCGGGCACTGGAAATGTTCTTGGCTTCCCATGAGGAGCTTTAAGCTCTCCTGCCATGACTTATCCCTTTAAATTAAACCTTTTAAATCAATTACTCTAGGGCCCTTCTTTCCTGATCCTCGTTACTACAGAATATACAAAAAGACCTTAAACTATAAGTGATAAAAGTAGTAAATACTTACCCAACCTTACCCACTACTTACCAGTCACTCCTTTCCCTTGTAGCCTCCACTGCTGCAGCAGGACAAGACCACTCTCTGAAGATTTAAGAAGTTGGATAGCAAAGAAAAAATGCAAAGAGCACCTCTTCCCCTATGCACCGAATTCTCACTGTGCACCAAATTGCCAATACCCACACTCACTCTGGCGGTGTCTCACTCGTGATGAGGTCTCTCCCCTGCTCGTGTGCAAGCACACATATGCGCAAACCTGGACAATATTCAGGCTTGAGCTGATAAGTGGCAAGTTACATTTTTGCCACACAAGTGCCAGGCAATGACCATCTTCAGCAAGAGAAAATCTACCCATCCTCCCTTGATATTCAATGGCATTACCACCACTGAATCCCTCACTATCAACATCCTGGGGGATACCATTGACCAGAAACTGAATTGGACCACCCGTATAAATACTGTGGCTACAAGACGGGGTTAGAAGCTGTGAATTCTATGGCAAGTAACTCTCCTCCTGACTCCCCAAAGCCTGTCCACCATCCACAAGGCACAAATCAGGAGTGTGATGAGATACGCCCCACTTGCCTGGATCAGTGTGACTCCAACAACGTTCGAGAAGCTTGAACCATCCAGGACAATGCAGCCCACTGGATCAGCATCCCATCCAGCACCTTAAACATGCATCTCCTCCTCTACCAATACACAGTGGCAACATTGTGTACTATATACCATGTGCATTGCGGCAACTCATCAAGCCTCCTCCAGCAGTACCTTCCAAACCCACAATCTCCAACACCTAGAAGAACAAGTGCAGCAGATACATGAGAACACCACCTGCAAGTTCCCCTCCAAGCCCACATATCATCCTGACTTGGAACTATACCACCATTCCTTTACTGTCACTGGGCCTATATAGTGGAACTTCCTTCTTAACAGCACTGTGGTTGTACCGACACCATTTGGATTTCAGCAATTCAGCAGTACCACTACCTTCTGAAGGGGAATTAGCAATGGGCATCAAATTCTGGCCTAGCCAGCAACACCCTGAAAGACTAAATTAAACAAAATCAGATGAGATAAATCCATTAACCCGAGTAGGATTCAAATCTGGATCCTAGAGATGAAAAGACTGTGCTAAATGGCCCCAACCTATCTATGTAATATATGTTTTAAAAACAAGACTGTTTCAAATATATTATGTAATTTATGTTGTAGTTGATTTAATGTTCATTATTTAACCATTCTGCACAGAACAGTATGGCTCACAATATTCTATTGCTGCAAATCTTTCTTGACCATGTGCAGTTCTCGTACCTGTAGATGCAATACCTATTAAAATAGTGTTGAATCCTAGGTTTTTACCAGACCTTTGCTATGCCCATGACATCTATTACTTATTAAGTGGTATTCTGGCTCAGAATTGTGCCCCAGACCCAGGATCAGTGTCGCCTTCCAAAACATTTTTGAACCATTTGGAACCAAAAAAATATAAGGGACCTTTCAATCTGGTGTTTTTAACACATTTATATTGCCAAATCAATCACGGCAGTTGTATCTGAGTGGCTTGGTAGCATTTAGAACAAGAAATTTATCATTTGTAGTCTAAGTAGGTGTTGCTTTTTTATCTTGACTAATATGTTGAATTTTGTATTTAAAAGAATCTGCGGTAGCTTTAAAAATACTGGGTTAAATTTGGCTGTGTGAAGCTTAAAAAGAATTACTTTTAATATGATTGTGTGAAATAATTATACTCTATTTTATTTCATTTGAATTTTTAGGGACCTACTGCAACTCTGCTAGTGCTTGTTTTGTTGCTTCTGATGGTCAAAATCTCAGGCTTTATCAGGCTGTGGTTGATGCTAGGAAACTTCTGGATGAACTCTCAGATCCTGAAATTTCGGTAGGTTAATGGCTATAAAAACTAAGAACTAATATCATCATATGTAAAATATTCTTAATAACTTTAAATACAAAAAAAAAATTCATACGTAAAGGAGTTATTTGGCAGGGTGAGCAAATACTTGGTGAAAGAGATGAACTGTAAGAAGAGTCTTAAGAGGAAGAAGCAGTTTGGGAATGGAATTTGAGTATTGGGCCTAGATGGTTGAAGTTATGGTTACCAATGGTGGGCAAGGAGAGGGAGAGGGGAAAAGAGTCAGAGGAGTGGAGAGTTTGGGGGGGTGGTCGCAGAGCTGGAGGATGATTTGGAGATGGGGATGGTGAGGCATTGAGGAGATTTAAACACTAGGATAAGAATTTTAAATTTGACAGGTTAGGCTGAGAGTCAGTGTAGGTCAGCAAGGACAGTGATGTTGCCTGAATGTAATGTGATGCAGGATGGAATACAGGTAGTGGAGTTTTAGGTGAGCTGAAGTTTATGGAGGGTAGAAAATGGGAAGTCAATGAGAAGAGCTTTAGAATGATCAGAGCATAAATGAGGATTTCAGCAGCATGTGCACTGAATATGAATGCTTAATATTTTATACCACACAATATACTTGACACAGTCATTTTGGAATGATTATGCCCATTATGTGTTGCTAATGGGTAAGTTCACCACTCGCACAATATATAGTCGCTCTCTAATCTGACTTGCCTTTCTCTCAAGTATTGGTTTCCTTATTTATGTTCTTTACAATGCGTTCTTTTGTTGATCAGCCCTATTTGCTCTTGATTATATTTTGGATCTCTTGCATCCATTTGCTCCAGGCTAGAAAGACTACAACATTAACCTGCAGATTGGCCCTCACTATTCTTTAGGGAGCCATCCACAACTAATAGTTTTGCTGGTTCCTAATGAAGGCTGAGCCACTTGTTCAACTTTGGTATATAGCTGCCCTAATACTGAGGGAGAAACAGAGTTAGCATTTTAGGTTGATGACCTGAAATTCATCTAATATTGCAGCACAATTGCCAATGTGCACTGTATTTCTTGTACTAATTTTGCGCAACCCCTGTTGACAAAAGGTTATTGACACACTCCATAGCCTGTCTGATCTAATAGAATTAGACATATTGGTATTTTTTCAGAAAAGCTTGGGGACTAAAATTCCTTAAGCCCCTTTCTACCACAACGGAAGGGATCAACTGTCATGAACAGTTGGGTGCCAGCATCCTTTATGGTGTCTCCTGGATGCCTGTCATACAGAAGGTCAAGAATATTGGAACTTCATCCTACCAATTCATCAGGAAGGGGAGACCACTAGTTTAAGCTAAAGAACCAAATTACAAAAGGATGCTGCCAATTTTTTTCACATCACTTTCCCAATGTCCTGTAATCAACTGCCATTGGGAAATCAGCATTAGGTTTCCATTTCCCAGTTTATGCTGCAAATATATTACCATCATTCCCTATGTGGCAATAAGGTTGAAACTGACAGGGGAGGATGTTGTTTCTACCTATATAACATCTGTCTCCTCCCATCAAAACTTCTCGACATGTAAAAAAGGACAGAGATCTGGGTCTTGCCCAAAATTCTACTCCCTGCCCAGATTCCTGCAACTTTGTTCCACCCTCCTAAGCCCAGAAATTTCCAGGCCACATTGTTCCGAATTGCTAAATTGATATGAACAATTAGACTGTTTCAGTAATGTATTTACCAAGATTTAAAACAAAATTAACAAGGCCGTATGGAATCGCTATTTCTTTATTGTATAATTTGTATTTGCAACTGTTGCATTTACTATTTTAATGTCTCTTTTTAGAAATTCGTTGGAGAAGTATTCAACATAGTAAGCCAGCAATCAACAGCTCGACCGGGTTGCATTATTGAACTGGATATAATAACAGCTCAGGTTAGAAGTTCGACTGGTGTGGAATTTTACATGTATATTGTCTCCCTACGTCCCTCCTTCAGCCTGTTACAACCCCAGGTTTTGATTTTTGGAATAGGTGAAAGCAAGCTTAAAATCAGTCCCAGGCGTAACACCTAATCCGTTTAAAGCACATTTTAATAGCATGTGTCTGTTTTAGCACAGTTTGTAAATAACACAAATAGTAGTGCCTTTGTTTCTGTTTTAGTGCAGTTATAAACATGCATAGCCTGTTTTCTTAAATCCACAGCAGCTTTGCTCACCGCTTCTTCCGACTCTCTCTCTCCCTCCCCCCATCCCCGCTTGCCTGAATCTCTTGCTTCCTCCTGAATCTCTTGCTTCCTCCTGCTTGTCTCTCCCTCTCCTGACTCCCCTTGCTCCCTCCTGATTGCTGCTTCCATCTCCCAATACCTCTCGCTGCCTCCCATTCCCCGCTTTCCTCTTCCAACCCCATCGCTCCCTCCTGTTTGCTGCCCCACTTAGCCCCTCCTGCTCGCCTCTTCGCTCTCCTGATCCCTTCCCACTCACTACTTCCCTTTCCTGACCCCTTCGCCTACTTCCCTCTCACTATTTCGCTTGTTCCCTCGTACTCACTCCATCCCAATCACCAGCCCTGTCCTGACCCTCTCGTCGCCCTTCTCCCAAGCCCTTGCTCACACTGGCAAGTGGAAGAGAGTGGGTGGCAGAAAGCAGTGAGCAGGAGGTAAGTTAGTAAGACAGCTAAGACTGGTAAATTAGAGGATTTTAGGCCAGATAAGTTCAAGGCAGCTGATATGATTTTAATGTAAAAATTATATGTCAGGAAGATAACCCACCCTTATTACAAGCTGCCTTTCGGGAAAGTGATTTTCAGTTGGCATGTTTTTGATTAGCACACCATTTTTAGGAACACATTGAGTGTCAAATGAAGGATAGCCATAGTTTACTTGAAGAAATCTTTAATACTAATTAGTCATGCATTTAAAAATGAATACTAAAAGTCCTTGCATTTTAACATTAAAATTACAGAATTTCTCCATTTTCATAACACTTTTTGATAATCATGTTGGAAACACAAATGAAATTCAAACCATAGCATCAGTGGGACAATACTTTAAGGAGCATAAGTTCAAGAAACAAATTGAAGCCAAATCCCAGGGTGATGAGCTGTAAATCTTCTTTGAGCCATTGAAATTTTTCTGACCATTGGCTATGAATAGTTGTAAAATCTAGCTACATATTCATAATGAACATGGGTTCATAGTGTAAGACCTGTCCTAACTATTATTAAAATGACAATCTCACTTGCAGTCCAAGGCACCTTAAATTAGCAATCACCTATGTATAGAGTGAAAAAGACTGGGTGATGGAGAAATGCAAAACTGGATTCATTAGTTCCTGTTTTTAGGGCCCTATGAAACTTTTTAAGGAACCAAAATTGTGTCCATGGCACAAATGCATACTTATGATGCTAAGTGCTCCAGACCCCATCTCAAAGGCACCTAATGTCCATTGGCAGCATACAAGCAGATCATGATGTCGACCAGCGTGCAACCTAAGGCACTCCAACTTATTAGACTCCCACAGCTGAATGCGCATTTAACTGCACAAAGGGCCCCTACCAGTGCTAATTAGAGTGGTCGTCAACTATTTGCAGATAAGTTGCTGGATTATTTCTTCTAGCTGTTGTTGTAATTCTGTGTATTTTTGATATCTTTTCATCCTTGTTAAACATTTCACTCATGGACAAGGAATGTTCTGCTGGTGATAAAGTTTTTTTGGTGATTAAAAGGCTTATGCACAACCATATGCTTCACGACATGGGTATGCATTGAGCGTGATGCGTGGATGAGCGGAGGCCACACAGAGCAGGCCACGCTATGACAGAGAGGAAAAGGACTCAGGGCAGGGGGCTATATCTACGGAGGAACTTTAGAGGCCAAAAGCTTTGACACCCTAAAAGTTCCTTTGAACACTGGTATCCAGAGCTATAATGGCAACAGTTTGAATTTGATGCAGTATGCTGTGATTGCATGACAGCATTGTGAGCTTCCACTGCAGCACTTGGGCATTGGGTGGATGTTGCTTGTCCTGTTATTGAAGTTGAGATATCAGCCATCTAGACAGTGCATGATGGTTGGTTCCGCAGATGCACTGCTGGAGGTAGCGACCTGTTTCATGTTAATAAAAATAGGCACCAAGCTCTACACAAACCCTTTTGGCAAGTTGGTGCCAGACTCCTCTATGCTCCTTGACTATGACTGCCGATTTTCTGGTGCACCAAACATTTGGATATGTACACTCATCAGCTTTCTCCTGTAACCCATCAAAATCATCTGTGTCATCTGCAGTAGAACTAGTGTGTAGCCTTGCCTTCCAGTGAGCTGGCAACCACACAACCTTTTCACTTGCCTGCAGCACATTTATGCCTGGTGTCTCACCATTTGCAGTTCCCCACCCTTATTCTATTCTCTTAAATTATGGGCAATGTCAGTATCTGAGCTGGTGGCTGTATTTGTGAATTCTGAAAGAGTGGCTGTGTGTTTTCACTTGGTCTTATCCACTGCCGGGGCAGATTGGGGTTGGATAGCTGAAAGGAAAAGGAACAAGCGTGCGGGGTGTGGTGAGTTGGGAGGAGAAAGTAAGATGCGCATGCTTGTACTATCAGAGTTTCTAAGTCAGAAGAGATTTTGAATGAGGGAAACCATTTTCCTTTGTGCTAGGTATGACTCCAACTTGCAGGGAGTTTTCTCCCTGATTCCCATTGAATCTAGTTTTGCTAGGGCTCCTTATTGCCACACTCGGTCAAATGCTGCCTTGATGTCGAGGGTAGTCACTCTCACCTCACCTCTGGAGTTCAGCTGTTTTGTCCTTGTTTGAACCAAGGCTATAATGAGGTCAGAAGCTGAGTGACCCTGGCGGAACCCAAACTGGGCGTCAGTGAGCAGATTATTGCTAAGCTAGTGCTGCTTGAGATCACCATTGATGACCCCTTCCATGACTTTACTGACAATGGAGAGTAGACTGTTGGGACAGTAATTGACAGGGTTGGATTTCTCCTGCTTTTTGTTCCCAGGACATACCTGGGTACATTGCTGTGTAGATGTACTGGAACAGCATTGCTAGGGGCATGACAAGTTCTGGAGCACAAGTCTTTAGTACTGTTGCTGGAATATTATCAGGACTCGTAGCCTTTGCAGTATCTGGTGCCTTCAGACGTTTCTTGATATCACGTGGAGTGAATCAAATTGGCTGAAGACTGGCACTTGTGATGCTAGGGACCTCTAGAGGAGGTCGAGATGGAACTTCCACTTGGCACTTCTGGCTGAAGATTGTTATGAATGCTTCAGCCTTATCTTTTGCACTGATGTACTGGGCTCCCCCTTCATTGAGAATGGGGATATTTGTGGAGCCTCCTCCTCCAGTGAGTTGTTTAACTGTCGTCCTCCATTCATGACTGGATGTAGCATGACTGCAGAGCTTGGATCTGATCCGTTGGTTGTGGAATCAGTTATGATATGATAGGTGATATGTGCCAGGCAGACCAAATCCACAAGGGAAACTTGGCCACGCTATCACAACGGTTTTGCAATTTGTATTTATTACGAGTCCCCTAACACCTTTTAATAATTAAATTAAAACATTTATTAACCCAAAGAAAATAATTTAAACACACACATTAGATTACAGTTACTTGATACTATAACAAATCCCAAAATTTCTAATTAACCTGACTCCCAACTACATACCCCCTTTAAGGCAACAGTCCCAAACTTGATTTTAAATTTAATATGCAATCCAGCAAGGTTACTACACACACCCACTCAACAATGGAATTCCAAAGGCTTTTAACAAAACATTAGTTACTGGAACAGCTCTTTACAGAGTGGCTAGACGCATTCTTCAAGGCTGTTTCACCCGGTGTACCTTTCAAGATTTTACATGGCCACACGCCCACATAGCCTTCCATCCTTCTTTATATATATTTCTCTCTTTAATGTGTAAAATCCCATTGTTCTACATGTCTTTGGAAATTTACTTCTCCCATAATGTAAAAATCTTTCATGTAGTCATCATTATGGTCAGCACTTTTGGGGAAAAATAAATGTATTGCTTTGCCTCACTTAACCTTGTGGGTTGTAAACATTACAATTAACCCCTTCACTTATCCAAAAGTGCAAATTTCATTCATAGTCTATCTGTGGAACCTTCATCCTATCTTATCCACCTCCATTTCAAAAGTCTGTTTTACTCTTTTGATAATTTCAATCTTGTAGTCTAAGCGTCTCTAATCTAATTAAATCAGTCACGCAGAACCATCCACACTCACATCCGTAAGCCTACAATAATATCATGAAAAATATGATAGTTTTGTGACAAATTGCTTAGCTTTTTCTATCATTTGCTGCTTATGCTGTTTGTGCATGCGTGTAGCCCTGTGTTGTAGCTTCACCAGGTTGACACCTCAATTTTAGGTATGCCTGGTGCTGCTCCTGGCATGCCCTCCTGTACTCTTCATTGAACAGGGTTGATCCCCTGGCTTGGTGGTAACGCTAGAGTAAGGGATTTGCTGGGTCATGAAGTTACAGATTGTGGTTAAGTACAATTCTGCTGCTGCTGATGGCCCACAGCACCTCATGGTTGCCCAGTCTTGATTTGCTAGATCTGTTGGAAATCTATCCCATTTAGCACAGTGGTAGTGCCACACAACATGAAGGAGGGTGTCCTCAATGTGAAGACGGGATTTTGTTTTCACTAGAGCTCCGCAGTGGTCCCTCATACCGATACTGTCATGGATTGATGCATCTGCAGCAGGCAGGTTGTTGAGGATAAGGTCAAGTATGTTTTTCCCTCTTATTGGTTCCTTCACCACATGACGCAGACCCAGTGTAGCAACTATGTCCTTTAGGACTCGGCCAGCTCGGTCTGTGGTGGTATTACCAAGCCACTCTTGGTATTGTATTTCAAGTCCTCCACCCAGAGTACATTCTGCACTCTTGCCACCCGCAGTGCTTTCTCCAAGTGGCGTTCAACATGGAGGAGTACTGATTCATCAGCTGAGGAGGGCAGGAATCTTGGTAATCAGCAGGAGGTTTCCTTGCCCATGTTTGACCTGATGTCATGAGATTTCATGGGGGCAGAGTCGATGTTGAGGACTCCTAGGGCAACCCCCTCCCAGCTGTATACCACTGCCTGCACCTCTGCTGGGTCTGTCCTGCATTAGGGTTAGGGTGGAGGGACAGGCCATACCCATGGATGGTGATGGTATTGAGGATGGTGATAAGGTATGATACCGTGAGTATGACATGTCAGGCTGTTGCTTGATTAGCCTGAGAGACAGCTCTCCCAATTTTGGCACAAGCCCCCAGATGTTAGTAAGGAGGACTTTGCATGGTCAACAGGGCTGGGTTTGCCAGTGTCATTTCCGGTGCCTTGGTTGATGCTGGATGGTCCGTCCTGTTTAATTCCTTTTTATTGATTTTGTAGCAGTTTGATACAAAGTGGCTTGTTATGCCTTTTCAGAGGACATTTAAGAGTCAACCACATTACTGCAGATCTGGAGTCACATGTAGGCCAGGTGAGGACGGCAGATTTCTTTCCCTTATTGAATCAGATGGGATTTTACAACAATTGACAATGGTTTCATGATCATTATTAGACTTTTAATTCCAGATTTGTATTGAATTCAAACTCCACCGTCTGCTGTGCTGAGATTTGAACCCAGGTCCTCAGAGCATTATCCTGCGTCTCTGGATTACCAGTCCAGTGACAATACTACTGCGGCCTTCTTATAAAAGAGAAGGCCAAAATGGTCCTTTCACCTAAGTAATCTAATAGTTTGCTAAGGACGCTGGCTAGTTATAGCTGACCTCCAGAGTTCCTGCTTCCACTTGTCCATGCCATCAAATTCTTAAAGTTTCATGTAATGCTCATTGTCTTTTGAATAGGTGCTTTATTTAGCCTCATAGCTGCCTTCAGAGTTTTCACAATGTCTGTCTGCTCTTCTAATTCATTCATGGCTGTAGCACTTGCATGTTTGGCATGTATTAAATTGTGCTCAGGTAATAAATCCAGCAGACATTTCTGCCTTTTGGAATAAAAGTTTTTAATATAAATTATTAGAAGTCTCACCTTGCCCAAAGTTGGACTCTGAGTATAGATACTCACTTTTAGCAGTATAGAAACTGCAAAGCATAGCATGGCTCCGGTTTCTTGCAGCACTTTTCTCTGCATGTTTCCTCTGATTGGAGGGGTAAATCAAAAGATTTCAAGGAAATACATGTTTGCAATTTTGATAATCTTATAGGCTTAAAATGATGCGGAGTTTGCAGATTATTGCATTGGTTTCACCACTGCGCAGAGAAGAATGTTCTCTGTCATCCTTATCTGGTAAAGTTTGTTCTTCATAGTTTGCCTATGGAATAGCAGTGGTTCTTATTCTAAGGGACTTTCCCTTCACTGGTAGATTTTCTGATATCTTCCATGTAGTAGAACATATAATACTAAATAAAGGAGGCATAGATTGTATTGTGCTCTGAAGAAGAGTCATACAGACTCGAAGCATTAACTCTGTTTTTCTCTCCATGGATGCTGCCAGACCTGTTGAGTTTTTCCAGCATTTTTTGTTTTCATCTTGTATTCCCAGCATTCGCAGTACTTTGCTTTTATCTAAGATTATATTGTCTTGAGTTGATTGACAAAGGTGAAATTGTTTGGCATAGTAGCCTCAAAATAGAATGACTTGAATATCAGAAGAATAATATGCAAATCATATAAAAATCATTTCATTCGCCAAGGAATAGGAAGAGGAGTAGCTACAGCAGAGAAGGAGGCCATTCTGCCCGTTGTGTCTGTGCTGGCTTTGTGTGAAGGAGCAATTTACCTCCTGTTTTCCCACCTTTTCCCAGTAGCCCTGCCCATTCATTCTTTTCAGATAATAATCCTAACCACTTGCTGCATGAGAGACTTTTCCTTCATGTCTCCATTGCTTCTTCTGGCAATGTACCTCTACTGTTCCTGGAGCAATACTTCAAACAGAAGAATTGAATAAATCAGTGGGTCAAATAATGAACAAATTTCTAGATTTCAGTGGCTGAAGTTACATCTGCATGTAAGAGTAAAGATTATTACAGATAGTTTTAGCAGAGATACATTTAGTTTAGATTACTAAATACCATAACATGATTCTGATGGATGAAAATGAAGACTTGTGGCGCTATAATGAAATCTACCAGAGTTTTCATACAATACCCACAAGATCATTAGAAGATGAGTGCCATTTTGCTGGTTCATTTATTTTTATTGACATGCTGCTTTGTGCTCTTTCTTTAACTTTTGTTTTTCTAAAAAAAAAAGTGCATTTTTTTACTCAAAACAGTAGTTAATAGTCATGTCGGCATATTTGTACATCCAAATTTAATGTGCCATTTTACAATCAGTTTTGCATTGATACAACGTAAGAAAAGTGTTATAAGTCAGCAAAGAACTTATATTGATTTAGTGCCTTATCCTACTGTTGGGGCAACCCAAAGTACTTTGTAACTAATGAGTTTCTTTTGAAGTACAGCTACTGTTATATTTGCAGAACTCCAAAATCAGATTGCTAATCCTGACTCCGGAGCCTAATTAAGGCAAGAGGCATGAGACCACCTCCAGGCAGTAGTCTCGCCATTTGGGTTTCATACTGGACATAAGTCAACTCCATCCCAGTCCAAAGCCAAATTTTAAAAATTTACAGGCTTTCAGTGTTGGGAGAGATCCAACTGCCTAGTGAGCAGGCTCCTTTACCACAGTCAGCCGCACAACATGGATTGTAACTTAATACAGCCCTGTATAATACTATACTTCAAAAGAACCTCATTAGTTACAAAGTACTTTGGGTTGCCCCTAAAAGAATATAAGTTCTTTACTCACTTATATCACTGGGACCTGAAATATAACAACATACAGACAAAATTACAATAATCATCATATTTTCAGTGACCATTTTATTATTCAGGAATGTGACTAATACCGCTCCTTACTTTATTTCTGGTACAGTGTGGCTCAAACACACAGCTTCTCCACGTGTTTCAGGAAGATTTTATTTTGGGATATAAACCACAGAAAGAAGAAATGAATAAGGAGCAAGAAATTTCTTTCAGTCAACCTGCCCAAGGTATGCAAAGTCCATTTAAAATGGGATTTTGGTAGCACTTCTTGCCTCCGAGTCTGAAGTAATTGGGTTCCAGTCACATTCCAGGATATAAGCCTGTAATCTGTATTTACATATCAGTGCAGTACTGCAGGAACACTGCATTGATGAAGCGCTAATAGTTGGATGCTATGTTAAAAGCACACAAATTAAGTAATGTAAACTCTCCTATGGTGGTACTGAAAATAAGAGTAGGGAGTTTCCCAATAACTCTCCATAAACTGAGCATTCACCTTATTTGCTGTTGTGGGATCTTGCTGTACTCAGTTGATTGACACATTTCCATTCATAAATGTCAGTCACAATACTTTCAATACACTTTGAAACACCCTGAGAATATGATAATGAGCTTTGTAAATGAAGGTTTTTTTTTAATTTTTCAATACTTATGCTGAATTTTCACAAATGATTGCCAGGCACAGGATTTTACTCAAATACTTTATTTGGTTACATTGGGATTTTTGGTTGCTTTTTGAATTATTTAAACTTCTGTCATTTAAGGATATCGTGCACCATCATTCTCTGAAAAGTTCTACCTTGTGGTGATAGAAAGAGACAAGAGGCAATCTGTTCTTCACATGTGGCACCTCCATTTGAAATCTGTACAGCCTCGTGTGGGTAGGTATTTGCAAATATAGAACAGAAATATGGTCACGTTCCACTTATTTATTTACTTTTATTGAAAAACAAGCTATATGTGATTTTTTTTACAGGCAGGTCTATGCTGTATAACTGTATAAACAAATCTCAGTTTTCATGTGGGATATCTAAAAGGAAAAGAGGGCATAGATTGAGGTTTTTTTTATTCATTCATGGGATATGAGTGTCATGGCAAGGCCAGTGTTTATTGCCCTTGAAGCTAGTGGTGAGCCATCACCTTCAAGCGCTGCTGCCCATTCAGTGTAGGTGCATTCACAGGGAAGGCAAGATTTTAACCCCGTTGCTGTGAAGGAACAGTGATATGGTTCCAAGTCAGGATTGTGTGTGGTTGGGAGGGGAACTAGAAGGTGGTAGCAATCTGTTGTCCTTGCTCTTCTAAGTGGTAGAGGTTGTGTCTTTGGAAGGTACTGTTGAAGGAGCCTTGATGAGTTGCTGCAGTGCATCTTGTAGATTGTGTACACAGCTGCCACTTTCCCCTTCTAATAGGGGGGAATGAATGTTTGTTTAAGGTGGTGGATGAGGTGCCAATCAAGCAAGCTGCCTTGTCCTGGATATTGCTGAGCTTCTTGAGATTTGTTGAAGCTGCAATCATTATGGCAAGCGGAATGTCTTCCATTACACTCCTGACTTACGTGTTGTAGATGGTGAACAGGTTTTGGAAAGTCAGGAGTTGAGCTTCTCGCAACATAATTCCCAGTCTCTGACCTGCTCTTGTAGCTAAGTTATTTATTTGGCTGATGCAGTTAAGTTTATAGTTAATGGTAACCCCTCAGGATGTTGATGGTGTGTGATTAAGCAATGGAATGCAGCTGAATGTCAAGGGCCAATTGTTAGATGCTGTCTTGTTGGAGGTGGTCTTTGCCCGGCACTTTTGTGGCATGAATGTTACTTCCATTTATCAGCTTAATGTTGCCCAGATCTTGCTAAATGCAGGCACAGATTGCTTCAGTATCTAAGGAGTTGCAAATTGTGTTGAACACAGAAATCATCCCTTTTATTGGAGGGAAGTTCTATACACAAATGATGGTCAACAGACAATAAGGGTGATTGTGTCTAGGACACTTGATTCTTTAAGAAACAGCTGCATGCTGTAATGGTAAGAGAGTAGAATTGGTATTCTGGATAGTTGAAGTCAAAAGGCTAAGGAATCTTTTTCCTTTGAACAGGTATTGTAATGTATTTTAGTTGAAATCCTAGTATTCCTGAATATGATAAATTTACCTTGTGCATAAAATTGTGCAATGCAGATTCTGAACCATGGATATGGAACCCACTGATCATCCCAGGATATTTTAATACAACACTACCTCGGTTGGAATATTAAATTATAGTTCAATTTGAGCAAACATATATGTATAAAGCTTATATCTCATTACCTGGCTTCAGTTTAATGTGCAGTTTTTGTTTTTAAATCCCTCCAATAGAATGTTTTAAAAAATGGTTTCTATACTTCAAGGAATATTATACTTAAGTTAAAAGCAAAATACTGCGGATGCTGGAAATCTGAAATAAAAGCAGAAAATGCTGGAAAAATTCAGCAGGTCTGACAGCATCGATGCTGTCACACCTGCGTTTTTCCAGCATTTTCTATTTTTATAAAGGAATATTATTTATGTGTATAATTGTAAAATGAACTTCTTGAAGGTTCTGCATGCTAATGATCCTTATCGTTACAAGAAATGTTTAATATAAATTCTTCCTATAACTTTATTCACTTTTTTTGTTCTTTTTCATCCCTCTCTTCATGACATTGTATGGGTACAATTCCACTTGAGAAATTTACTGAAAATTGCTATAAGCAGTACAGATAGTAAATGCCATCAGGCTACTTTACTGTCGGAGGAATGCAACCAACATAATCCTGTCCTTGCCTGATGTCATACAAATTACTTTCCGCAAGGATGATTAGATAGCAATCATGAGTAAGAGCCCCGGTTACTATTTCCCATCTCCACCCAACTACTGAATGCGAGGCCAGTTAATGTCCCAAGCATTGTCCTGGCTAAGATTAGATTTTTCAGCACAGACTCACAATTGAACCCAAGACACCTTGGACTGTATGCTTTGTACTAGACAATATAGTGCATTTACCTCCATTGATAATGGGTTGTTGAGGGAGCATCTCTGATTGTTTAAAAACATATAGTTCAAAGTTGCAATTTTTAATTTTTGTCTTCTTTTCTTTCTCCTTGCAATCAAACTAATGTCACACAAGTGAGCACATCAGATAATCAGATATCTGCACCAGAGGAAAAGAATTTTAGACTATCTCCAAATACTTCTAATTTAAGTCCTCTTCCACGGTCTGCATCAGTTGCTAATCTTCAGACTGCTAGCAAATTGATACTTAGCTCTGAATTAGTCTACAGTCAGCAGTTAAATGTACCTGAGGGAGTGGAAGTAATCCGAGCAACACCTTCTGCAGGTAATTGTTTCTGGTGTATAATGTGCAGAAAGTATTTTTCTTCCCAATAACCTAAGTCTGCAAGCATGTCCAATATGTCTTCAAGATCAAGCTCCCCCCCCCCACCACCACCACCCCCCGCAGTGGTGTCATAAACTACAGCCCCAGCAGTGGGCATGGGCGCGGCTTTTAGTGCTACAGGAGGAAGCATGATGCTGCGTTGGGTGGGGTTGACATGGGTGGAGGTTGGGTTGGCTCTGGTTAGGTTTTGAAGGTCTGGTCAAGCATTGAAAGATCCATTAAGTATGGAGGAGGTTGCAGTGAGGAGGGAAAGGATAGCAAATTGTGGTATATCCAAGGTGATGGTGTGGGGAACACCAGCATTACCTATCTTAGAGATGCAGCTTGGAGTTATCGGAGTGTAAGTAAGTCACAATTCTACTAACCTTGGAGATCAAGCTTGGGCATGCACTCAGAGGTTAGGTACGTTCAATTGTGACAGAAATGCAAGATGGGAATCAGCATGAAATGAGGAGGTAATTGTACTGCCATCTGACATGTGTTGGGATAATTCCTTTACCCTTTTTAATAACAGATTTTAAAAGTTTCAAATATTATCTGAAAACTAAGATAAAAGTAAAATACTACAGGTGCTGGAAATCTGAAATAAAAACAAAAAATGTTGGAAACCCTCGGCAGGTCTGGCAGCATCTGTGGAGAGTGAAACAGAATTAACATTTTGAGTCCATATGACTTTCCTTCAGCTCCAGCTCTGAAGAAGAGTCCAATGGGGTGACTTATTGGCAGTCATAAGATTTGTGAAAGGGACTGATAGGGTAAATATGGAAAAGGTTTTTCCATTTGTGGGAGAGACCTGAGTTAGGGGCTATAAATACAAAATAGTCACAGACAAATCCAATAGGTGATTGAGGAGAAACTTCTCTCCTCACAGAGTGATTAGAATGTGGAACTCACTATCACAAGGAAACATAGAACATAAAAAATAGGAGTGGGAGTAGAGAACTCAGCCCTTCGAGCCTGCTCTGCCATTTAATAAGATCTTGGCTGATCCCCTATCTCAACACCATATTCGCCCATCCCTCCATACCACTTGACACCGTTAGAGTCTAGAAATCTATCCATTTCCTTCTTAAATATATTCAGTGACTTGGCCTCCACAGACTTCTGTGGTACAGAATTCGATAGGTTCACCACCCTCTGAGTGAAGAAATTTCTTCTCAGCTCAGCTCTAAATGGCCTACCCTGTATCATCATCCCTGCATTGAGGCTGTCCAGTCCTATTAGAATGTTATACTTTTCAATGAGATCCCCTCAATTTCTAAACTCCAGTAAGTACAGGCCTAGTCAACCCAGTCTCTTTTCATATGACAGTCCTACCATTCCAGGAATCAATTTACCGCAGTCCTTTAATGCCAAGCATATCCTTTCTTAGGTAAGGAGACCAAAATTGCACACATTACTCCAGGTGTGGTCTCACCAAGGCCCTGAACAGATGTAGTAAGACATCCTTGCTCCTGTATTCAAATCCTTTCGCAATAAAGGCCAACATACCATTTGCCTTCCTAACTGCTTGCTGCACCAGCATGCTTGCTTTCAGTGACTGGAGTACAAGGACAACCAGGTCCCTTTGTGCATCAACATTTCTCAATCTATCACCATTAAAATAATACTGTTATTCTGCTTTATCTACCAAAGTGGATAACTTCACACTTATCCACGTTATACAGCATCTGCCTTGTATTTCTCACTCACTCAACTTGTCTAAATCGCCTTGAAGCCTCTTAACATCCTCCTCACCGCTCACATTCCCACCTCGTTTTGTGTTGTCATTCAACTTGGAAATATTACATTTAGTTCCCTCACCCAAATCATTGATATATATTGTGAATAGCTGGGGCCCAAGCATTGACCCCCAATATTCGCTGTCTGACACTCCAAAAAAGGCCTATTTACTCTGTTTCCTATCAGCCAATTCTTAATCCATGCCAATATGTTGCCCCCAATCCCATGTGCTTAAATTTTGCACACTGACTTTCATGTGAGACTTTATCAAAAGTTTTCTGAAAACCCAAATACACCACATCTACTGGTTCTCCCTTATCTATTCTGCTGGTTATGTCCTCAAAAAAACTCCGGAAGGTTTGTGAAACATGGGGCTGGATTTTACTGTCAGCGAGCGGGGACAGGGCTGCTCACCGACATGTAAAATGATGCGCGGTGACATTGGGAGGAACTCCCGATGTCACCATGCCCCATTTAAATTTTCAGGAAGGCGGGGGCGCAGCAAAATCTGAGGCTATTGACAGATCAGTTAAAGTAATTATAGTGGACCTGCCCGTCCAACCTTAAGGTTGACGGGCAGGCCAGGAGCCCCAGCGGGAACTAGAAAAAACATGAAACCTTGTCCACAGACGGGATGAGGTTTCGTGTAGGGTTTTAAAAATTTTAATAAGGTCTTTTTTGTAATACGAACAGCCCTATGCCTAGAAACTTAAACACTTCTATGTAATGCTGTGTAAAGCTTTATGTCTCTTTTATACCATCTTAAATTAAAGCTTCCATTGTCTTAATTCTTGTTGAAGTTAACTCTGAAGGCACTGAACATACACGATTGAGGCCTCATGGCCTTTTGCTGTTCACACCTCCTGGAGACTTATTTTTGTTCCTTTACTTGGATGAAGGGACTGAATGTATGGTAGCTAAATTTGCTGATGATATCAAGATGGATAGGAAAGTAAATTGTCAAAAGGAGGTGAAGATTCTAGAAAGGGATATAGATAGGTTAAGTGAGTTGACAAATTGGCAGTTGGCATATAATGTGGGAAAATGTGAACTTGTCCACTTTGGCAGGAAGAATAGAGAAGCAGTATACTGTTTAAGTGGAGAGGGATTGCAGAACTTGGGGGTATAGAGGGATCTGGATGTCTTGGTACACCCAAAGCTAGTATGCAGATACAGCAAGCAATTAGGAATGCAAATGGAATGTTAGCGTTTATTGTGAGGGGAATGGGATATAAAAGTAGGGAAGTTTTACTGCAGCTGTACAGGACTTTGGTGAGACCATATCTAGAATACTGTGTACGGGTTTGGCCTCCTTATTTGAAAAAGGATGTAATTGAGTTGGAGGCAGTTCAGAAAAAGTTCAATACACTCATTCCTAGAATGAAGGGCTTATTTTATGAAGGAAGATTGAACATGTTGGGCCTATACCTATTGGAGTTTAAAAGAATGAGAGGTAATCTTATTGAAACATATAAGATCCTGAGGGGACTTCATAGGGTGGATACGAGGAGGACGTTTTCTTTTGTGGGGGAGACTAGAACTAAGGGGCACAGTCTAAAAATAAGAGGTCTCCCTTTTAAGAAGGAGATGAGAATTATTTTCTTGCAGGACAGTCGTTAGTCTGTGGAAATCTCTTCCCCAGAAAGCAGTGGAAGCTGGGTCATTGAATTTATTCAAGGCTGAGTTAGATTTTCAATAGATGAGAAAGTCAAGATTTATGGAGGGTAGACAGGAAAGTGGAGTTGAGACCAGCCAGTCAGATCAGCCATGATCTTATCCTGCTCCTAAGTCCTATGTTCTTACTTGTCCCATTACCATCTACTTTTGCCTCGCATCATCATTCCTTTTATCATTAAATCTCTTCTGCCTCTCACTATCACAGACCTTCCCATTTATTCTTTCGTCCCCTCCTCTACTTGTTTGAGGAAAACTGTTGGATCTCTTAGTTTTTTGGTTCAATGAAAGGTCATTGAGCTAAAACATTAACTCTCTAAACTCTCTATGTTTCTGTCTAAACAGATGCTGCCAGATTTGCTGAGTATTACCAGCACTTTTTTGTTTTTATTTTGATTTATACTTTAGCTGTTTTGGCTTTAAAACAACAACATAAAAACATATGTACAGTGCATATATAAACAAATTGTTTCATCAACCTTTTGAAAGCTTAGTCATACTAATATCAGTTGTTACTCATAAATAAAATGAAGAGACATACACCCAAACCGTCTAGCAAGGGTTATTAAATAGTATTTTGAAGGAGCAACTCTGGCTGTACTTCTATATTCCCACACCTTAACCAGGGCACACTGATGTCCTAACCACCCTGTCTGTGATAAACATACTAGACTTAGATCAGGGATAGATTGTTCTTTTTCAAATTTAACCTTGAATATTTCGCTATCATACTAGTTTTCTTTTCTTTTAGGTCACTTGAGTTCATCTTCAATCTACCCAGTCTGCCTCGCACCTTATCTAATAGTGACATCGTGCTCTGATGGTAAAGTGAGATTTTGGCGATGTACTGTGGATAAAAGTTCCATCTCTGGAAACTTAGAGAAAGTACATACTTATAAGTGGGAAACATGGCCTTTGATGAATGAGGAAGGAGAACACAGTAACAGTGCAGTGAGTGTTACTGGACGACCAGTGGCCGTGAGCTGTTCATACACAGGACGGTTGGCTGTAGCTTATAAAGAGCCTGTACAACCTAATGGCATTACGTCGAAAGAGTTCACAATGCATGTCTCCATATTTGAGTGTGAATCTACTGGAGGATCAGAGTGGGTGTTGGAACAGACAGTTCATTTAGATGGTATAGGAAAGGTTGGAGGTGTCCTGGACTCTCGGGTTAGTGTAGATAGCAATTTATTTGTGTATAATAAATCAGACCTTTATCTTAAAGGCAACTATATGACATCAAACATAAAACATTTAGTGCACTTGGACTGGGTATCAAAAGAAGATGGTTCTCACGTTCTTACAGTGGGAGTCGGTTCCAAAATTCTCATGTACGGAAGACTGTCTGGAATTGTAACGGAACAAGCCAGTAGCAAAGATGGGCTGGCTGTTATTACTTTGCCACTAGGGGGAAGCATTAAACAAGGAACCAAATCAAAATGGGTATTGCTGAGATGTGTGGATTTGGTGTCTTCAGTAGATGGAACTCCTTCACTTCCAGTTTCTCTGTCCTGGGTGAGGGATGGCATCCTGGTAATTGGGATGGACTGTGAAATGCATGTGTATGCACAGTGGAAACATTCTGCAAAACCATTCAATGACACTGACAGCGGGAGCTTGTCACCTTTTGAAGATTTATCTGATGCTTCCCCGTTTGAGGCTAAAAATTTTTCAAAGCGACAGAGTGTTGCTGATGCAACAACTGGTGTAGATGATGTATTTGGAGTCCCAGGAATGGTTCAAGATGGTGGGTTGTTTGAAGCAGCTCACATTCTTTCTCCTACTCTTCCTCAATATCACCCCACTCAGCTTTTGGAGCTTATGGATTTGGGCAAGGTGCGCAGAGCTAAAGCCATTCTTTCACATTTAGTTAAATGTATTGCCGGAGAAGTTGCAGTTTTTAGGGATAAAGACCCAGGAGAGGGAGGAGGGCCTAGACGTCACCTTTCTCGAACGATCAGTGTAAGCGGAAGTACTGGAAAGGATACAATTATAGCAGGAAGAGAAGGTACTCGTGATTATACTGAGATAGACTCAATTCCACCACTGCCACTTTATGCATTGCTGTCTGCAGATCAGGACGCATCCTACAAAATTGTTGAAGAAACTTCTAAAGTAGACAAAGGTTCACGAATTCAAAGTAAAAAAGAAATGGGTGATCAATATGCTGATTTGTTTCAGTCTCCAAGTGTAACTACAGATGACTTTGTTGAATTTGTAATCGAAAAGAAGGAATCTAGATCTAAAGTCATAAATTTGTCCCAGTATGGACCAACATACTTTGGGCCGGAACATGCCCGTGTACTTTCCAGTCACCTGATGCACTCAAGCTTGCCAGGGCTTACACGACTAGAACAGATGTTCCTTGTAGCTTTGGCTGACACAGTGGCTACCACAAGCACAGAAGTTGATGAAAATAGGGACAAGAGCTACTCTGGTATGTATATAACTTTGTTCAATTATTTTCTAAATCAAGATATGGTTTTCGAATAGTATTAGAACAATCCTAAGTATTTGTACCATAGCAATGGAAGAGGGATTTTACAATATTGTACTTGCTTGTACCATATTGTACTTGTTTAATTGTCTTCACAATCATTCCCCCTGCCCCCAACACCTCAGCTTCAGGCTCTTGTCAGTGTTGGAGTACACAAATGTGCAAACTCACCAAGGCTCCTTAAACAGCACCTTCCAAACCCATGACGACTCCCATCTAGAAGGTCAAGGGCAGCAGACACATGGGAACACCACCACCTGGAAGTTCCCCTCCAAGCCACTCATCATCCTAATTTGGAAGTATGTCGCTGTTCCTTCACTGTCGTTGGGTCAAAGTCCTGGAACTCCCTAACAGCTCTGTGGGTGTACATGCACCAATTGGACTGTGGTGGCTCAAGAAGGCAGCTCACCACCACCTTGCCAAGGACAATTAGGGATGACAATAAATGCTGGCCTAGCCAGCGAAGCCCACATCCCATGAATGAATTTAAAAAAAGAGGACCAGGAATTAAAATCTCCAGGGTTTCACAATGTCGTGGGATCCCCCTAAATAACCACTCCTAGTTGAAATTGGCTATATGCTTTTTCCACCATTTTGGGTGAACCTACGAGAAATATCTGAAATGAAATGAAAAATTAACTTTTGTGCCAAATTTTTAGAGGTAGATGTCTCATTAATTTCGGGATGAGCTCATTAATTCAATAAAATTCAACATATCAATTCCCCCGGTGCTAATCTGCCTCTCTCTCTTAAGGTGACAGGAAAGAATACTGGATCTTTAGAATTAAGTATGAAAAATTCGGAACCCAAGTTCATGTTGCTAATATATTGCAGTTTTAACTGAAAATCCCTGTTAGGTCAGTTGTCAATATTCCCTAATATGATTAATAATATTTTTCTCTTCTATCTGGGTAAGAAAATATTTTGAGTGATGCTGTTATTTTAAAATAAAACACATCCGTAGAAGTGCCTGTAAAACTTTCAAGTTTGTAATTTGTACTTAATGTAAATTATTTTTATTGCAGCCCTCAATATTTGAGTTGCTTTTCTCTCCCATCTTGTGACACTTTGGTGTGCTGTGTACAACTCTCCCCTTAACCTTTAATATAGACAATGTTATACACTTATAATGTTGACTGCAACATTAGTTTTAACCATCTTTACCTACATGCAAGAAATAGAATTATCTCTAAATAGTTACATGGATGCTAACATGGATGAAATTGTATTAACATTAAACACCTGTACGATCACACAATTGTAGGCACCATTCTAAAACAAATATTTGGTATAATTCTGATTCAAACAGTAAATTAAGAGAAAACTAATGTGATAGTAAGCAGAGTGAAATTTTAAAGTAAGCTTCCCTGGTGGCTTGTCCTGTTCATTAGCAATGATGTAAAATCTGAGTGAATGTTTCTTGATTTCTTCTGCCCTTTTTTGTAGGAGGTGAGACACTGGATGAATGTGGTTTACGTTATTTGCTTGCCATGCGCTTGCATACATGTCTCCTGACATCTCTACCTCCAGTCTATAGGCTTCAGCTCTTACATCAAGGTATGAGATTTGGGCAAAGTATCATTGGGTAATTTAATAGCGAGCTTTATTATACTTATTTACATAACTGCCAAAAGTAGTATAAGTAAAGCTGTGTTCAGATGGCAAACTAGTAATGTGGTCTGTCATTTTTTAAATGCCCTCTCAGAAAAAACCTTGAGCACTCAACCTAAGCATTGGATTAAGTTGCAAATCCACTGATGAAATGCACTGTCTGCCCGAAGGCTGATATCCCCATTGCCCCTATCCTCACCAAGCTCCACTGGCTTCCTGTGTCCCAGTGAATAAACTTAGCAAAATTCCCTTTGTTACCAACAATTCCCTTCTTGGCCTCCCAAACCCCATGATCTCAACCAGCCCTATGGTCCTGTCTACACCCTCTGGTTCTCTAGCCTATCTCTCATTTCTTGTTACACTCAGTAGCTACTCAGCTATCTTGCCCCTGCCTTCTAGAATTTCCTCAACATCGCTGCCTGTATGTCTCTACTTGCCTTTACAAACCTCTGCAAGACACTTGTCTTTGTAAATTTCCCCCCACTCATGCTTTTTTTTTATTGCATCGTGTTCAATATCCATTCTATATCCATTCTTTGTATATAATCAGCATTACTGAGATGTAAGTTGCTGTTGCCCCACTTAAGTTCTTAATCTGTGTGTATATCACTGCAAAGAGAAAAAAATGAACTAAACCTCATTTTTCAGCTGGGAAGCTATGGTGACAGTGATATGTGCCATCTCTTGTTGCCCAGTAGCAGGAAGATGCTGTTGCAGTTGGGAAGCTACAAAATGAAAAATTATGAAACAGTGACTAAAAATGTTTTGTCTAAAATAAAATGCCCTTAAGTTCTGGTTGTTCTTTGAAACACAATTACTATTAAAAACAATTGATAGCAGCAAGATCTTTTTAAAAAAACTATTATAGTGCCAGGTCTGTGGTAAAAAATATTTTTGTTCAATCGGCATAGGCTTATGTTGTGCTTAATTTACCCCTAATTGTGAACGAATAAAGGTTTTAATAGAGAACATCAATGGTTTAATAGCAAAAATACTTTTTCTGTACAATTTTCATCCTTTTCTGTAGATGCTAACTTGTGCTTGGGGGTTGCACTTATGCACAAAAAATCCTCCAGTATCCTACCTAACTGCTCTTCAAGTGTGCGCCTAAATAATGAGGGCATCATAACAACCCTCAACCATGTTCTTGTCCACTGTCAAAATGTGCACTTACAATCAAGAATGTGCTCTTTCCTAACCCAGAGGTTCTGAGGCCCATCACAGCACCCAGGTTGTTCCATAGCTGATTTCTGCTGACGTAGAATTGACTAAGGATCAACTTGAGATCTTCTATTCTGTATAGCTTATCAGAACACTGAACAGTGCATTCCTCCACAGATCCATTTGTATCCCAAATGAAACAGGCTGTTCTTTGTGGAACTGTTGTGACTTTGTAAGATATTATTAAGTTTGAAAAACTTGACAAAATCACCTGTTTTAACATAAATTACCCAGAAACAGTTGGAACAATTAGTTGAATTGCTTAAGTTTCCCAAGCAGCTTCAAAGTGAATAAAACCGTAGCGATTAGCAGCAAGATTAGGGCTGACTGAAAACCAGGGAGGGAAATGAAGTTGGACAAGAGCTGAATAAACTAGCTTCAATTTTCCTAATATGTAGTTGGAAGTGATCCTAGTTCAAATGTGAATTGATGATATATTTTCGGTGTAATCGTACAGGTGGTCATAGCATTGAGTAGTGGAAGCCCTTAATAATATATGGTCAGGATTGTAGGTCGGTGTGCGGACATGATCGGCAGCCCCGGGAGCAGCGGGGGAACAGACCATCGCTCGCAATTGGCCCCCAATCGTGACTTCATGCTGGCTGGCCAATTAACGGCCAGCCAGTGTGAAGCGCGCACTGATATGATCAGCGCTGTCTGGTTTAGGGGCAAGAGGAGGGCAAGTGCTGAAGTCAGCACGACGTGGGGGAGCATGCAGGGGCAGGCTGTGCAGGGACAGGTGGAAGTCCAACCAAATAAAGACGTTTATATAGACAGGGACCACAGAGAAAGCATAAGGATGGAGTAGTCCACAGTGAACTTGTGGAGGATAAGAGGATGTCATGCAGCAAGGTTGTAATTGTAGAGGATGTCATTGGTAATGTTAATTTTATGTCTCAGTCAATGGGCAGAATAAAAGACAAACTGCTGGGATACAAATAGGTAATTGTGGGAAAGGTGAGCACATACTTGGGTTATAAGAAGTGGTGGAGCAGGGGTTTGACATTCATTTCTCAATCTATGATTATATATGTTAAGTAGATTTGATTTTGTATCTAAATCAGAATTATTAAATGCACTTGGTAGAATATGTACTTTATGTTCTCTGTGTTAAGATTTTTCTTCACCGTATAGATTATTTGGTCATGTTAGTTATTGCTTTTAATCTGTTCAGTCATGGAGTGCGGTAGTCTGTCTAACATTTTTACAACTCTTTAATATATAATTATGCTTGACATGTTTAAATTTCTACTTGAGACATTATAACTTTTCATTGGACATAGAAATTGTTTTGTGTTTTGTAGGCTTGTCTACATGCCACTTTGCCTGGGCCTTTCATTCTGAAGCTGAGGAGGAGCTGCTCAATATGATTCCTGCCATGCAGAAGGGAGATCCTCAGTGGTCTGAGCTGAAAGCCATGGGAGTAGGCTGGTGGGTTCGAAATATTAATACACTCCGCAAGACCATTGAGAAGGTATTCTAATTGTAACTACACTTTAGGGATTCACAAATAAGAGTACATAAGAATGGTGCATAAAAACATGCATTAGAATAAAATAGCAGTTCCATAAATTTTGGGTGCGAGGCACTGGGGCAAATATTACTAATGTGCTCGAGGATTCATCTGAAAGAGGATTTTGTTTTTGCAACTGGTCTGAATTTTTTTGCTTTATTGAGAGAAGTTTTGCACCAGTAAAATGTCAGCTGATAATTTTCAGATAAAAATAAAAATGCCATTATATTTCATGATACTTTGTCATTACCTCTCCACAACATGAACTAGTTGAATATAGGTCCTTCCATTATTGCACTCCGCTCTCATGGCATAAAAGCATAAGAAATAGGAGCAGGATTAGACCATACTGCCCCCTCAAACGTGCTCTGCTATTCAGTATATCATGGCCGATCTGATTTGGCCCTCAATTTCACTTTTCTGCCTGTTCCCATAACACTTGATTCACCTATATTTCAACAATTTGTCTTTCTTAACCTTGAACATACTCAATGACTCAACCTCCACAACTACCTTGGGTAGAGAATTCCAAAGATTCACAAACCTCTGAGAAGAAAATCCTCCTCATCTTTATCTTAAATGAGTGACCCTTCGTTCTGAAGCTATGGCCTGAATTTTTCCCTTGTCGGGCAGGCTCAGCGGGAGCAGTCGCGGAGCTGACCGCTGCCCGCGATCGGTTCAACACTGCAATGTCTCGTGGGCGGGCCAATTAAGGCCCGTCCAGAGTGGATTACAAGCAGTAGCGCTGAGCGCTACCTGTATGGGCGGTGGGAGGAGGGAGAGTCGAGTCCAGCGCTCATTCGCACATGCACGCAAAAGAGTGCTTCAATCTCCCTGAGGCATGGAGCTACCTCAGGGAGACTGAAGGGCTTTCTAAAGAAATTGTTAAAAACATTAAAAATTTAATGAAATATGTCCCCTCATGTGACTGCCTCTTGGCCTTTTCGCCTGCCCCCGCCAACCATTAGGTTGGACAGGCAGCATAAATTTGGAATTAATTAGTATGTTAATGACCATAATAGGCCTTTGAATTATCGGCAGGCGTGCAGCCAACTCCGGCACGTGCCCGCCGAACGAAATATCGTGAGACAGTGTGATGACATCAGGACTCATGCCTGACGTCAATGCGCAAAATATTACGTTCCAGTGTGTTGGGCCTGCCCCCACATGCCGAATGTAAAATCTTGGCCTATGCTTCCTAGTTCTAAATTCCCCCACAAAGGGAAACAGCATCTACCCTGCCAAGCCTTCTCAGAAAATTTTATGTTTCAATACCTCTCATTCTTCTAAATTCCAATGAGTATAGGTCCAACCTGCTCAAGCTTTCCTGAAAGGACAACCCCTTCATCCCAGGAATCAACCTATTTTTGAGGTTCTGCCTGGGTTTGTTAGTAAGTAGCTAATGTTTTTCTTTTGTAGAATTCTTGTTAAAATTTTATTCAGTGTAAAAAAAAAAAGTTAGATAGCATTTGCCAGTAAAACGGTTAACTGTTTTCATCGTTAACCTATTAATATATTTCTTTTAAGCAGCTTTGGACTTCCCTAATAGGCCGTACTTGTCCACTGAATTATGTGAAACAGAGCCTTATGGACCAAAATCTCAACTTTTTTTGATTTTAATTAATGTTGAGTTGCCTCATCTCAGTTGAGTGTCAGAAATGGAATTAAAGTCAGAGGATGGGAGAAAATAGCCTTTAATTACTGCAAATTACTAACAGTGAAAAGTGCACTTATTTTACTGGTTAAGTTTAATTGCAAACAAAATTAAGTTTAACCATGATTCCCACGATGATTGATTGAATAACCTGTTGCAGCTCACTGTCCAGACTCATAGATGAAAAATGCCATTTGGGCGCAATATTGGAGGACTGCCAGTGTCCGTAAATGATATCCTTGCATGAGTTGCTTCTTTCAGAAGAGAAAATTGAAAGAAAAACAGTATATCTGAGGGTTGTCAACACAGGAATTGTTTGACATTCTTTATCAGTGACATTTCAGACTGCACGATATACCTTTTTGTGTTTGTGGAATTATTTTTATAGGGTCATTACTAGTTTAATAATCAAATATAAAAAATGAATTAAAATTACTGCAGCATAGATGAACAGAAAACTCTTGACCTGTAATTCAGATGGGCGCGTAGGCTGCTAGTGTAAGGTCCCAGTAAATATAGTGACAGAGTGGTAATTAGACAGTAAATGGTGTATAGACCTATTACTAACCCATTTTCACCAGATAGGCCAAGTTAAAATCGGCACCCAACCCACGATTATTCATTGCACCCCATCTTGCACTGTTAACTAGTTCACCAGTTTAAAATCTTGTGCTCAAACCACTCTGTCATCACCATTCCCTATTTGTAACCTCCCAAAACCCACCCATTCACAAATACTGCATTCCCTGGCTCTGACCTCCTGTGTATTTCCCCTTTTTGTTCTATCATTGGAAGTTGTGCTTCCAGCTACTTGGGTTCCAAACTCCATTGTCTCACAACCTCCCTCTCCTCTTTAAAACCTCTTTGATCAAGTGTATTGGTCACCTTTATAAATTTCTGATTAACCTTTACAATTATGGAACTCCAATTTTCAGCATGCTCCTTACCTTTTCTCCTTACTGGAATTTATGTTGCACTTCTGTCTCTTCTAAATACCTCAAATTATTAATCTACAATTCTGTTTACCAACCTGCCTACAGATTTATGCTCAACTTCCTTTCCATTTATGGGCCAGCCCATAAATATGCTTCAAACAGTACGTGTGGCCAATCCATTGCTGTTGTCAGCTGAATAAAAAGGGATCCTGTTTAGGCCACTTGTCTGTTTAATCCCTTATGCTTTAGTGCTATGTTATCATCTCTAATTATTACTAGTACTCTTGCACCCTTAAAAGTGATATATCCATTTATATATCATTGCCAATCCTGACTCAGCTGCTATCGTGCTTTATTTGTAGCTGTTGTGTCACAATTTTCTATTTGAATCAATTATTCTAATTACCAATTGTACAGAATCGAGAGGACAGATTTTTTAAGTGTTTTATTTTCTCTTTTACCTTAGGTTGCAAAAGCTGCTTTCCAAAGAAACAACTCTGCAATGGATGCTGCTTTATTTTATCTTGCTATAAAGAAAAAGGCTGTACTCTGGGGCTTGTTCAGGTAAGTCCACTGGAAAAGATGCATGCTGAGGTAATTTAAGACACATGCAACATTGAAGTTTTCTCATTAACATCTATTGTCCCCTCAAGCTGTGTCTTTCATACAGTGCCAACCCTGATATTGAATATTGAAAATCATGAGCAATATACCTCTTGTGCAAAAACATCTTCCTTACGTAAACCCTAGTGATAAAGCTGTCTTTTTGTAGTTCTTCTATAACTGATTTGACTAAGTTGGTCTGAGAATTCTTTCACATTTAATGATGTCCTGCCCTTCATTTCATCAAAATTATTTTCTTTTAATATGGAAGGGTATTTTAGTTTTTCTTAACATCTGCTCAAACATTAGGATCCTCTCCTTAATTTAGTTAATTTGAAAGAATGAATATGTTTCTCATGTTGATGGTGCTGTCCCAAGCTTCCACCATGAACCCATGATGGGTGTTCAGACATCTGGGTAATTTTGGCACAGTTAACTTTAAACCCTCATTGATACTTACCATTGTGCTGGCTGCTTTTCATGCCCTCATACATGATCATCTTTCACAAAAGTTCCAGCCTTTGCTGTCCTTCAGCTAGCTTGATAGGACACTCTTTATACCAAAATTCTTTTTAATGTAATACTTTTCTACTGCTAAACAGAAGTTTCTTTTTATTGTTTTGGGCAAGATTCTCTGATGAAGGCATAAGTAAATCATGAAAAATTAATTGCTACTATATTTTTACCTCAAGTCAATGCTCCAAGGAGAGCATTAGAAGGACACTCAACATTTTGCCTTGAGTGGGTGATTGTCACCTCAGACTCAAGGCTACTGCAAGCCTGTTAAAGGAGGCTGGATTCAATAATGCCCTATATTCATTTTAGTTGTGGACTCAAAGCCTAAACATTTGGTATTAGTTTAGACTGAAGTTGTGGCATAGTTGTAAAATCAGAAAGTTGGTGGAAGAACAGGCTTTGGCATTTGTAATTCTGACATTTTAAACCTTGGGTTACTGCTTTGTGTATGCACCTTCAGAAAAGGTTTGGAATTATGTTTAAAGGAACTAATGTGCTGAGAAGTAAAAGGGTTTATGTTTGGTTAAAAAGTATTGAGGAATTAGGAAATGCCATATGTATTAAATTATTTATTTACACCAGTATTCATAAATCAAGATTGTCAACAGATACAGCTTGAGCCAAAATGGTCTTTGGGAATTTTATTATAAAAGCTGGGGTTTTCTTAATTGATTAGCACTTTTATCCCTTTAGACTAGGATTGAATTTTTACCATTGCAGCTACTTCATACCAGCTACAGTTCTTCTAAGATAGTTTTGCTGAGCTATCTGATTTTTAGTGCATCAGTAAAGATCTGGACCTTTTTTCTATCTTTTTATTCAATAAAACATCTTGATATTTAGTGTGGTTTTACTGGGCATAAACAACAGATAGAATGATACAATTTATGCAATACAGAAAACCATGTGCCAATACTGCTTACACACAACATCTTGAAAATATATCCAGGCATATGTTAAAGGGCATGGTTCCTGCAGAACCAATAAAATATACCAATCACTCGAAAGATGTTTCACACTACATAACGTTTGATGAATGAAGAGGAGTGTAAAAAGTTGATGATCTGCCTTTTCTTTATCCAATTACTAGCAATGATGCATATGTATAAATTTAGAAGGAATACGTTTCAAATTTGTGTTTTTTTTTTTCCCTAGATCTCAACATGATCAAAAGATGACAGAATTTTTCAAACATAATTTTAGTGAAGACAGATGGCGTAGAGCAGCTTTGAAAAATGCATTTGCTTTGCTGGGTAAACAACGTTTTGAAGAGTCTGCAGCGTTTTTTCTTTTGGCTGGTTCTTTAAAGGATGCTATTGAGGTAATGTTGCTCTTCCTTGTTCAAATCATAATTGACTTTTTTCAAAGCAGCATCTAGTCAAAACAGCAGCTTCATTTTTAATAATATTTAACTGCTGCAACTGATAACTATTTAGAGCTAAAGCTGTGAAGTGTTTTTCAGCTTTGCAAAAATATGTGTTTAACGGACTAAGATTATTAAACTAATAGATAACAGTATTTAAAGTTTCAGTGATATTTAATGTTAAGATCTTTGTTTTGTTTTTATTTTGGGGGGTGGTGGGGGGGGGAAGTACCATTTGCCTTATTTTTAATATCCAAAGATCAGAAGTGTTGCAGTGCAGAATATAAGAGCCCAAATCTTCTGACCTCCGGATCATTGGAGGTCGGACATATGCCCCAAAATGCATGTCAGGGCCCAGCAGAAGTCCTGAAGCGCAGACCTCTGTGGGAATTGCCATGGAAGTTTCAACTTCCGGTGGGCAATTCCCCTGCTCCTTGGGACCCTCCACGACTCGCTCCAACTCTTGAGCTGGAACAGGAGACTTCTGACGGGTTGAATGTACTTACCTGGATAGTTAGCCAGGAAATGTTAAACAGAAAAAACCTAGGCCAGGATTTTCCCCTCAGCGATTTGGGGGCGGGGCCCGCTCGCCATGGGGACAATGATGCGGGATGACATTGGGAGGAGCCCCCGACCTCATCCCTGTCCCTTTAAATATTCACGAAGGCGGGCGGACAGCGAAGTCAGCTGTCCGCCCACCGACCTGTCAATGGCCAATGAAGGCCATTGACAGGCTAATTAATAATATTAAACACCCTGCCCGGCCAACCTTAAGGCTGGCGGGCAGGCCAGGAGCCCCAGCGGACTGCAGATTATTAATGAAACTTCATCCACCGGCGGGATGAAGTTTCATGTCAGTTTTTTAAAACTCTAATAAATTTTGTGTTTATTATTAACATGTCCCATCTCATGTGACATTATCCCATGACTGGGACATGTTAATAATTTTAATATTTATCTATTTTTAGAGTTTACTTACCTCTCACGAATCTCCCTGGGACAGGACTTTGCCTCAGGGAGCAGTGCACACTTTGACAGATAGGGATTCCCTCCACCCCCCCGCACAGGAAGTACATAGCACTTCCTGTCGGACAGGCTGCTGGGTGGGCCTTAATTGGCATGCCCACTCAAAATGGCGGAGGGGTTCGCTTGAGCGCCCGCCCGCCGCTGAGCCAGTGGGGCCCGCCTGCCCATTGAAGTAAGAATTCTGCCTCTAGTCTAACTCGTGGATAGCTACACAACTGGCCGCCCCCCACCCCCCCACCCTACCCCTGCAATCACTCACACTGATCTCCCGTTTACCTACCCTGAGACCCCCCCTCCACCCCGGCAAGAAATGCAGAGCAACGTTGAGGTGGGGAAAAGGTTGAGCAGAGCAGCAACGTGACGATGGTTGCCCCCTCGGAAGAGCCGGGACAATATTTTTCCTGTACAATGATTTATAATTATTTACTCAGGGTTTATGCATGTTTTTATTGAATCTATTCAAAGACCGGGTTTTTGTCCATATCTTGACAGGTGTGTCTAGAAAAAATGGATGATATTCAATTGGCCATGGTTATTGCAAGATTGTATGAATCTGACTATGAAACATCCTCTACTTGTAAATCCATCCTTCATGAAAAAGTTCTTGGCTGTAAGGCAGATGGATCTGAATTTATACCAAGCCAACTGCATCCAGATCCATTTTTGCGAAGCATTGCACATTGGACTCTGAAGGATTACTCTAAAGCATTGGATACACTACTGGAACAACCTACAAAGGGTAGTGAAGAGCATCCAGGTATGAAGAATCAAGTGCAAAGTACACTACTCTTTGTTACCAGTCACTCAACCAACCTCGTATCTATGCTGCCTTTGTCCATTTTATTCCTTGGACTTTAATTTTTCTAACAACCCTGCAATGTGGCGCTCTATCTGCATATATTGGGTGATTTTTTTTTTGTATGTAGATTTTAGTGACATCCTAGAAATTGAGTCATATAGCACCCTTTGTTTAGGCACTAGGCACAACGCTCATTGCCCAATGTTCAGCACCATTTGCGACTCCTCTGATATTGAAGCAGCCTGTGTCCATTTGCAGTGGGGTCTGGGGCTGCATTTTACGGGGACCACCAGTGTGTTTTCGGTGAGGGGGCATGGAAAAAGGGTGGGTGCCTGCCTCACCACCTCCCCGCCCACTCCTGTGTTTACCCCCATAATATAGAGGGTGGGGGTGGGGGTCAGGGGAGGCCCCTGGGTGGGCACTGAAATCGGCAGCCTGCCTGTCATATTCAAATAAATAATCAAGGGTAAATTGGGCTTGTTAACAAGCCAGTTGACTCTGATAATATGCTGTCCAGGCCACACAGCAATTGGCGGGGACAGTTGGGCGGGGGTGTGCAGGCCGTTTTAAAAAATATATATAATTTTCAACGGCAGGAAAGAAGTTGGGAGTGGGGGCTGGAATACTATCATTGCAAATCGGGCAGCAGCCATTCCCACCACACCCTCCCACAACATAGTAACCCCCCTATCCTTCCTACCTGCCTGCTCCCATGAAACACACCATTCCCCCCACCCGCTACATCCAATTTCCTATTCTGCCCAAACTCTCCCTGCCCAAGACCTTTATTTAAAACTCTAGCACTGAAACAAATCTCCCTGAGGCACCCACATGCCACAGGGAACCTCTCAGGGAATTCCCCCCCACCACCTGTCCGCACAGGGAGCACTCAGCGCTTCCGGGCAAGCGTCACGCTGGCTGGGCCTTAATTGACCCTCCCATGTAAAATGGCGGCACATCCCCAATCGGGGGCACCGATCGGGTTCGCACCCATCCCCATACAACCCCCTGACGGGAGGAAATTTCTAGCCTATGACTACAAGATCAGGTCAGTGATTAGGAATTCTGTGGCAAGTAACTCACCACCTGACTCCCCAAAGCTTGTCGACTATCTACAAGGCACAAATCCAGAGTGTGATGGAACACTCTCCACTTGCCTGGTTGAGTGTAGCTCCAACAACATTCAAGGAGCTTGACACCACCCAGGACAAAGCAGTGCGCTTGATTGACACCCCATCGACCGCCTTAAAGGTTCACCCCTCCACCACCAACGCACAGTGACTGTAGTGTGTACCACCTACAAGTTGCACTGCAGCAACTCACCAACTTTCCTTTGACAGTACCTTCCATGCCTGTGACCACTACCGCTTAGAAGGACAAGGGCACCAGATGCATGGGAACACCACCACCTACAAGTTCCTTTCTGAGCCACACACCATCCCAACTTGGAATCATATTGTCGTTCCTTCACTATCAAGGGATCAAAACCCTGAAACTCCCTAACAGCAATGTGGATGTACCTACACCACATGGCCTCAGCAGTTCAAGAAGGCAGCTCACCACCACCACTACCTCAAGGGCAATTAGGGATGGCAATAATGCTGGTCTAGCCAGCGACGCCCATATCTCATGAACAATTAAATAAATAAGGCAGACTCCTTAGTCCCAAAACGGTAGGTTGGTAGCATGCAAAAATTCTGACTGCAAGTGCTCAGCTCCACCATATTTAGTAAAGACAAACAAAATGTCCATTAACTGTGTAAATTAGAGATCAAACACTTGCTTCAGGTCCCTGGCATGCAATACTGTTTTGCCTCGAAGCAGTCAGCACCATCATGGGCTACTCCTAGGGGAAAGCAGCCTTAAAGATCACATGCAAAACAAAAACACCGCTCGCTGCTGGTTCTGGCTCCCTACTCCGTGAAGGCCAATTCCTGGCTCTGGCACTACCCTCCCATCTCCCTTCTCCCAGACTCCGCCCCCAAACCTCCAGGCCCTAATCATGCGGGCCGCTGTTGGCTGGCGCTATCACCTCCCACCACTGATCACTCATCCCGAGATCCATATTCAGCCCCCTCCCACCCCACTACCCCCCAGCCTCTCGCCCAGCACAGAGATCAGCACCAACCCCTGCAAGACCATCACTTACTGTTGCGTTGTCAGCATTCCAAATTTTCCTCCATTTATCTGATTGGCGCTCCTCCTGCAGTGCCATCTCTATTGGAATAAAGTCCAAGGCTTAATATCTGGGGCTCCTTGGACCTCATCATTTGTGTGAAGGGTAACTGCAGTGCATGGTGGGTTGCTCCTGAATGTCAAGCTGATTATGTCTAGCCTTCTAACTCTAAATAGTAACCACTACAAACATGTTTTCCTGTTATGTTTCAGGAATCCTCATAAAATCTTGCAACCCAGTAGTGTTCAGCTTTTACAATTATCTTCGAGCCCACCCCTTACTGATGCGAAGACATTTTGTTTCCCCTGATGGCTCTTTGGCTACTTTAGGACTTGCAACAGAGAAAAGCAGTGAAGATGAAATCAACCTTATTGAGAGGAAGTTATTTTTCTCCACAGCAAATGCTCATTTTAAAGTTGGTTGTCCTGTCTTGGCTCTTGAGGTGCTGTCTAAAATACCAAAGGTCTTGACAAAAGCAAAAACATCCTTCAAAAGTGAAAACTCCAGGTTGCGTGCGCAAGGCCAAAATGGTGCTACAAAACATGGAGCAAGGACTGAAGATAATGGCTGGTCACAGACTGTAACAGGTTCTTCTGGTCTGGATTGGGGCACCAGTAATGCTGCTGGCTTTGATTGGAGTCAGCCAGTAGTGACATTTGCTGAAGAACCACTAAAACTTGAGTGGGATGGTGATAAAGAAGACGAATTTGAAGAGAAGGATGTCGGTGGATTGGTGATGAAAGACTCAGAAACAGAGCATATGGCTAACGATGAGAAAAAAGGTGTTCCTGAAGAGTCTCAAACTCTTTTGAAAGAGGATTCCACTTCTGACTCTCGGGTCGATGTAATAGCAGAACAGTTAAAATTCAGAGCATGCTTAAAAATTCTAATGACTGAACTTAGGACTTTGGCTACAGGGTATGAAGTAGATGGAGGGAAACTCCGATTTCAACTGTACAACTGGTTAGAAAAAGAGATCTATGCTATGCATCAAATCTGCAATTATAAAACTGAAGCTATAGACTCTGCTATTGAAATAGATAAAAAGACCAGTAGTTCATTTGACCAGGAAGAGTTAACTGAGAACATAGAAGGAGCTTCATATGAAAGACATCAGATTGATCGGCGGAGGCTGCAAGCAAAGCAAGAACATGCAGAAAGACGAAAATGGTGGCTGCGGAAAAATCAAGCTCTGCTTAGAGTGTTTCTAAGCTACTGCAGTTTGCATGGAGCTCAGGGTGGTGGTTTAGCCTCAGTCAGAATGGAACTTATATTTCTATTACAAGAATCACAACAGGTAATAGACTTAAGAGCTGTTCAGTAAATGAAGCAGAGTGAAATACAGCCACAAGGTTTTAACCTTGAAGCCCTACTAAAGTATTTGAAATAACATATTATACTCCAAGCCATTACACATTTTTCTCATATATACTGTGTAAAAGTGTGACTTTTTATTTTTCACTTTTTTTTGTTTTGCCCATGTATTCATTCCCCCTAAAGGAAAAAGAATAAGGCTGATTTTCCTGGCCTCCACTGACAGGAAAAGGGCAGTAGCATAAATTGCAGCACTGAGCATGCCTTCTTGTTCTCACTCCCAATCTTTCCACTACTATTTCTTACTCATTATGAAAATGAGCAGCCAGTACAGCTGCCTGTTTTATGTGGAAGCACACTTGTAAAATGCAAAGCTTCACACTCACAAACCCAGCCAATTACACCCCTCTTCCTCTAAATGCAGGTTTACAGCTTAGCTCTATGGAGGAGCTGTTGGATTACACCCTCCTCCTCCACGCCCTCCCTGGAATTGGGCACCTGCCAGTGAACGTTAATTCAGCTTTCGCAACTCACTAATATTAGGCAGATGAGTCCCATCCATCAAAATGGCTCTGAGGCCTTGCCAATTTGTGACATCATGAAATTCAGACCCATTGGGCTGAATTTTCCTGGTTGGGCTGCGACCCTGATGTTGGTCTCAATTCCAAGCCAGGAACTTGAAAATGGCTATGGCAGGACATTGGCCGCCTTAGACCGCAACCAATCAGGAAGCCACTCTGGGCCCCCCAATCCAATTAAAGCAGGCAGACAGACCAGAGAAGTGGGAGGTCCAGTGGGACGACCCTCTGTGATGCCTGGCTGGCAGCCCCACTGGGAGAGGTGGGGTGCTGCTGAGGCAGATAGGAAACAACAAGTGCACCTCAAAATGGAGATGCTCTCTGCAGCATTGGGACAAATTAAGAATCACACGTGACCATATATATCAGGTTATCAGTGTAGATGTTGCATCTCAGTGAATCCATGCTGGCGTGATTTAAGTGAGGCGTCAATGGCCACTCCTGCCAAGACACCGCCTCCAAGGAAGATCCCAGAGGCATGTTCACTGCCTGCAAGTGGGTCCTTAATTGGGCTAATTAGCTACCTGCTGCTACCAGATAGCCAGTGCCAAGGTGACCCTGCCTCTGGTAAAACCTGCGCGCTACTTTCAGAATTTGCTCCTGGCCTCACCAGCAGATCTGCCTCCAAAGAGCTGGGAAAATTCAACCCACTATCTCTCCTGTGGTATATAGCTATATTCTTACAATGTCTGTTTAAAGAATAAGCATCCATTGATATAGAGGGAAACACCCATGACACTGTTGTGTCCTAATATGATGTCAGGGTCCAGCACTGCATCCTGCAGAGCCTTTGTGCTACTGTGACATCTCTTGAAGGTAAATTTACCATCTTGATCCCTGCCATGATCTCCCAGTAAAGCATCTTCGCGCAGATAGCACTGATTTCCCTCAACTCCAGCCAACAATCTCCTTTTCAGATACATCTGGAGGTCCTGTACTTTAAAAATCCAAAAGAAGCAAGTTGCTGAAATCAGAAACCTGAATAGCCAACCTGTGGGAAATATATGTGGCCTCCATAAGATTAGTATCTCCAGGTGGTGATACAGGCAGGGGTTTATGAATGGCCTCACTGTGAACCAGATTACCAGATCTTAGATGCTGCATAGGATTGGTATCCAAAAATAACAGTTTTCTGTATTAAATTGCAATACTATTATTTCTTTAAAACTAAACTCAACCAACTTTGCCGCATATTTTAAAAACATCTTTTAAATGCTATTAATTTTCTGGTGACGTATATTTCAGTTCTTAACTAAGATTTGAACCTTAATGAACAGTGATATACCTTAACTTAAGGTATATCATTGTAGACAGTAAACAGGAATTTTAATATATGACATCTGAACAATATACGTTGGAGTGAGAACACTGAGGTTTGATCCGTATTGTTTGCTAAACTCACTGGAACAGATTTTTGAAAATTGATAACCCTGTCACTGGTGGATAAGTCCTAATATTTCACATACCCTTCCGTCCCCATCCCCCCTCTCATCTTTTGCCTCCCTTCTGTCCTGAAGGTGTTAGATCATGATAGGATACAGGTTCATGAATTGTAACAGACCATTAGGGCTGTATCCTAAGTTTTTGTCAGTTAGACACTGTCACCAGTGATTTACAAGGAACATCCTTGACTAGTGAGCATTGGACAGGACTGGCTGCTTCCATCTACTTGATCTAATAATTGTAATTGAGGTTACCATTGATTATTTTAGCATATTAGTACAGACCATGTCAGTGTTTAGAGATGTTCGTGGATACGTTGTTGCATGTCATCTATCACTACTCTGTACAAAGCAATGCACTATCATCATCTGCAGCAAGTTAGTAAAGACTTTGTGTGTAATTTTTTTTTTAAAGCAAGATAATTTCACGTAACTGGAGGTAGGCAGGAATGTGAAGTTGAGGTTAAAATCAGATTACCCATGAATTATTGAATGGCAGAGCAGGCTCGAGGGGCCAAGTGCTCTGCTCTTAATTCATATGTTCGTAATGGATTTTGGGAAAAGATCAGTCCAATTATCTTAGTTTCACCTTTGTATACAGCTCCTTTCTCACTTCACGCTTTAAAAATGTTATAAATCTAACTCAGTAAAAATTACATTTTGTTGTACTTATATTAAAAAAATATATATTAATATGCATCTTAAGTATTGACTATAACTGCCGTTTAAGCTGACATATAGCTTACCACGTTCCCATTGTCACTATCTTTTTGTATGCCATGTATGAGGTCCATTGATTTCAGTAATAAAAAGGAATTCAGGCTATTCAGTTGCCTTGGAAAAGTGGTATTAGTCATAGACCCAAATCAAGGGCTGTTTTTCAATTGCTCTTTTTTGGGGCTGTCAGCTTTCTAGTTTTTTTTTGCTTGTATGGAACTTTACAACAAATTTTATGTCACTTTTGTACAACATAGGATTTACTAAGCAGGTTATTAATATAGAATCAGTATTTTTCCATTGTGTTTTCATCACCATGACGAGTGTTCAGTCTGTATCACTGGGAAGCTTTTACAACATTTGGGTGCAATGTTAATCTAATGTATGGCTGCGCGTATGATTATGTCTAATACTGATTTTACTGATCTGATAGGAAACTACCGTGAAACAGCTTCAGTCTCCACTTCCTTTACCTACCACTTTGCCTCTCCTTTCTGCAAGCATTGCTTCAACCAAAACTGTGATAGCCAACCCTGTCATGCATTTGAGTAACCACATCCATGATGTCTTGTACACAGTGGTCCAGATGAATTTTCCACCTCTTCCAGGTCTTAAGGATGAAAAGGTAACAATTTTATTGTAGCTTGCTGTCTTTGAAAACACTAATAGTGTTGGTTACAGTCACTAGTTAATTTATGAGCTCATCTTTAGGAAAAAAAAGAGACCTGCTAGTGGGATTCGTATCCTACTTTGCAGGAGAAGATATTTTTCAATGGGTTCAAGATGGCATGTCAGCAATAGAGCTTTTCAGTCAAGCCAACCATCACCGAGAAATTAGCATTCAATGTCTGAGCCACAAAGGTCTGTAGCACTTAAGGGCCTGGTTGTTGACTGCCCAACAAGTTTGGCTTATTAATGGGTTTGAGAAAGGTTGCATTGTCACTGCAAGCTGGCATTCTTCCCGCTTGGCTCCAGTTAGCTTGTAAATTTTTTTTTAAAACTAATATGTGGGTTGTTCCTGGCTAAACTAGCTGTAGGCAGAGATAGATTGTATGATTTTAATAGGTTAAATTCTAGCAGTATCCCTGTGCATACTTGAGGATCATTAACCTTATTTTATTCCAATGTGTGCCTAACTTTGTTTTTAAGCATTGCATTTAACAAATAAAGCAATATCTTCTGAAACGATAAGGCAAAATAGGCCATAGTTAAATCAATGTGAAGTGTTTCCACCAGCTATGCTTTAATTTTTGAACATATTGCATTTGCTTTTAGGTTTTCATTCTGCACACTTTGGCTGCTTCACTCTCAGCCTGTATTTACCAATCGCTATGTGACAGCCACAGCTACAGGTAAATGTATTCATTATACTAATGTTCATTATACCAATGTTTTTCAAACTTATATAGTGGGGGTAGAATGGTTAAATCAGTTTTACTGTAAGACGTCTTCACAAAGAAAGATGATCTTTAAGATCCAATTGACTGATCCAGCCTATTCAATGACAATTCAAATCTATAACCAGACTTTGAATGAATATCATCACATTGGTTTCTATATAGAAGTGATTCTGGAGTGGTTAGTCTGACCTTTTAATTTAATAACAGAAGTTTGCCTTCAGTTAATAGGCAGAACTTCTTTAAAAATTATGGTTTCCTTTTAACAGTCAAACAGCTACAAACCTGTTTACAGGAATGGTTTATCAAGGCCTGCTGTTAGGTGAAAGACGTAGACTGCGGACTGAAAGCATCGAAGAGCATGTGACGCCAAATTCTTCACCTTCACATTGGCCTGGTAAGATGGAAGAATATGTTGCAAGGTTAAAAACTTAATCAAATGCAAATCTTGTATTTCCCCTTCTTGGTAACTAGATATGTATGAACAAGATGACACCTACTTGATTAATCTACTGGAATGTTTTCTTCCTGCTTGACTAGTTAATGAAATATACTATTTGTTTGTTCCAGGTGTTTCATCACTGATTAATCTTCTTGGAACAGCTCAGGAAGATGATCAACCCAAATTGAACGTGTTGCTTTGTGAGGCAGTGATTGGTGTCTATCTAAGTCTTTTGATCCATGGCCTTGCTACTCAAGATAGCAAAGAGCTCTTTCGATTAGTTGCTCATCCACTAAATAATCGAACCTGGGCTGCAGTATTTGGAGGAGGTGCAAAAACTATAATAAAACCTAAAAAAAGGCCAGAACTTACACCAGGTAGGTCATGTTCCTATAAAGCAACAGCAACTTGCATTTATATAGTGCATTTAATGTGATAACAGTTTAGAACCCTCTTCTGCTAAAGGTAATTGATGGTAGATCAGTCGCCAATTTTAAAACTGAGATTAATGGGGGGGAACGGGGTTCTGTCTTAAATTGTTCGGTTTTGATTCTCGCACCACATCCAGTTTAGTATTGGTCATGTTCAGTCTACTCTGTACTCCCTTGCTTCATCTACTCCCAGTATGGGGGAGATCTATTAATGTTGCTACTTTCTTAATTGTTTTATGATTTTTATTATGTTTCATTTGTTACACCACTATTGACGATGTTGAATGTTTTATAACTGAACATTTTTTATCGTTCTTGAGATTTTGTTTTCACGCTTTTGGGAAAGCGAACTCTGCACTTTATTTTGACTTAAGAAATTCTTTTACGTAGAAAACTTAACAACTTTCTATGCCTGTAGGCTCCATGTCACATCTGCGATGGTGAGTTTTCAATGTTTTTCCAATATGAAGTCACCTGCAATTAGAGTAGCAATACTCTTCCCAGTCCCCATCCCTCAATAATGAGCAGTATTTGTTGATTAGATGACCATTGACAATGTTAAGGTTCCCTTTTAAAAAGATACAGTTGTTTAGCTTTGTTTGCTGTAAAACTATTGGATATATTTGTCATTTAAAACTCAAATTCTTCAGTTACCATGTGATGTTTGGTAAATAAAAAGCCGCTTGCAGAAGTATTTTTCCAGCACCACCATTGCAGAATTAACTGCCATACAAATTTCAGCAGCAGGTACTTTTAAATAAAAACTTAATTTATGGTGCAGGTGAACCAAATGTTTCAGCTGTACCAATTTTGGATCAAAATGTTGCCTTGAAGACAGACCCTGTAGCTGTGCCTGTGTCTCCCAGCTGTGAGACTGGGACACAACACACACCAGGACTGGATGGTGAGTGGCAGTGTTGGTTGCTGTGGAGTTTTGTGTGCTTTTTACAGTTTTGGACTACTCCTGCCCTGCAAGTAACTTCCTTCATTTTCCTCTTCCCGAAAATGCTGTAGATCTGTAAATAAAGCTACATTTCAGAAAAATGGTAACAGGTTTAAACTTCCCTAAAGCTGGTGTCTAATCTCAAAGCTGCATTTTATTGTAAGAATACACTTTATTGATTAGCTTTTAATATCTAGCTAAACATGTTAGAAAAAAGATACCACTTTGTAATTAACATAATAAGATTAAAAATAACATGATTTGGAGTGTAGTGCAAGGCTGACATAATTGAGAGATTTAGCGGTGCTTGATCATAATAGCAGAACTATAATGAATTAACAGAATTATCTAACCTTGCTGTTTTATAGCAAATGCAATTTTGCTGTGATCTGTAAACTAAAATTCACTGTGGGTAATTTTAACACGACTTGCCTGATTGAAAACTGGCTGTATTGGGTCAAACGCAGATTTGACAGCCCAACCAAATTTACTCTCCATTAATTTAAGGCGTAACTACTGATGTAATGCTGATTTCAACTTGGAAATGTTGATAAAACTCCTTCAAAGTTTATTTTTAAACTGACATAAGTTTTGAGACTGCACTCATATAAGCAATATAAATGAATTTCAAATGTATTTTAGTAGAATTTTGAATTTGTGCAAAGTAAAGATTTAATTGAGCTTCAGCTCAACCCTGCATTAACCAATCAATGTATGCTCTCCTTTCACACTTGAACAAAGATTTGTGTGGAACCATTGCTAACTTTGATGCTTTTCATTTGAAATGTTATTTTATGTTTTTTGATTAATATTGAATTTATTCTATTAATGGGATTGAAATAAACAGTACTTATAGTCAGGACAATGTTAGACCTTTTGTGTTATATTTGAGTATGATTCTGGTCAAGTTTTAATGAAGCCAGTTGAATGTCTCCAGTACAGAGCCACCAGCCTGTTTTTTTTTTTTTGGACTATTAATCCAAGCATCTTTAGTGGATAATGCTAAACTGAGCTATTTGCATTTAGGTCAGCCATTATTATCTATAAAGGCAACCACACAGCCAAAGATTTCTCTCAGCATGTCTATCACATTGCTCTGAACAGTTCCTCCAGAGGACATTGATCGATATCGACGGAGATTTAACATGAAGATGTTGGTTCCTGGTAGACCTGTAAAGGAAACTTCAACACCACCGCCTGTACCTGCAGAGAGACCGTCATACAAAGAAAAATTTATTCCACCTGAGCTCAGTATGTGGGATTATTTTGTAGCCAAGGTAAGAGCTATATATTTAAAATGTATTGTTGGTAATTTATTGTTTTGATTAAATTAATCATATCTTGAATACTTCAGCCTTCTCATAATAAAGGTAAGCGTGCTTAGCACCCTATTCCCTCGGGCCAGTGCTGCGGTCTGCTACCAACATAGTGTTAGAAAGTGGAACCACACAAATTATTTCTCTGCCCAAATGTCTCTGACAAATTCTGTATAAAAACAGCTGCAAAATAGAAGAGCAAAGAGTTAATTAAAGCCATCATTATTTAATGTAACCAGGAAAGCACAGATATTGTTAATTGCCATATGTTTTCAAAATTCTTCACCTAATCCTATTTTAACCCCTTGTTGTACTTGTGCTTTAAGCCGTTCCTACCTCCATCTGAAAGTGGATTTATGTATGACTCAGATGAAAGTATCCCTAGTGATGATGATGATGATGAAGATGATGCTTTTATTTCTGACACTCAGCTACAAGAGCATTCAGATCCTAACTCTTACAGGTTAGTTAAAAGGATGCTTTTTGGAGGAACAACCACTTTCCTGCAATATTTAAATCTATACATAATAAACAAATAGACAGCAAATCACTTGCAGAATTGTTTGTTTAACTGCTTAAAATTGTTATGTTTATAGAATGTGTATATTTCATAAAATTATAAAATTATACTTCAGTTTTGAGGGAAAGAAGTGTAGGAGAGTTCTTTTTGTTCAAAGTATTTCCCCCTTTTTAATACAAGTAAATGATGCTGTCACCAGATATCAATCACATATTTTGTGAATCTTGATACGCTGCCTATTTCTTAGACTTCTCCACTGACAACAATTAGGGTTTAAGCAATGAGGAGAAAGGAAGGTAGGGATATGCTAATGTTCCAGAGGCTTCATGCGTGAATGTAAAGTAAAAGTCATCTTGTTGTTGAGCACAACAGTGAGGCTTTGTACCTCTGCTGTAACTTAATCGGGGAAGTTTGGTGGAGCTGGAGCAAGAAACTTGTAAGTGCTGGCATGTATCAAAGAAGAATTAGCAAAGCTGTAAAGGAGATTCCCAGGGCCAGACGGCTTCAGCTGGGTCAGCCTGACCCTCGGACTCAACTGAAAACACGCGTGTGTCTTCCTGTTGTTTGCAGTGGATCTGTAAAAACAAGTTCCAATTATTTATTTAATTTGCGTTCGCCTGCAAGTAGGATGGATCTAATTAGAAGTCTCCAATTTAGCCCTAATGTTGATGTTTGTAAAAGAAAATAGTTTATATCTGGTAAAACCGTTGGCATTTATTTTACAGTTGGGCACTGATACGCTTCGGAATGGTCAAACTTGCACTGAACAATGTGAGAAGCTTCTTTCCTGTTGCTGGATTGGAGTTTGCAGGTATGATACTTTTCTGTTGAAGTCATTGCTTGAGCTATTGGCCAGAATTTTGACGTTGGCATGCGGGGTCGGGCCCAACACGCCAACATGTAAAATGATGCATGGTGACGTCAGGCGTGCGTCCCAACATCAGCGCGCATCATTTAATTATTACATTCAGCGGGCACGCACCAGAGGCGGCTGCACGCCCACTGAACTGTCAACGGCCTATTAAGGCCATTAAAAAAAAATAAATTCTGCTAAATTGACAAACATGGCCCAGCTCATGTGACACCGTCACATGAGGGAGCATATGTAAATAATTTTTATCTTTATTAAAAAATTTCAACATGTACTTAATGTCCCTGAGGCAGCTCTGTTCCTCAGGGAGATTTCTGTGCTCTTCCACGTGCAAGCGTGAAAGAGCGCAGGCTTTGACTCTCCCTCCTCCTCCCGCTAGCACAGGTAGTGCTGAGCGATACCGGCTGTGCATCACGTTGGGTGGGCCACTCCTGACCGGCCTGCCCGACATGCAGAAAATTTTCCCTATTGTGTAAAAGTTAGAACAAATCATCCTACATTTGAAACTAAACCGTAATCTAGAATTTAAAAAAGCTTTTACAGTTTACTATTTGCAATTCTTGAACAACTAATATTTAACCAATACAATGGAGTTTTATGTGGAGGCACTTATTACTGAACTGTTAAAGTTTTTGAAATCTTTTATCTGTGGTTGTGCTATATAATTATTTTCTTATACATTTAAGGACAGGTGTAAACTTTTTAACATAATTTAATACATAAGTAAATTAACTTGAAGTATTAGGAACAGATTTAAAATGGTGTTTATTTCATAGTAATGTTTACAATCCATAAAGCAACTGCTACTTTTAATCTTGCCAAAATCCAAATGCAACCTTTAGTAGTTACAAAGAATTTGAAAACTGCTGTAACTTGAAAACTTTCAATTCTGTCTACAGAAACCTAGTAATGTAAGATTTATGTGGCTAGGATAATAGTCTACTAGCGTACTGAAATCTGTGCTCCTGGGCATCCATAGCTTTCACTGACAGTTCTAAAGGCGGAAAGAAATCCAATCAGGTGTAAGATGCATCAGTTTTTCTTCGTTCTTTGGGTAAAAAATTACTCTGAATTTTTTCTTTTGGGGAGGGAAAGAAAACTTTTTCCGTAATGATGTACAGTTCATTGTTCTAAAAGTCAAATAAAATTTGCCCTCGACAAATTTGTTCTAATGAAGGATTCAGATTTGAACCAGCAGCTTTTTTGTGCTTTATTGTGCCTTCACGGAGCTCAGTGGAAGAGCTCACCCATGCCCACAGTAACATTGTCTCCCACTCTCTTCCTGCCCCCACCCCAGCAGCACTGAGATTTTTGCACGCATTTCATGCTGGCTGGCTGTTAATTGGCCATCATCCCATTATGTCTGTACCAACTCTATCGAAGGGTTAGTCCCACTCCCCTGCTTTTCCCCATAGCCCTGCACTTTTTTTCCCTGGCAGGTATTTATCCAGTTCCATTTTAAAGATTACTATTGAATCTATGTCCACCATCCTATCAGGCAGTGCATAACAAATCCTAACCACTCATTACATTAAAAAAAAAGATATTCTCAAGTCACATCTCTTTTTTGCTCTTAAATCTGTGGTCTCTGGCAATCAATCCTTCAGCCAATGGAAACAGTTTCTCTTTATTTACCCTATCTAAACCCTTCATGATTACATACAACTCTATCAAACTTTCTCTTCACCTTCCCTGCTGCATGGCGAACAGTCCCAGCTTCTCCAGTCTATCCACACAACTATAATCCCTTATCCCTGAAACCGTTCTAATAAATTTCTTCTGTACCTTTACTCAAAGTCTTTATGTCCTTCCTAAAGTGTGCCCAGAATTGGACACAATACTTCAGCTGGGGTGGAACTGGTGTTTTATAAAGGTTTAGCACATCTCCCTGGTTCTATTTATAATGTCCAGGAACCTCACATGCTTGACTAACTGCTTTGTTAATCTGCCCTTTACCTTCAAAGACCTGTGCACAAACACTCCCGGGTCTCTCCTTTCTTTCACCCTCCCTGTTGAAATGCTATGGTGAAATTCTCTGCATTTACTCAAGAAATTTATAAAAGGTGCAAAATTAAAAGAGGTATGCAACAGTTAATTGCTTTGACAATAAAAACGTAATTTTACAAAGTGTAAATTAAACCGCTTAACAAAAAGTCAAACCACATTCAAAAATTAGGAGTAATAAAGTTAGGTTTCTTCACCCTGACAGTATTCTCCTTCATTTTGAAAAGCAAAATATTGTTAGACTGAGGTTTACATTAGAAGTGAATACAATTTTAAAAAGCGACTTTCAATTTTATGTTCTTCAGAATAACTGTCTTTCTCTGTTCACAGATCTCCCAGTGACTTCACCATTGGGTAATGCTGTTATTAAGACCTTAGAAAACTGGCAACAATTACTTCAGGCAAAAATGGAACAGTTTGAAGGTCCACCGCCAAACTATATTAACACCTACCCTAGTGATTTCTCTGCATCTGGTGGACCAGCCATTCTGCGGCACAAAGCAATGCTTGAACCAGAAAACACTCCATTCAAGTAAGGGAGCAAACAGAAAAGATAACAGAGGAGTTTTTGAGAAGGCCAAATAAGTATTTTGCTAGCTCTGATTACCTGTATCATCAGTATGTATTTTGAAAATAGGCGTGTTATTTGAGAGTTAAATTTTATTGCCCTAAATCCTTTGAAAAAGAAACAAAGGTCACAAGATATCAAATAATTGCTGAAAACTGTTTCATCATAGACCCAAATCTTCCAGTCTCCAGATCGTGGGAGACCAGACATATGACAGAAGCTGCATGTTTGGACTCTGCGGAAGTCCTAAAGCGCAGACATATGCGGGAATTGCCCAGGAGGTCTAAGCTTCCAAAGGGCAATTCCCCTGCTGGTCAGGAGCCTCCATAACTTCGGACAGATCCACGGGAATTACCTGGATAGTTAACCCAGAAAATGTTAGACAGATTAAAACCTGGTCTAACACTTGGGTAACTGCACAATCAACCACCGCCCCCCCCTCCCAAATCCAACCACCTGACTAGCCCTTGACACCGACTTCCCCCGACTACCGATCCGACCCGACTGCACCTCAAAGACCTGACTACCGGACCCAACTAACACCACCACCACCAACCCCCCCCTCCCCCCGCCGCCCCCCCAACTATCCCCCCATCCGACTACCCATCCCGCCTACCTACCCATTCACTCGTCCACTCATCTATTCATTGACCCACACTCATTCATTAAAAGACTGGACTTTTAAACATTGATCAGAATACAGCAGCTAGTGCCGTAAAAGGGGGTGTGTCTTCTGCACTGATCCTCTTTGCAGGTCTTTGCATGGATTCCTGTGTTGAGGGGATTTTTCTGCATGCTACATTGGAAGTTTGGCATTTTTTATTTAAACCGATAAGTGCGCAGTTTTCTGTTTGATCAGCATCTGATGCAGTGGTTCCAACGCTGATCAGAAGAATTGAACAACAGATGGTTAGCTAAAGAAATAGAAAAGTAGTCCTCTCTCGAGGTCACAACACAAGAAATCAAAGGAGGAGAAAACCCTACAGGCCATAGAGCCTGCTCTGGCTTTCAGTGTGATCGTGGGCTTTTACTCCACTTTCCCATCTGTTCCCCAACACCCCCCCCCCCCCCCCGCCCCGGCCATTCCCTGAGACACCAAAAATCTGTCTGTTTCAGCCTTAAATATGTTTAATAATGGTGCATCCATAGCCCTCTGGGGTGGCGAATTCCAAAGCTGCACAACCCTTTGATTGAAGAAGCTTCTCCTCCTCTCGGCCCTAAACGATCGGCCACTTATTCTGAAACTGTGTCCCCTTGTTCTACAGTCCCCAGTCAGGGGAAACATTGTCTCAGTATCAAACCTGTCAAGCCACTTGTTATCTTGCATGTTTCAATGAGATCATCTCATTCTTCTAAACTCCACAGAATATAAACCCAATTTACTCAGCCTGTTATCATTGAGACAACTCTATCACCCCAAGGGCAGTTCTAGTTAAAATCTGCATTTAATTTGCTGGATCCAAATTCTCCATATGCATGAAAATCTTACTTATCTAACAAGTATCCAAAGTCTGTCCCAGGGAGAATGATCCTTCCTCATAATTCAATGCTCTCAGCTCAGGAATTATCGTTATAATTCTCTGGCCTTCTAATAATCCTATATCTTTTCTGAAATATGGAGGCCGAAGTGAAACTACAGGTGCAATATTACCAAGGTCAGATGCAGTTTCAGCGTTATCTGCTTAGAATTATGAATGACACCTTTAGCTATAAAACCCAGCATTTTATTTGATTCCTTCAGCACCTGCTAACACTGAGCAGGCCATTTTAATGACTTATCCACCAAAAGATGCCAAACCACTTTCCTTATTTGTTAACTTGAGTGTTATGTAATATGAAATCTACATTAAATAATGCTTCAAACATTACAATAGTGAATCCCAATTGGCTCAGTGAGTTTATTCAATGCACGTCAGAGCCACGTAAGCCAGCAAACACCAAGTTTAACCGTGGACTGTGCTGAGTTAGATGACCTCAGCCTGATTGTTGTAGGGGTGCTCCAATTGGGCTGAGCATCCTGTGTTAGGGAAGGGAAAATAAGACGGGGTTCCTGGTCCTGATTGTTTGAAGCTTAATGCAGTGATCCTAGTGATGCGTTTACATGAAATGTTTAGTCAGCTACCTTGCAATTCACTTCTCAATATGAAATTCCAGATAAAATAAACTTACTGGTAGCAGGAGGTAAATAACATTTTTCACTAAAATTAGATTGAGAATTTATTGGCTTAGTTATGGTTATATGTACAAAAAAACACTTTTTATTTTATTTCAGGTCAAGACATTATTCCACCTTTCCTGTTAAAAGGCTGTGGCATTTCTTGGTCAAACAAGAAATTCTGCAAGACACATTCATAAGATTTATATTCACAAAGAAAAGAAAGCAAAGTGAGGTAAATGGGGATAAAGACAAAAGTTCTTGCCTTTTTAAAAATTTTATATCTGGAATTAGTATTTTAGGCTTAAAGATCTGATACATAATTGGTATGACTGTTTAAAGCTTAACACAAATGATGCGAATGATGATGTGTCAACTTGTATTAATTCAGTCAAAGCAAACAATTTAGTATTAACTATAATATAATGTCTAGAACTGGCATGCTTGATTTTAAGCCTGTCCATTTGGTGGGAATGGGACAAAGGGTTGGTTAAAATGATGGTCAGGAGCTTCTGGCTGCATTTCTGACATGCCCCCAGCTGCCACCATTTCAGCTGCTGAGCTTTTGGCAATATCGGCAGATGGGAGAGATCTCATTAATATTGAAATATTGGATCTTATAATGCAATTAGAACACCATTGCAAGCTTTACTTTGGATTGTGCAAGTCAAGCAATCCCCAAGATGTGCAGGGATTACAGTATTTTGTATTTTTTTTATGATTTCCTTGTGGGCCACGAAGAACATGCCCCCACCCCGCCCCCTCCGCCCAAACTTCTTCTGACCCTGATCAACTCCTGAACCTGCATTCCCACCTCCCCCAGCTGCCTCATGTATCCTCTGAACAGGAGTTAAAATTGCCAAGATCTTATTCTAACAATGAAATCAGGGCTTTCAATGTCTATTTACAACACAAAGTTTTTAACTTATTTAACTATGTCACACTTGAAACCAGAAAGGGCATAGATATTCAGTTACTATAAACATTTGTTTAGTGACTGGGTCCGCACCGCCATTTAACGTGGGCGGGCTAATTAAAGCCCGCCTAGTGTAATGCGCAACTCCCAAGGATAGCGGGAGTGGGTGGGCGATGGCGGGAATGCATTGTCCGTGGGTCCATTGGCGACCCAGCGGCCTGCTTATATAAAGCGCTGGCAGCCTTTGCAAGGCTGCTCACAACGGCAAGTGGAAGGGCTCACCAGAGGGCTTCTGGTGAGCAGTCCAGTTCAGAGGGTAGGCCAGCAGAGCAGGCCAAGCTGGAGGGTAAGGCAGCAGAGCAGGCTAGGGCGGAGGGCCAATGTGCCCTCCGTTTTTCGGATGACTGCCTTGCAGCCCTCTTCGAGGAGGTGGCGGCACGGCAGGAGGTGCTGATTCCCCAGGATGGGAAGAGGAGGAGGCCCCCCTACATGATGAAACATCCCTGGGAGGAGGTGGTGAGTTCCCGTGATGTAGTGCAGCGCACCTGGATCCAGTCTCACAAGTGCTTCAACGACTTGTTGCTTTCTGGTAGGGTGAGTACCATGGTGGCATTGATCATGTAACCCAGCAGGTCGGCTTACCCTTCTGCCCACCCCCCCAAGTCTGAGTGTAGTGACTGCATTGAATCATTGACAGCATTTGTCCTTTGCTGGGTGGGCAAGCAGATACTGCCCATGTTGAGGTCAGTCTGAGAGGGTAATGAAATGTGTTTTGCCCCTGCAGCATATGTTAGTGAGTCCCACATGACTGGTTTGGGGCAACCTGGAGGAGGTGCACCCAGGTTCTTGTTTGAACTCCAGGACATGTCCAAGTCAGGGTGATGAGATGCTGGGAGGGGAGCTTCAAGGTGGTGTGGCAACGAACCATCTGCTGCCCTCTGCGCTCCACATGCTTGCGCCTCCTTGCTATGGAAGGATATACCGTGGTGCTAATGTGATGTAGGCAGCATGTGTCCAGAGAGGGGGTGCTGGGTAGGGGGTGGGCGGGTGGGGAGCAGGCCTAGCGTCTTTTTGAGAGTGTTTGGCAGCAGCAGGGTGAGGAGGCACTGGAGCCCTGATATGTCCCACTCTGGTTGAGGTGGGCCGTGCGTGAATTGAGTCCATGTGCAGTTTGCACTAATCAATGCTCCCCTCTCATTTTCAGGAGGAGAATGCTCATAACATGGCAGAGCATGTGAGGACTGGTGGCGGCCAGGCACAGATCGCTATTCTTAGCCGCTTTGGACCGGAGGCCCTGGATTTGGATGCGCCAAGGTCCACTGGTGTCGGTGAGGCTGGGGTGCCAAGACCAAGTATTTATGCCCAACAGTGAGGTCAGCATTGTTCTCCCAACAGCTAAGCACTGCTGAATGTTAATTGATTTAATTTTGCAACATGGCTTGACCATTGGTTATGAAAGGATGAGCGCATAATGATCCGGGGGTCAGAGATGCACTTTGTCATTGTCTCCACGTTAACTGATCCACTGTCCTTGTTCTTCCTTTCAGCATCATCGGAGCAGGGCCGGGAGGAGGAGCAACAGAGGCCCCCTCTCATACCTGAGGGGCCTGAAGTCTCACCAGCATCACACCATTTCTGCGAGCAGATACTCGCTGGGAATTCAAACATCCGCTAGTGTCCCAAGGCACAGTGGTGAGGGCACTTCTGAATGGCTGGAGGAGCTGGCAGAGACAGAAGAGTGCAAGCAGTCGGAGAGCTGCAGGTGACCAGGCACATGCTCAGTCGGTGCCTGATGCTGTGCCTCTGGAGTCGTCCGCGACGCAGCAGGTGCAGGAAATGCGGCCGGATATGCAGGAGCATCTGGGGGAGATACATGAGGCTATGCTTGGTTTGGTCTCCATGGTGGAGGAGTCTACCCGGACGATTGCTGAAACAGTGAACCACATGTCCAAGTGCCATACGTCCTCCATGGAGACAGTGGCGACTCTTATGGAGAGGCTACTCCAGAAGACCCATCAGGGCCTCTTGGGGATGCGCTCTGACCAGCAAGCCCTCATATTGGCATTAACCTCAGCTGGTCATTGCCAGTGTGGGAGATGGTTTGAGCATTAACTTTCCCAGCTCGGTGCCCATCCATCCAGGTGAGCAGAGAGGTCTGAAGCAATTTCACATCGGCACAGCAGCTGTCTGTTGTCTCTGCAGGTACCTCCTCAGGGCACTCCGGATGAGGGCGGCCGCTCCTCTGCCCCTCTCCCAGTGACCGTACCATCTGGTGAGGCTGTGACGACTGGGGAGATGCCAGGTGTGGAACTGGCAGCTTCCTCCTAGGCGGTGCCAGCACTGAGGACGACCGCCAAGGTCATCGAGGCCAACAGGACAGCAGAGTCAGCAGGCTGGCTCAGATGCCACTCCGAGCGATAGGGCAGCACCAAGACTTGGCACCCGGAAACAAAAACATAAGACACCTTAGGCACACCACAGTTTTTCATTGGTGCTATTGTGTTGGCCCGGGATGAGGTCCTTTTTTTTGGAATAAGTTGATTTGCTTGACATATTAAATTCAGATATGTCACCAAGGCTGAGGGTGCCTCTTCTGCATGTGTATGGTTTCCAAACCTGTAATGAGTGCTTTGTTGGACATTCAGCTTTATTAACAAGGCCCTTAGTGACTGTTCCTAACCTGGCAGATTTTGCACTCAAGTGTCAAGTATCGAACCTACAGTCCAGGCTTGTCCTGGTGGCCCATCTGTGCTGTGCTAGCTGAAGGTTCGTTGGATTAAAGCCTCCCAGGTGCCTCTGCCTCCCTGGAGTATGCCCGGGTCAGCGTCTACCCCCTCAGCATTTCCCTGTGCATGCTCATCCTCAGACTCACTGCTGGACTCATCTTGTGCAGTCGCAGCCACTGCGCCGATGCCTTTATCATCCACTGCGTCCCCCCTGTCCAACGCAAGATTGTGGAGAGCGCAGCATGCAGCCACTATCACTGAGACACAGCCTGGGGGGCACTAGAGTGTGCCCACTGAGCAGTCCAGGCATCAGAAGCGCATCTTGAGAAGACCGATGGGTATATCTACCACCACAGCCCTTGTGGAGGCATGGCACCCATTGTACTGCTGCTCAGCTTCTGTTGTTGGATGGTGGAGAGGCATCATGAGCCACCTTCTGAGGGGATAGCCCTTGTCACCCACCAGCCAACCATCCTGCCGGTCTGGAGCACTGAAGAGCCCTGGGGCACCTGGGAGTGTCTGAGGATGTAGGTGTCGTGGGAGCTGCCTGGGTACCCTGCACAGACTTATAAAATCAGCATCCTGTGATCTCACACTATCTGAACGTTCATGGAGTGGAAGCCCTTCCTGTTGACGAATGCACTGGGCTCACCTGCTGGCACCTTTATGGCCACATGTGTACAGTCTATAGCACCCTGGACATGAGAGAAGCCAGCAATGGCCACGAAGCCTCTGGTTCGCTGTGCCTGACTTGCCTGGTCCCAGTGGAAGTGGATGAAGGTCAATGCACGCCTGAATAGAGTGTCTGTAACCTGCTTGACACAAGCGTGGACAGCTGATTGGGAGACACCGCAAAGATCACCCCCTAACCGCTGGAAGGAGCCAGAGGCATAGAAGTTGAGGACAGCTGTGACCTTCAGAGCCACTGGCATGGGGTGTCCACCCACACAGTTAACGGAGATCTCAGGCCCAATCATCTGACAGATATAGTTAACCGTCTCCCTTGACAGACGGAGCCTCCTTCGGCACTGCACCTCAGACATATTGAGGTAGCTGCTTCGCCGCCTGTATGCCCTGGCAACAAGATAGTGGCGTCTTCTGCGGCCCCTTCCACCATGGACAACCTCTTAACCCTGCGCCCCTTGCGCCTGTCCTCCCAAAGATGGCTCCCCAGGAGGCTGAACTCCTGGCCTCATCCCACTTCTAGCCCTCCCTTCCTCCTCAGAGGAAGTGCCTCCAGTGGACAGTTCAGCTCCCATTTCCAGGCTAAGGGCAGGCTCCCTGAAACCTGAAGGCCCAGAAAGGATTAACTCACTGCAGAGGGCTTAACGTGAAGGTTAAGTGTCCAGAAAAAGCAGCTGGAATGCGTTTTGAAGTACTGCAGATCACACAGGCTAGTTTCAAAAACTTTGAAAAATCAATACTTGACTGTGCACGCTCGCAACCACAGTGAGCCCTCTTATCCCACCCACGGATGAGGTTAATACAAATGAGCCCTACCCGCCTGCCCCTTGTGCCCGTGCACAGACCAGAAGATTGCATTGGTTATCATTACGCACCTGCCCAGCGAAATATCATGATGGCACGCAGTGATGTCGTGCATCACCGCACGTCGTTTTACTCACGGACATGCGGGGCCTGCCCCCATACACCTACGGGAAAATCCTGCCCGCTATTAACTTGAACCAAGCGTTTTTGCACCCATATTTATTAACTTTTGCTTATGGAAGAGGTTTCACTGAATTAACTTTTTGTATTTCTATTAGCAACTTTGTATTGTTTAGGAATTAGATAAGGAGCTAGGTAATTGCATTGCAGTGTGTGGAAGTAAATCATACTGAGAATAATTTTGGATATCCAGTGAACCTTGCTGGAAAGTGTGCACGTTGAATGTGATTGTCCCCTATCTCCCCTTCCATGGCCATAAGTCTGCCTATTTCATCGGGCAGAATTTTATGCCTCGTGGCGGGCACGCGCCCGACCCAATCAGGTGTAAAATAGCGTGAGAAGATGTTGGGCAAGTGTCCCAATGTCATCCTGCATGCATACAATCTTCAGGCCAGTGGGTGTGTGCGGGTGTCAGAGCTAGGCCCACCATCAATTAAAAGGCCATTTAAAGCCATTAAAACCCAATTGATCCCGAGTTACGTTGCCTGTGCGATTTCGCGCATGGACAAAACGGGCAGGTGGGCAGCCCACATTTTTCAAAAACTCATCCAAGGGCAGGATAAAAAGGGCCACCAGCTTTGCCATTGTGAATGGTGAGGATTTTGGGAGATATTTTGCTGCTGGTTGCATATTTGAACTTGACATCTTCATTTCAGGACTCATGGGTGCTTCCAAGGTCCCTGCAGGATTTTGACCAAGTGACCCTCCCAGGTGTCAGACAGTCTTCTGTGATCCTGGTAATGGCAATTGTGCTCTCTGCTGGAGGCACCTCCTCTGAGGAGAAAGAGAGGGGCAGAAGGGAGAGGAGGCCAGGTGTCCCAGTGCAGCTTCCAGGGTTTATGACCTCTCCGCCACCCAAGAACAGAGGCAGAGCAATGTTATAAAAGGAGTTATGTCTCCACAAGGGCGGTGATAGAGAGGACAATAGGGCTTCTGATGTCTGCACCTTTTGGGGGGAGCACTCCAATACCCTCCAGAGCGGGTGTCACTGATAGTGAGTGCATGCTGCGCTCTCCACAATCTGGCACTGACAAGGGGAGAGACCCACTGGAAGAAGGGGATCGTGTGGCACAGAGGATGAATCCAGTAGTGAGTCAGAAGAACACAGTGAGGAGAACGCCGAGGGTATGGAGGCAGACTTTTGTATCCTTCAGGGAGGCAGGGACACCAGGGACCCCTTGATCCAGTGTTCCTTCAGCTCGGCTGCCAAAGATCTGCTTCCACCTCATTCCAGGGCTACCGCCTCCATCCAGGATGTCTGAAATGACCCTTTCATTTGAACCCAAAGCCCCTGCAGTGCCTGTGCAATAAAGTTTAGAGCCACTCATGTCCAGCATTACATACCAGTGTACACTGCACCAAAAAAAAGGTGAAACATACTCAGGCCATTACGACAAAAGCAAAATTTATGTAATTTCACAATCAAAACAAAGGCCAGAATCTTCTGTTTGGTCCCGCATACCAACACGTAAAATGACGTCGGCTGTGCATCCCGAGGTCATTGCACATCATTCCGATCTTCAGTTCAGCAGGCACGCACCAGAGTCGGCTGCGCCTCCGCCGAATTGTCAAAGGCCTGTAAAGGCCATTAATTAACTAATTAAAGTGATTGTCAGGACTGCCCGTCCAACCTTAAGCCCAGGCGGCCTTCACATTGCTCATGAAACCTCATCAAAGGTTTATAAGCTAAATAAAAATTTTTATTAAAATTCATAAACATGTCCCAGCTCATGTGACACTATCTCATGAGGGGACATGCCTGAATAATTTTATTTTTTTATTTTTAACATCTTTTGAGCTGAACTTAATCCGCCTGAGGCACGGAGCTGCCCCGACTCTTCCTCCTCCCCCAACCCGCACAGGTAGCGCTGAGCACTTCCGGGTGTATCTCACACTGGAAGGACCTTAATTGGCTCCGGACCGGCCCGCCCGACGGGGAAAAAAATTGTCCCCAAAGTAACATTACCATCTCTGGTGTTCATTCCCACACTGGTAAATGTAAGCAAAACATTACCGAACAGAAGACCACCCATGACCTCTTGCACTCATGTTGCCTTAAATTTATGTGTACGAGTGCTATGTCTTGGTGCCCGCCCCCCCCTTACTGGCAGCGGCATTGGAGGCAGCCTGCTGACTCTGGTCTCTTGTTGGCCTTGATGACCTTGGCGGTCGTCCTCTGGCCAGTGGACCCTATGCTGGCCCTGCCTGGGAGGGAGCAGCCAGTGCCACAGCTGGCACCTCCCCAGTCATCAGATGCCATGGTCACTGGCAGAGGGGTGGAGGAGCTGCTGCCGTCATGCAGAGCAACCTGAGAAGAGCCCACAAAAATGACAAGCAGCGAATGTGTGACATGAGATCGCTCTGGACTTCCTTGCTTGCCATTGATGGATGGGCACCTAGCTGGGATACTGGTTGCCTCATCCATCTCCCACACTGGCACTGGCCACCTGAGGCCTTTGCCTATGTGAACATAACATAAGAAATAGGAACAGGAGTAGACCATTCAGCCCCTCAAACCTGCTGCACCATTCAATACGATCATGGCTGATCTTGTGTTTCGATTTCCATATTCCCATCTACCCTGGATAACCTTAGATTCTTGTTAGGCATGGAAATCAATGTATGTCTGCTTTAAAAACATTCAATGACCTTGCCTCCACCGCCTTCAGAGGCAGAGAGTTCCAAAGTCTCCAACTCTCAGAGAAAGATTTTCTCCTCATCTCTGTCCTAAAAGGGCAACCCCTAATTTTAAAACAATGCCCCCTTGTTCTAGACTCACCCACAAGAGGAAACATCCTTTTGACATCCACCTTGTCAATGCTGTTCAGGATCTTGTATACTTCAATCAAATCACCCCTCACTCTTCTAAACTCCAGTGGAAACAAGCCCAGTCTGTCCAACCTTTCCTCATAAGACAACCTACTGATCCCAGGTATAAGCCTAGTAAACCTCCCCTGAACTGCCACCAATTAAATAAGGAGAGCTAAATTGCACACTGTATTCGAGGTGCGGTCTCACCAATGCCCTGTATAACTGAAGCATAACATCCTTACTTTTATGTTCTATCCCTCTTGTAATAAAGGATAGCATTCCATTAGCCTTCCTAATTACATGCTGTACCTGCATGCTAATCTTTTGTGCCTCATGTACTAGAATACCTAGATCCCTCTGCACCTCAGAATTATGCAGCCGTTCTCCATTTAAGTAATATTCTGCTTTTTTGTTCTTCCTTCCAAAGTGAACAACTTCACGTTTTCCCACATTAAACTCCATTTGCCAGATCTTTGCCCACTCACTCAACCTATCTATATCCATCTGCAACCTCTTCACAACATACTCTCTTACCTATCTTTGTGTCATCTGCAAATTTAGCTACCATGCCTTCACCCCCCTCATCTAAGTTATTGATGTAAATTGTAAAAAGTTGAGGCCCCAGCACAGACCCCTGTTGTGTGGGCCTCCACATGTCACACCCTGCCAATCCGAAAAAGAACCATTTATGCATACTCTGCTTTCTATCGGCCAGCCAATCTTCTACCTATGCTAATATGTCACCCCCTGCACCATGTGCTTTTATTTACCGTAATAACCTTATGTGGCATCTTACCAAATGCCTTCTGGAAATCCAAGAACAGTACAAGCTCTACATCTACAGGCTCCCCTTTATCCACCGCGCATGTTATTTCTTCAAAAAAACCCCAATAAATTGTTAAACATTTTTCCTTTCACAAAACCATGCTGACTCTTCCCGATTGCCTTGAGCTCTTCTAAATGCCCAGCTGGAACCTCCTTAATGATCAATTGGGGGAAGGCTTGCAGGTCTGAGCGCAACCCCAGGGATCCCTGATTCTGTCCCTGAAGCTGCCTCTCCGTGAGAGCCGCCACTCTCTCAGTAGAGGAGGCAGTGTGCTCGGCTATGAGGGTCAACCCAGTACTTATGCTCCACATGGAATCCTGTACAGCAGAGACCATGGCATGCATGCCCTCATGGATCTCTGCCAGATCGTCCCACACATCTCGCTGGATGTCCAGCGTCTACCACCTAATGGCCATCTCCAGAATCTCATCATCTGCTTTTGACTCAACATCATCTTGGTCTCCAGCAGTCCTCTTAACTGCTGGCCCCCTGGGCACTCTCTACCTCTGGATCGAGCGTGAAGTGCCCTCACCACTGTGCTCCAACAATCTAGCCGAAGACCTAATTCCCACCAAGGTGCTAATTTCTGTGCTGGTGCCTGGTTCAGAGAGCAGGAATGTCGCAGGTGCAGTTGAACCTTGGGAGTTCCTCTGGCATCAGGGGTGGATATTTGGGGCCCTACAAACAAGTGCCTGGTGGCGAATCTAAGGGAGAGCAATGACTTGTCAGTAGTTTAAGTCATCACACTGTCACTGTGCATGCCAGGCACCCTGGTGAGCCGATGGAGATTTTCATCACGGTGCCATCATCTTTCACTGATCAGTGGGGACTCCAGTTTTGAGGCGCCCATCAATGAAGAGACTACACAAGAAGGTTTGCACCATCTGAAACTCTCACCTAAGTGCACTGCACTCGTATCTTCATCCAACACCCCAGCCTCTCTATGGCCAGCTGACCGAGGTGCGTGGTACCTCTCCAGCTCCAAGGCGTCCTGCTCAAATCTTGTCAGTATTAGGAGATTTTGGGGGGGAGGGGGAGTGCCTCTGTCTGTCTGGTGTTGGGGGGGGGGTGGTGGTGGGGGTCCTCTGTCTGTCTGTCTGTTGGATGGGGGGGGCCTCCGCCTGTCCGTGACCTCTCAATTTGGTTATGGCTCGTCTTCTCCTGACAGAAGAACATTGATTAATCTACTCTCTACCTGCAGCGCCATTGCAGCCTGACCAACCCCACCTGAAGAACACCTTACAGGGCACATCTGAGTCGTGGCCCTCGAGCCGCAAGGCACTCAGTCCAAGTAGCCAGGGTTCACCCCCTTGGCCACATCCGGCCATTGACAGTTGGCACTCAGACCCTAATACCCCTCCTGAGCTCCACAGGGCAATGGCCAGCCCTTAACACATCACCACACAGATCCATGCCAACACAGTACTCACCCTTCCCGAGTGCAACATGTCGTTGAACCTGTTACGGCACTGCACCCATGTGCACCTCAGTTTCCATCTGCTCCCAAACTTTTTTTTTGGCAGACGCGGTGGCCGCTGCCTCCCCTCTCTGGGGACGAGTGTGTCGCTCCTGGCAGCTGCTTCTCCAGGAGGACTGCGAGGCGCTTGTCTGAAAACCGGGGGGGTGCAAGAAAGGGGGGTGGGAGCTGAGTGTCCGCCCACCTAACCTGTCCTCCCTCCCGACCTGCCCTCCCTCCTAGCATCTCCAGTGTCAGTTGAGGTCATAGCTTTGGTCTCCAGAACGCAGAAGATATGTTTTTCCCTGGCTGCTCTCAATAGAGCTGCCACGATGCTTTTAAACTGCCCACTGGGTTGTCATTGGACCCAGCACCTGACAGGCCCCTACCCCCGCCCGGCCCTTCCCGACCATTGGGAAGACGCAATTCACCTTGGGTGGGCCTTAATTGCCAGACAGCAGTCATGGGCTGATCATGGTCGAGTGCCTGTTTCCCAACCAGTCGCAGGCCCACTAATCATGTGTGCCCACCAAGGGTAAAATTAAGGCCTTAGTCTGGAGTTTTGTATGAAGATTACCTGTGTTGTATGAGCTGTTGGTGCTGGTGGAGTTATGACGCACCTTCAGGAGAGAGAGGAAAAGGAAAAAAAGGGATGGAGTGGGATGTGTGGGTGTGGATATTACATTGATTATTGTGCTATCTCAGTTGTTACTGTTGGGGCTGAATTTTCAAATTGGGGTCAGCAAAATGGCACCTGGAAAATTTCCAGGTCCCAACCCCACGCTGTAACTGCATTGCTCACACAACGTGATGTTGAAAATAAATGCCCTAATTGAAGGCAAGCTCAGTACAATACTACCAGGAAGCAGGCATTGTCTGCAGAGCGCAAACAGCAAAGGCAGATGACAACGACAGTGGGGCCTGCCGCTGCCTTGGAGAAGAGATCAGGTAGCACCTTGGAGGGCCAGTAGTCTCACCAAGCACAAAAGTGGCCAAAATGGCTGAGTGCAAAGTAACGTACCCAATATGGTGCAAGATTCCCCCAGCTCCCAAAATTTTACAACACTTCAAAAAAAACTGGAATTCTTCACTGCTCTGAGCCCAACAGCTGTGCCCTAACATGAACAGGATTGTTCAGCTTTGGCAATTTCAGCCTTGCAAATTACATTCGCACCCTCTCCGTCCTGTTAACAACTCCTCAAGGAGCTTAACGGGCCAGTAATTGGTGGTGAGCAGTTTCTCCCCTCCCACCCTCCTTTTGAAAAGTGTATTGCGTTCTGGAGGCAGGTGGATCCAGTCCCACCCTCCGGGATCGTGATTTTCAAATCGCAGCCGCACCCCTTCTCGACCCCACCAGCAATTGAAAGTCCCAGCCTTAGTCTCCCATGTCAACTTAACTGGAGGGAAATCATCTCTTAAAAAGTGTGTTATCAAGAAACCATATCAACTTCATTGCTTCTTAAATGCTAGTCCAATTTGGTTTAATATTAGTGTAAGGAAATGTACACTGAATTACTTTGAATAAGTTAGGCACATCATCAATTTACTGCTTGCCTCCTTGTTTTATAGTCCTGGCAGTATTGTTTATTTAGGCTTATATCTTGCCTTTTTATTTTGAATTGTGGCTTTCATCCTTTTTGCCTTCTCTGCACATAACACGGGGTTTTCTAAATGTATCTATCAGATTGTGCGAAGGCTCTTCCGAAATCAAAAAATAAATATTTTCTTGTTCCCATATCACATCATGATTTGAATCTTGTTACAGAAAGGCTGTGGATAATTCTTCATCTACTTAAAAAATCAACCACCTTTCCCTGTAAACAGCAAGTTTTTCCACTAAAGTTTTTTAAGCCAAGGTGAACTTTAGTGCTGTTTATGATTTGATGGTGACTTCGCAATCATTGTCATGAAATTCTGGTTCTTTTTTTTGTGAACAGCATTTACTGAAGATTTTATTTTATTGTGAAATCTTTATTCCCTAAAAGTTTTACACATTTTGCCTTGTGACAAAGCAAAAGGGTTGTTTAGCTATTTTTGTTGATCAATTCATATTCAAACGCATAAATATGAAACAGTTCAGATTTTTTTTTGTATGGGAGATGACCATGTTCATCAGCAAGATCACCATGGTAGGCTTAAGGAATAAATTCTCCTTGTTCTTAACCGCTTGTACCAAAATAAACCACTACATTTGTCACTCATTAGGTCCAGTAATTCACAATTTTGAAATGGTCAACTACTCCAAACATACTATGAACACTTGTGCATTGACAATTGCTCATACCTTTAACTTCTGTAAGAGGTCCACTGATTGTCTGAACTTACTGTGCCACTAGTCCCATTAACTAATGATGTGCTTCAACAACAGTTGCTATGTCTCTTCCAAACCCTATAACTTTCACCACTAGTGTGATGTGACCTAGAATGGTTGAGGAATTTTTTGCATTTTCCCTGTCAAAGCATGATCCAAATATCCCATAACAGCTGTGTACGAAGACAGTCCTTCACCTCCAGTAATTGTATACAGTGTTTCCAATAGTGTTACCTGCTCTGTCTGATGTCCATGTTGTTCAAGAGTCTGGAAACATTTTCCCTATGCCCATTGTAAGATTTGAAAGAACCTGCGTTGCTGCAAAAGCACTAGTGGAGCCGCTGGGTCAAAATCCTGGAACTCCCTCCCTAACAGCATTGTGGGTGTACCTACACTACAGGCACTGCAGCAGTTCAAGAAGGCAGCTCACCACCACCTTCTCAAGGGCATTTAGGGATGGGCAATAAATGCTGGCCTAGCCAGCGATGCCAAATCTCATAAATGAATAAAAAATATATATATATTTATAGGGTTGTGAACACCATTTGGGGTCTTTTTGCACCATTATATTCCTAAATGACATTTGATCCATTCTGAATTCATCCTTTCTCTTTCAAACAAATGCTTTTCTTGGGAGACATTAGGATTGTCAAGCCCATTTGGGAAGGTTTTTGGTTGGGCCAATCTCTTTGGGATATAGTGCTAAAGGATTTGTCAGAATTTTAATATTCTGGCTGATGAGCTATGTCATATATCAGTAATGTCCTTGGCTTGTCTTGCTACTTCTCCTGTAATGGGACCCCATTGATGTTTACTGATCTTAGTTTTGCCTCCGTAGTTTTACAAGTGTCAATTCTTTGAATCCTTTGTTTTGTTATGGGGAAGTAAGTTTAATTTTGGAACTAATTTCTGCTTTATGGATGACAGTACGCTTCTCTTACTTGACTCACCTTGCCAGTTTTCAATGCTGTTTTTGGCCTTGGGTGTGGGAGTAAGTTGGACTCATTTTCTTCCCACTGCCATTGTCTGCCGCCTCTCTCTCTCTCTTTCTGTCCCTCTCTCTGTCTCTCTCTCTCTCTCTCTCATCCCTACTTCCCCCTGTTGTGTGGCCGTTCTTCATGTAGCTTTAATTTGAATCCTCTTGCTGTATGCAACCAGCATGATCTCTGCAACGTAGATATTTTGAACTGCCACACCTGGTCCTAATTGTTGAGCCACAGATCTAAATGTAGAAATCCGTTTCCTAGATTTATGCTTCAAATGTATTAACTCATTTGATGAACAGTTTGGTAAATGTGCCTCATCTGCATGAGAAAATGAAGGTTGAAACCCTTTTGGTATGGAAAGAGAAGGCAAAATTCAATGAATGAATTTTATAGGTAAGAAATCAATCAATTTGTTCAATACAATGAAGTTGTTCTGCCAATGTAATACTGCCAGGGCTTCATTTTTTAATTCAGTAAAAACATTTTATTCATTTTTCGTTTTTTTTATTTCTGTGCATGTGTAATGTGCTGTGACTGTGTGCTGTGTTGTGTAGTCAGTAGAAGACCATGTGGACCAAGTCAAACAAAACTGCGTAGTGGAGCATCGTGGAAGCAACAAGGTAGCATCCCTTACCCACCTGCTCATCTTTAGCAGCTGTTGTAAATACACTAGCTTCAACATCTTGTTTAATGGTGTGTGAAAGTAAATAATTGTACACATGCAGAGGTCCATCTCATAATTGTTATGTCTGTGGAGGTTGCAGTGCAAGCACAAATATGCCATTCTACAAATTCAAAAAGATTATATTGCTAGTTTATATACAGCTGTTTGCTACATTGCTAAAACCATTAAACAAATAGTAACACTGGTGATTTTTAAATTTTTTGCTGTTTTTTCACTTTAAAGACAACGTAATCAACTTTTAAGGTGTGTAGGTAAACTAATAACCTTAATACTCTATCATGTGTAATACTATATTTTAGGTGGAAACAGACATGGGCTATCCAGGTAGAAAAGCAAAGATTATTCACAAAGATTCTGATGCCATAATGGCATTTGCAATTAATAAGGTAAGCGGCTTATAAGCACGGAACCATTTTCCCTTTCTGGCTCCTTCTTAATCTACCAGATGAAATATTTTACAAACAACAAAGAAAAGTACAGCACAGGAACAGGCCATTCAGCCCTCCAAGCCTGCGCCAATCATATTGCCTATCAAACTAAAACATTTTGCACTTCCGGGGTCCGTGTCCCTCTGTTCCCATCCTATTCATGTATTTGTCAAGCTGCTGCTTAAACACCACTATTGTACCTGCTTCCACCACCTCCTCTGGCAGCGAATTGCAGACACTCACTACTCCCTGCGTAAAAAAACTTGCCCCACACATCTTTAAAGTTTTCTCCTCTTGCCTTAAATCTATGTCCCTTAGTAATTGACTCTTCCACCCTGGGAAAAAACTTCTGACTATCTACTCTTTCCATGCCACTCATAATTTTGTAAACTTCTATCAAGTCGCCCCTCAATCTCCATCGCTCTCGTGAGAACAATCCGATTTTCTCCAACCTCTCCTCATAGCTAATAACCTCCAGAGCAGGCAGCATCCTGGTAATCCTCCTCTGCACCCTCTCCAACGCCTCCATATCCTTCTGGTAATGTGGCGACCAGAATTGCAATATTCCAAGTGTGGCCTAACCAAGGTTCTATACAGCTGCAGCATGACTTCCCAGCTTTTATCCTCAATACCCCTGCCGATGAAGGCAAGCATGCCATATGCCTTCCTGACTACCTTATTCACCTGCATTGCCACTGGGTGACCTGTGGACCTGTACACCCAGATCCCTCTGCCCATCGATGCACTTAAGGGTTCTGCCATTTACTGTATAATTCCTACCTGTATTAGACCTTCCAAAATGCATTACCTCGCTTTTGTCTGGATTAAACTCCATCTGCCATTTCTCCGCCCAAGTCTCCAACTGATCTATATCCCGTTGTATCCTTTGACAATCCTCTTCACTATCTGCAACTCCTCCAACCTTAGTGTCGTCTGCAAACTTACTAATTAGCCCAGTTACATTTTCCTTCAAATCATTTACGTATACTACAAATAGCAAAGGTCCCAGCACTGATCCCTGCGAAACACCACTCTCCATTCAGAAAAGCACCCTTCCACTGCTATCCTCTGTTTTCTATGACCAAGTCAATTCTGTATCCATCTTGCCAGCTCACCTCTGATCCCGTGCTACTTTACCTTCTGTACCAGTCTGCCATGAGGGACCTTGTCAAAGACCTTACTGAAATCCATGTAGATAACATCCACTGCCCTTCCATCGTCAATCATCTTTGTCACTTCCTCAAAAAACTCGATCAAGTTAGTGAGACATGGCCTCCCCTTCACAAAACCATGCTGCCTCTCACTAATATGCCCATTTGCTTCCAAATGGTAGTAAATCCTGTCACGAAGATTCTTCTCCAATAATTTCCCTACCACTGATGTAAGGCTCACCGGCCTGTAATTTCCTGGATTATCCCTGTCACCCTTCTTAAACAATGGAACAACATTAGTCATTCTCCAGTCCTCTGGGACCTCACCTGTAGCCAGTGAGGATACAAAAATTTCTGTCAAGGCCCCAGCAATCTTCTCCCTTGCCTCCCTCAGTACACTGGGGTAGATCCCATCTGGCCCTGGGGACTTATCCACCTTAATATTCTTCAAGATGCTAACACCTCTTTTTTGATCTCAACATGATCCAGGCTATCTAAACACTCTTCCCTAGACAAATCGACCGCTAAGTCCTTCTCTTTGATGAATACTGATGAGAAGTACTCATTTATTATCTCTCCCATTTTTTCTGGCTCCACACACAGGTTCCCACCTCTGTCCCTGAGTGGGCCTACCCTTTCCCTGGCTACCCTCTTGCTTTTTACATATGTATGAAAGGCCTTGGGATTTTTCTTAATCCTGGTTGCCAATGACTTTTCATGACCCCTTTTAGCCTTCCTGACTCATTGCTTAAGTTTCTTCCTACTCTCTTTATATTCTCCACGAGCTTCATCTGTTCCCAGCCTTCTAGCGCTTATGAATGCTTCCCTTTTCTTTTTGACTAATCTCACAATATCCTTCGTTATCCAACGTTCCTGAAACTTGCCATACTTATCCTTCATCTTAGCAGGAACATGCCGGTCCTGAATTCTTATCAACTGACGTTTGAAAGCCCCCCACATGTCAGTTGTTGATTTGCCCTCAAACATCCGCCTCCAGTCTGGATTCCTCAGTTCCTGCCTAATATTGTTATAATTAGCCTTCCCCCAATTAAGCACCTTAACCCGAGCACTCCTGTTATCCTTATCCACCAATACCTTAAAACTTACTGAATTATGGTCACTTTTCCCGAAATGCTCTCCTACTGAAACATCGACCACATCCGGGTTCATTCCCTAATACCAGGCCCATATTGCCCCTTCCCTAGTTGGACTATCTACATATTGCCTCAGGAAGCCCTCCTGGATCCACCTTACAAATTCTGCACTATCCAAACAAACCCCTAGCACTAAGTGATTCCCGGTCAATATAGGGAAAGTTAAAATCACCCACCACAACAACCCTATTGCATTTACATCTTTCCAAAATCTGCCTACATAACTGTTCCTCAATCTCCCGTCGGCAATTGGGAGGCCTATAGTAAACCCTCAACATTGTGACTGCACCCTTCCTATTCCAGAGCTCTACCCACATTGCCTCGCTGCATGAGCCCTCCGAGGTGTCCTCCTGTCGTACAGCTGTGATATTCTCCTTAACCAGCAGTGCAACTCCTCCACCTCTTCTACATCCCTCTTTATCCTGCCTGAAACATCTAAATCCTGGAACGTTTATCTGCCAATCCTTTCCATCCTTCAACCAAGTCTCTGTAATAACACCAACTGACAACCCCTTGGAATCAGTCTTGTTATTTTTATATTATTTCTAATCTCTTTTTGGGATGTTGACACACTAAAGCTGTTATATAAGACCAACCAGTAAAGACCAGTAGATATAAATTGGGATTTGTATTCCAAATACTTAGTAAACCTCAGTGCATGCTTTGCTGGATCTTGTATGACCAAGAGCAGACTCCATAGAAGTGCTTAGGCTTGTGCACTGAACTTGGTTCTCCCAAGTGGTAAATTTTTAACTGTTGGTAGTGTTCAGACTTGTATATAGCGTTACAAAGACCAATTACGTTTCTAAATTGCTTAAGGGAAGGATGTGGTGCTGTCCTTGAAAGTTGCATTGGGCATGGTTGGAACATTGTGTTAGGAACAATGTATAGCTTTAAGTTTAATTTATATTTTGTATTTGGGTGTTAAGAGAGCTAAAACCTGGTTTTTAGTTTTATTCAAGAGGTTTTTGTGAGCTGAGTGCCGGAAAGTCTGGAACCCTGTTTGTATACATGCATTTTTAATGAGGTTTTACAACTCTTGAAGTGGATAGATGGGTTACCAAGAGGTTAGTAGTTTAGCAAGGTTTTAAAAAAATAGAAAAAAACTGTGCTATTGCCTAGCAACGGGTGTCCAGAGAGACATGGAAACACAGAAGGGAGGTCAGTTAATGTGTGCATACCAGTGTGTGCAGGCTGGGGAACTGATCTAATCTAAACTGGTCTAATCTCTCTAATAAGAAATCCTGCAAGCTGGCTGGGGAACTGAGTTTAGGGAACTCGTGTTTGTACTGAAGTTGAAGTAATAGTGAGTTTAGTTTATGGTTTTTGGACGTTTCAGGAAGAGATACCAGCTGAAGAAAAGCACCTAGTATATGCTTAGAAGTCCATTGGAAGAAAGCTGTTTGAAACTGAGCTAATCCAAGTGTTGAGACAATAGTAAATCTTCACTGGGGTTTAATGTCTGCAAGGGTTGCTGGGATAAAAGAAATAGTACGAGTTTGAATAATTTTCTGGTATCTATATTAAAATCTTTCCAAACTTTATGTCTAATGTAATATGGTTTTTTCTTGTTGAATAAATGTTTTATTCTTTGTTAAAAGTATACTGGCAGACTCTTGTGAATGTGTTCAGTAACTGACTTCCATGGTTTCTTAAAAAAAATAAAGTTAGGATCTGCGAAACCAGGTTTCACTATAGGATCTGTCTTGTCAAGTATTAACATCAGCTGGGATCATAACAATTGTAAGAAGCAAGATGATGGAGAGTTCGAAATGCCAGTGATTGGGAGTTCAAAAGTGACATGGTCAGGGAGCGGAAGTGTTCATTGATGTGCTTTTGGTTTCCTCAGTATAGAGGAAAGCCCATTGTGAATAGGAAATAGAGTATACAGATTGGAGGTAGTAGATATAAACATTCTCACATGGATGAAGGATTTGGAGTAACTTCAGATTCTAACCTCTTTCATTTTCTTTAGAGTACAGGGTAAGCTGATTTTTGGATGTTAAGGTTTTTTCAGAACATATTTCTGAGGGGAGCAGACACTTTAAGGCTGAGGTGTTAATCTCTTTTCTGCTTTTGTTACCAGGGGTCCATTGTGTTTTCAACACTTGTTTTCATTTCAGATCACCTACATTTTTGTTTTATTTTCCCAATTTCCCCTATTTCCTAAACAAAAACAGAATTACCTGGAAAAACTCAGCAGGTCTAAAAACAAAAAACTGCGGATGCTGGAAATCCAAAACAAAAACAGAATTCCCCTATTTCTTACCTCTCTTCCTTAAGTGGATCTCTCCCATACCTTTTCACATCTCAGCACATTCTCTTGTTTTAATGTTTTTCCATTGCCTCGCTAAGAGGGTTTTACATATCATCTATTTTCTCAGAAACAGTTTGTGGGCACACATATACCACACACACACACGCACATGCACAACAACTTTACTCATTGCGATTGTATTATCTGTTCCGACCTTACATAAAAGCCGGGGCTATATTTCATTTTCAAATCTGGTGAAGGTTCATGAACAAAATGTTAACCTGCTACTTCACTTTACATATGCAAACTGATCGATTCTGTTGGGGGAGGTTTTAACCTGAAAAAGCAGATGGGTTTGGTTCAGGTGGGAGGTTAAAAACCAGATATCTAAATCAGGAACACAATGTGACTTCAACCCACCAGCTTCCGGTTTTAATGAAAGAGAGATGAGGGACAGGCAACCAATCTGCTGACCAGAGGCGGGTTGGTCATTTAAATATGTTAATGAGGCTGTGCGCCTTGGTTTTAATAATGATTCTATTTTAAAAACATTAGGCCGGGTTTCCTAGGTCTCTGGAAACCTGGCAAGTGAAAGAAGGCATGAAAGGTTAAGCCCATAAGGTAAGTGCCTTTTATAGTACTGCTCATGGGCCAGGAGGAGCAGGTATGTTTTCTCCAGGTACAAAAAGCTTAACAGTAAAAACCCTTTCCCCGTTAAGATCTAGCTGCTCCCCACTTTGACCCACCATTTGCTTCCCCAGCCGCCATCTGCTAGCCACCTCGCCTTCCCTCCCAGCAATTGGACCCCGGCTGCACTGTCGCCTCTTCACCCTGACCACGCAAGCTGCCGCCCTCTGCCACCATCACCACAAGCTTTCCCGCATCTACACTATACCTCCTTTCTCTGGGCCTAGTTCAGCTGCACTCTTATGGTGCAGGATTTCCCACCTGACCAACAGACTTGCTCTGGGCAGGAAAAATGCACAGAAATCTAGAAAGAATTCCTGCAGTTAAAAACTGCAAGACATTGAGAAAAATCTGTGCCTCTGAGTTTCCTGAACTCAAGACAGCTGCCCCAATCCACCTGAACCCACTCTTTTCCAAAATTCCTTAGATTCTAGAAAGGTTCCAGCAAATTGGAAAATAGTTTATGTAGCACCGTTATTCAAGAAAGGAGAGAGGCAGAAAGCAGGAAACTATCGGCCAATTAGCCTAACATCTGTCATAGGTAAAGTACTAGATTCCGTTAGTAAGGAGGTTATAGCAGGATACTTAAAATAATCAAGATTTGATCAGGCAGAGTCAACATGGCTGTGTGAAAGGGAAATCATGTTTAACTGATCTGTTAGAGTTTTTTGATGAAGTAACATTCGAGGTGGATAAATGAGTCCCTATAGATGCGATGTACTTGGATTTCCAAAAGCATTTGATAAGGTGCCACATCAAAGGTTACTGCAGAAGATAAGAACACAAGGTATAGGAGGTAACCTGTTAACATGGATAAAGGATTGGTTGGCTAACAAGAAGCAGAGGGTAGGGATAAATGGGTCTTTTTGGGATTGGCAAGGTGTAACTAGTGGAGTGGCACAGGGATCAGTGCTTTGTCCTCAACTATTTACAATCTATATCAATAAGGTGGATGAAGGGAACAAATGTATGGTAGCTAAATTTGCGATGACACCAAGATGGGTAGGAAAGTAAGTTTTCAAGAGGAGGTAGAAAGTTTGCAAAGCGATATAGACTGCTTAAATGGATGGGCAACAAATGTGGCAGATGTGGGTAAATGTGAACTTGTTCACTTTGGCAGGAAGAATAAAAAAGCAATATACTATTTAAATGGAGAAAGATTGCAGAACTCGGTGGTACAGAGGGATCCAGGTGTCCTGGTACATGAATCACATAAAGTTAGTATGCAGGTACAGCAAGTGATTAGGAAGGCAAATTAGATGTTGGCGTTTATTGCAAGAGAAGTGGAATGTAAAAATAGGGAAGTTTTATTGCAGCTGTACAGGGTCTTGGTGAGACCACATTTGGAGTACCGTGTGCAGTTTTGGTCTCCTTATTTAAAAAAAGATATGGGGAGAATTTTCGGCTCAGCGAGCGGGGGCGGCGCCCACACACTGAGGTGTAAATTGATGTGGGGTGACGTCGGGCATGCGTCCTGATGTCAACCCGTGACATTTAGATTTTCAGTTCGGCGGTTGCGCAGTCGGCTGCAAGACCGCCGCACTGTCAACGGCCCGTTAAGGCCATTAATTAACTAGTTAATCCTATTGAGAAAGCTGCCTGTCCAACCTTAAGGTTGGAGGGCAACCAAAGAGCCCAGACGGCCTTCGCATTTTTCATGGAACCTCATCCACGGGCAGGTTTCATGAAGGGTTTATAAATTAAATAAATTTTATCATTAAAGTTCATTGACATGTTTCAGCTCATGTGACACACGTCTTAAATTTTTTTTTAAGTTCAAGTTTGAAACATTTTAATTATCTCCCTGAGTCGCATGCGTGATAGAGCGCACTTCCTACTCAGGGAACCCCCCCCTCCCCAGCCCGCACAGGGGGCGCACAGCGCTTCCGGGTGCACTTCACGCTGGGCGGGCCACAAAAGGCAGTGCGGACCCGGTCGGGGGCGCTGGTTGGGTCCGCGCCAACCCCCACACAACCCCCCCCCCCCAACGGGGTGGGGGGAGGCGGGGTGGTGAATGTTCTGTCCGTAATTGCGTTAGAAGCAGTTCAGAGAAGGTTCATTCGACTCATTCCTGGGAAGAAGGGCTTATCTTATGAAGGAAGGTTGAACAGATTAGGCCTATACCCATTGGAGTTTAGAAGTACAAGAGGTGATTTTATTGAAACGTTTAAGACCCTGAGGGACTTGATAGGGTGGATACCAGGCAAATGTTTCCTCTTGTGGGGGAGACTAAAACTAAGGGACACAGTTTGAAAATAAGAGGTCTCCCTTTTAAGACAGAGGTAAGGGGAATTTTTTTTCTCCCAAAGTGTCGTTCGTGTGTGGAACTCTCTCTTCCCCAGAAAATATTGGAGGCTGGGTCTTTAAGTTTATTCAAGGCTGAGTTAAACAAATTTTTTGTTAGGCAACGGAATCCAGGGTTATGGGGGGTACAGACAGGAAAGCGGAGCTGAGACCACTATCAGATTAGCCATGATCTTATTGAATGGCAGAGCAGGCTCGAAGGGCCAGATGGCTTACTCCTGCTCCTATGTTTCCATGTTTCCTCACCATCTTCGAATTAATATTAAGCTTTATATTTCCATAAACATCTGTTTTGCTTCAGAATGCTCGCATTTTCCAGTTTTTTTCTTTTTATTGATATATTGATGTATCTACCTGTAACATTAAAGATCATTGCTGATCGTGGTTTATTATACAATATTTTCTTCTGTACCTTATTTTGGTTTCTTTTTGTTTGAACTTAGTTTTTTTTCCCCTCTCTGTAAAAGGCAAATTCCAATGAAATGGTTTTGGCTTCAACTCATGATGTGCAGGAACTTGATGTATCTGCAATTCTAGCTGCTCAGCCTTATACTTGGATTGGTGACGATTCAGACAGAGAATCTAGAAGGTACGAAACTTTATTTAATCCATTAAAGTGCTTTTAAGTGTACTATGTATCCAGATTCTTTCTTGATTAAATTTGAATTGCAATATTTGCATTATCCAAAATTGTAACACAGTCATATCGATCTCTTTTTTAGTTCTGACGATCTGGAGCATCGCTCAACAGTGAGCACTAGCCAAACTAGTACGACTCATTTTGGATCCAGCCAGCTTTCTACTTCCTCTTCAATGCCTTGGCTAGGAAGTGGGCAAACCAGTACAGGAGCCACTGTGGTATGTCGAGAGTTAAAACACCAACTTCTCTAATATTGTCTTTATTTATTATGATATTCCTCATCTTGCCTTTAACAAATTTAGGAGTTGCCTTGTCTCCAATTTGTTCACAAAAGAGAAGGATTTGGGCAGGAGGTAAATAATAAAGGAGTTGAAAGAAAAATGCAAAGGATGTGTATCCCCTACTCTCCTCTTGGGAACTTGGTTCCTATTTAGCAATGCTCTTTATTTTTACTGACATAACTTGCTGTTCTTCAGCTTTGAGCTTTGCTATGCAGTCTCCCTCTTTGCTTTCCTTATCCCTCTCTTAAAACTGTTATTTTTTTTCTCTCATTTTTATAATACCTTCGTACATATCGGCTCCATATTCTCCTCTCCAATTTTAAATTGCTCCTAACCTCTTTATTTATTAATGGCTTCCTAAAACTTGAACTTGTTTATGTGAATTCAATTCTGTGTAAAAGTATTATGCACAAAAATGTAGAATGAGTTTATTTAAGTATTCATTGGCAAAGTTTGCCAATCAAGAGCTTAATCTAAGAATGTTTTTTGTTGGTTTTTAATCTATTAAACCCTGTTATCTCTGGGCATTTACATCTGATCTGAAACAAACCCCATTCCCCAATAGCTCAGTGCATTTATCCAGTGAATATTTGAGCCGTCCATGCAAGGAACGTCTCAAGATTGAATTCGGACCTCTGAGTTCATGTTTAATTAGCTGATTTCAGCTAGCACAACAGAAAGTATGCTAACATTGGCCTCAGAGCCAGGGTAAGATACTCAGGGCAGAATACACTTTTGGAATTTTATCGTAGCAAGCAGTCAACATCTTCAGGAGAGGAGTTGAGGAAAGAAAATTGGCAACAGTTTAACATTGGCTATAATTTAACTGTTGCTTCATTCAATGTCTTAACTGTAGATTATTTTGGTAATTGTACCTTTTTTAATAACATGATGTACTGGAACAGTTTCTCGTTAACAAAATGAATGCAAAAATCAGCAAATTATTTTTGGCGATATCTTTAATCATTTCAAATTTAAGCTGCTTTTTTCTTTTTTATTCATTCATGGGATGTGGGAGTTGCTGACTAGGCCAGCATTTATTGCCCATCTCTAATTGTCCTTTAGAATGTGGCGATGAGTGCCTTCTTGAACTGCTGCAGTCCATGTGGTATAAGTACACTTACAGTGCTGTTAGGGAGGGAGTTACAAGATTTTGACCCAGTGACAGTGAAAGAATGGTGATATATTTCCAAGTCAGGGTGGTGAGTGGCTTGGAAGGTTCCTTCTAGATGGTGGTGTTCCCATCTATCTGCTGCCCTTGCACTTCTAGATGGTAGCAGTCGAGGGTTTGGAAGGTGCTGTCTAAGAAGTCTTGGTGAGTTCCTGCAGTGTACCTTGTAGTTGGTACACTCTGTTGCCGCTGTTAGTCAGTGGTGGAGGGAGTGAATGTTTGTGGATGGGGTGCCAATCAAACAGACTGCTTTATCCTGGATGGTGTCAAGCTCTTGTGTAGTTGGAGCTCCACTCATCCAGGCAATTGGGGAGCATTTCATCACACTCCTGACTTGTGCCTTGTAGATGGTGGAAAGGCTTTCGGGAGTCAGGAGGTGAGTTACTCGCCACAGGATTCCTAGCCTCTGACCTGCATTTGTAATCACAGTATTTATATGGCTAGTCCAGTTCAGTTTCTGGTCAGTGATAATCCCCAGGATGTATGCAGTGGGTGATTCAACAATGGTAATGGCATTAAATGACAGGGGGTGATGGTTAGGTGTTCTCTTGTTGGAGATGATCATTGTCTGGCACTTGTGTAGCACGAATGTTACTTGTCACTTGTCAGCCCAAGCCTGGATATTGTCCAGGTGTTGCTACATTTGGACATGGACTGATTCAGTATCTGAGGAGTCCCAAATGATGCTGAACATTGTGCAACCATCAGCAAACATCCTTACTTCTGACCTTATGATGGAAGGAAGGTCATTGATGAAGCAGCATTGATGGTTGGGCCTTGGGCACTACCCCGAGGAACTCCTGCTGTGACGTCCTAGAACTGAGATGATTGACCCCCAACAACCACAACCATCTTCTTTTGTGCTGGATATGACTCCAACCAGCGGAGAGTATTCCCCCTGATTCCCATTGACTCCAGTTTTGCTAGGGCTCCTAATACCACACTTGGTCAAATGCTGCCTTAATGTCAAGGGCTGTCACACTCACCACACCTCGAGAGTTCAGCTCTTTTGTCTGTTTGAACCAAGGCTGTCATCAGGTCAGGAGCAGAGTGGCCCTGGTGAAACCCAAACTGCTGATCAATAGAATGAAAAGCATATGGAATTTCTCACATATCACAGAGCTAGAACTCCCTTTTTCTAAAAAAAAATGCATTGGATAAATTAGAAGAAATTTTGGCACAAAGTTAAGAAAGTGACAATTGCATTTGTTTTCTGTATACCATATTGACATTTTGAAAATTAAATACTGTTTTTACAAATGAATAATCTCCTCTTCTTCATGGCAGCTTATAAAGAGGAACTTGAACAATGTGAAACGGATGACTTCCCATCCAGCTCACCGGTATTGTGAGTACTGAAATGAGATTAAGCTAATTTTTTACCATCATGTCATTTGTCATTTAACTGCACCTGTCTTTCACCCTATCACAAATCTTTCCTTCTGTTATTCTCCATCCCTCATTCTCTGCCTCTGTACTTGCTTAAAACCTGTTACGTTTCTAATTGTTTCCAGTTCTTTTGAAAGGTCAGTGGCCTGAAATGTTAACGCTGTTTCTCTCTCTACTGATGCTGCCAGACCTGCTAAGTATTTCCAACATTTTCTGTTTCTATTTAAGATTTAGCTGATTTTGTTTCTCATACATCTATAATTCATATGAATTAGGAGCAGGACAGGCCACTCAGCCCCTTGAGCCTGCTCCACCATTCAACAAGATCATGGCTGATCTGATTGTAACCTCAACCCCACATTCCTGCCACCCCTGATAACCTTTCACCTCCTTGTTAATCAAGAATCTATTTGGCTCACCTTAAAAATATTCAAAGACTCTGCTTCCGTCGTCTCTTGAGGAAGAGAGTCCCAAAGATTCACTGCCCCTTTGAGAGAGAAATTTGTTCTCATCTCAGTCTTAAATGAGCAACCCCTTATTTTTAAACAGTGCCCCCTAGTTTTAGATTCTCCCACAAGAGAAAACATCCTTTCCAGATCCACCCTGTCAAGACATCTCAGAATCTTAAAGGCTTCAATCAAGCCACCTTTGCTCTTCTAAACTCTAGTGGGTATAAGCCTAACCTGTTCAACCTTTCCTCATAAGGCAACCCACCCATTCCTGTTATTAGTCTAGTAAACCTTCTCTGAACTGCTAACGCATTTACATTTTTCTATAAATAAGGAGACCAGTACTGAACACAGTACTCCAGATGTGGTCTCAATAGTGCCCTGTACAATTGAAGCATAACCTCCCTACTTCTGTAAACAATTCCTTTCACAAATGATAACATTCTATTAGTTTTCCTAATTACTTGCTGTACCTGCATACTGGCTTTTGTGATTCATGCACTAGGGCACCCAAATCCCTCTGAATCTCAGAGTTCTGCAACCTCTCACAATTTAAATAATAAATAATAATAAATGGACAATTTCACATTTCCCCACATTATACTCCATTTGCCAGATCTTTCCCCACACAATAAACCTATCTATGTCACTTTATAGCCTCCTTTTGTCCTCTTCACAATTTACTTCTTTACCTATCTTTGTGTCATTAGCAAATTTAATAACGATTCCTTTGGTCCCCTCATCCAAGTTATTTACACAAGTTGTGAAAAGTTGAGGCCTCAGCATTGACCTCTGGCACACCACTTATCACATCCAACCAGAAAAAGACCCACTTACCCCAACTCTGTGCTTCCTGTTAGCTAGCCAATCTTCTATCCATGCCAATATGCTATCCTTGCAATAACATTTGATGTGGCACTTTACCAAATGCCTTCTAGAAATCTATGTGCAGTACAGCCGCTGGTTCCACTTTATCTACAGTGCATGTGACTCCTTCAAAGAACTCCAATAAATTGGTTAAACATGATTTCTCATTCTTTTTTCTCTTCTGAGTTGTTTTTAACTTGGTTGTATCATCGTGGGGGATTTTTCCCAAGCCCTTGGAGGCGGGCTTGGAGATGAGGACATAGGGAAAATTTGGAAAAAAATAGTTTGAGCTCATTTGCCGATGTGTTTCTGCTTCTGGCCGCTTTGCCCAGGGCAGGCTGTGTCTGATGTCGGCAACCCATGCATCAGCAGCGGGAAGCCAATTGAGATTGTTTAGGAAGCCATTAAGAACCACTTTCCTAGGACAGTGGAATTTACCAGCAATGCACAGGACCCACACAGTGACTGTAACTCGTCAACTCAGGTGGCAAGTGCACACTGGGAAGTCAGGGGGGTTTTAAAATAACATGAAATCTGTTGTTTAAATGAGGAAAATGGCAAGCCTGAGGTCGTCAATAGTTAGAGGCTTGCCATTGCAGTAGTATCTTATGGAGACTGCCATCACGGTTGGTACTCGGGGTGCCGAAATACCTGTCAGGTCCTTCAGCCTAACTTTGCATCCATTTTGCTCTGCCTTCTTGTGCATCAGTCTCTTCAGCAGCATTCTTATTGCAGCCACAGTGAAGGCTGCCAGCCATCCTTTAAATCACTGCGCTGATACGCCCTTTTGCCTCCTTAACCCGTCCACTGTTCCCTAATTGGATGGCAATCCCAGAGGCAAGTTTTTAGTTGGACGCCTTCTGGATGATTGGACCGGAAAATGCACCACTCTCTCCTCCTACAGATCTGAACTTAAGGTACCTTCCATTTAAAAACTAAGGTGGCAAAATTCAGCCTAAGATCTCTGCTAAAGTCTAGAACTAATCACTGCATAAAAGCAGAGGGTACTCATATTTTAATTTATGGCTCATACAGGATTCTGGATTTATATAATGTGTTGTCATATCTTCGATCTAAACAGAATACCCTGTCCTTGGGCAAGGTATCAGAGTATTTCTAACACCAAAAGAGCCAAGCTCCTATTGAGTCACTGTATTCAAGAGGGAAAGATAAAAAGAAAAAAAATGTGACGGGTGATTGTCATTAGAAAAAAGAACTTGGATTTATATAGATTCTGAAAACAGAATAGAAGAACTTTATAAGTGACAAATTTTTTTTAAGTGTTTTATTTGATGGATGTTGAAACTGGTTGCTTACAGCAAGTTCCAATAAATAATAAATGAATGAAATTAATTCCCAGTTAATCTCATAGTTTAGCAGTTATTGGTTGAGGTAGGAGTATTGGCCAGAAAACTGGGAGCACTCCTTGCTGTTCTTCCAAAAAATCCAATCTTGTTGGGCCTCAATCTTTCATTAGAAAGTTGGCACCTTTAACATTCCTTCACTTTCTGTACTGCACTGAAGTGTTGGCCTAGATTATGTGCTTGAGTTTGTTGTGGGATGTGAACCTGTAATTCTCTGATTTAGTGGTAAGAGTGCTACCTCCAAGACAAAGTGACAAGTTATAAAGAGATAATTGTTATTTTGTGGAAGGAATAAGCACCAAAAAGCATTGTATTCAATTTTCACAATATCATCTATAATATGTAAATTGTGCAATTAAGATTTGGGACATGAACAGCAATTGAAAAAGTGTTTTGACGTAAAAGGAATTTCTGAGAAATGGCACAGTGAATGATAAAAATAAAATAGTCTCTTTATAACAATGTGTTCACAAGCTATAACACTCTGGTAGAGTGTTTCACTTGAAGTGTATGAACCATGTGCTCACTGAGCCCTTTGCCTGGACATCTTTCAGTAAAGGTCAACAGGAACTAACGTGTGCAGTTGGTCCTGCTTAATTACTTGGAAGAAAGAGAATGCACAAATATTAATGACATTAGCAAAAATATATAAAATACAATAATACTGTGTACTCTATAGAACTATGGTCACATTTCCACATGCTCATTGGCCACTTTCAACATGCATCATTTAAGAAACACAGTTGAGGCTGATGTTGCACATCGGTGACATTTATATGATTAATTCCTGATTCTAAATTGAATGGCAGGGTCTGTTTTGGAGTCATTCCGCATTAATGCATGCATAGCACAGGACCTGGCATTTGCACTTAGGACATCAATCTAATTAATTACAGTAATTTCTCACTTAAAGTTGCAGTTGCATTCCTGAAAAGTGCAATGTTAAACCAAGAAAACAAAGCATATTTTTTCAGTGGTTATTAAACACCAATTTTTGTATACATATCTGTATTGATTGGCCCAAACACTAAGATTTTACTCGTTGCAATTGTGTCAATCAGATCTTACAGGTGCGCAAGATGGAAGCGTTCGAATGTTTGAATGGAATCGGCCACAACAGGTTATATGTTTCCGACAAGCTGGCAATGCGAGGGTTACTCGACTACATTTCAATTCCCAAGGCAATAAGGTTAGTATTTAATGCAATCTCTCTAAGATTTAATTTAACTTAGTAGTATAAAACTTGAAGGAATCAATATAGCTTTCAGCCCTTTCTTTCCACAGATCTGGTTAAATTTGCTTTATCATTCTACCCAAGTTATTTAATTTTTGAGAATGATTCTGCAACTCCTTTCTGTGATTTTTCAAAGGTACTGAAATAAAAATGCAGAACATTTATTTAGTTGTAACGTTATTCAATTTTGACTAGGTGCTGCACAAAGGTGCCACGGTCCTAAATGTCTCCTATCATATTTGATCGTCTCAGTGTATACTGTTATGATGTGGGAAGTGATGTGTGCGAACCAAATCCACAAGGGAAACTTGGTCGCACAATCACAACGGTTTTGCAATTTGTATTTATTATGAGAAAAATTGGGCACTGAATTGAGAGGTCATGAGTCCACTAATACCGTTGGAGATTTTAAAAACTAAATTAAAACTTTATTAACAAAGAAAATATTTCAGGCATATGCATAAGATTGCAGTTACTTAATATTATAATAAATCCCAAAATTTCTAATTAAACTGACTCCCAACAACACATCCCCTTTAAGGCAACAGTCCGAAATAGATTTTAAATTTAAATAGCAAGCCAGTAAATTTACCACAGCACCCACTTGACAGTGGAATTCCAGAGTCTTTAATCCAACTTTAGTTACTGGACACAGCAGACTTTTGCAAACATAGCTGGAGGCTTCCCCAAGACTGTTTAATTCTTATTTGGCCCCCCCAACATCACCTTCCTTCCTTCCTGTAAATGTTTCTCTCTCATCTGTAAATTTCATTGTTCTGTTTGTCTTTGGAAATGTACTTTTCCCATAATATAAAAATCTTTCATGTTGCCGATATGATCAGTACCTTTTTTGGGAAAAATAAACATAACCTTGCCCTATTTATCTTGTTGGTGTAAACATGCTACCATCCCTTTGAAGCCCAAACAGTTTTCACTTATCTAAAAATGCAAAGTTCCTTCACACCCTACATGCTAAGACCTCTTCCATGTTTACTCATTAGCATTTCAAATGCCTTTTGCTCCTAAGTACTTTTGATAATTTCAAGCTTGCAGCCTATCTGACTCTAAGTCAATTAAATCATACAGACAGAACCATCAACATTCACACCCATAAACCTTTACAATAAACCACAATAATACTATGAAAATTATAATTTCATGACAATATACGCCTCTATAAATTTTAGTGCAAATCCAGATATTAATCTAGTTTTTTTAAAGGAATTATTCAACATAGAATTAGCTTTTGTTGGAAGTCTAATCAATTTGAGCAATAAGGAACAATTCTATAAAGGAAGAAAACACAAACTTAGTTTTATATAGCACCTTTGCAAGTTGCGGAGAAATAATGGGTCAGGGAGGGGTGATACTAATTGGATAGCTGTTCTCATTAGTACATGGACTGGGGACACAGATTCAAGGTTTTGGGCAGGTGATATAAGGGTTGTCAGCAACATTTTTACACAGTGAGTGTAACTTGCTGCCTATGGGGGTGGTGGAAAGAGAGGTGATCATTAGTTTCAAAAGGAAATTGAATGGGCACTTGAGGAAGATTAACTTGCAGAGCTCTGGGGATAGAGCAGGAGAATGGGAGTGACTGGATTGTTATACAGAGAGCCAGCATGGACTTGAAAGGCCAAATGGCCCCTCTCTCTTCCTTTTTGACCTTTTTCAAAGAACAGGCACAGTGAGTCAACTAGTACCCTCCTATGCTGTATGATCCCATAATTCTTTCATACACTCAGGAATTCACAAAGTGCTGTGATCACTTGGAATGTAGGAAAGACAGCAGCCAATTTGCTTAGAGCAAGATCCCACAAAAAAATCCTCACACTTCTTCGAATGTGTCCTGGGACCTTTTACGTCTGTCTGAAAAGGCAAGCTTGGCCACAGTTTAATATCTCATCCAAAAATCTCAATACATCAATCTTCAACAGTGTAGCACTCCCTTGGTACTTATGGTTGGATGATTACATTTCTGGGATGGGACTTGAACACACAACATTCTGACTCAGATGCAAGAGTACTACCTTTGAGTCCAGCTTTGCTAAAGTTTTAAATGTTGAAAAGCTTTCAATTTTTAGAGGGCTGATTTTCCTGGTTGTGAACCTGGGTGGCAGCTGATGTTCCCGCTAATTTCCCTTTGCTGTTTGCAACTGGTTTGTTACACTGCGCAGTCCCTTTAAGATTGCACACACATGCATTTGTGCAGACCTTAAAGGCAACGCTGCTTGTGTGCAGCTTGTTTGCCCCCTCCATGGCATATTCCTGATAGCTGCATGGCCACTTATCCATGCAGTGTAGAGGGAACATTGGGTGCTGCCAATGTAAGAAAATCAAGGAGGGAGGAGTGCACATCTATGTGCACTCAATCTATTATTCATCTATTTAAATTAATGGACAAAAAAATCAATTAGTCTCCTTTATGTACATGTGTTCCAACCCAGTCTAAGATCCTCCATTTGCTGTGTCCAGGGAGAGAATTTCCCCCCCAGTGGGGGGGTTGTGCTGGCGCAGACCTGATCGGAGCCCCCGATTGGGCCCGCGCCGCCATTTTACATGGGCGGGCCAATTAAGGCCCATCCAGCTTGATGCGCACCCAGAAGCACTGTGCACTCCCTGTGCAGGCCGGCGCGGTTGGGTTCCCTGAGTCGGGAGTGCGCTCTGTGCCTCAGGGAGACAAGTTTTAAGAGTTTTAATAAAGAAAAAAAAATTAAGACATCCCCCCCATGACAGTGTCACATGAGCTGTGACATGTCAACGAACTTTAATGAAAAAATTTATTTAATTTATAAACCCTTCATGAAACCTCATCCCGTTGATGAGGTTCCATGAAAAATGCGAAGGCCGCATGGGCTCTTTGCTGCCCACCAACCCTAAGGTTGGACGGCAGCTTTCTCAATAGGCTTAATTAGTTAATTAATGGCCTTAACAGACCTTTGACAGTTCGGCTGGCACTCAGCCGACTTGGCTGTGTACCTGCCAAACTGAAAATCTAAGTGACGCACGGTGACGTTGGGACACACGCCCGACTTCACCCTGTATAGTTTGACCCCCTCGGCGAGCAGGGCCCTGCCCCCGCTCGCCGATCCAAAGATTCAGCCCCAGAAGATTCAACTCCCACAGCCGGTCGGTTATTTTTAAATTGCTGCCACAGTGATGATGATATTCAGTAGCTGAAGGGAAAAGAATGGTAGAAGGTGCTGCAGCATATTAATTTATAATCTAAAGGGCACTTGCAAGTATCCTTCATCCCAAAGATTAAAATAACTTAAAGGAAACATGAAATGTCTCCTTAGAAAACTCACCCTTGCCCTCTCTGTCTTTGAAAACTATTGCCTCAGCTCCAACCTCTCTTACCTTTACAAAGTCCTTGAACATATTGACACCTTGAAATTCATGCTCATTTTTTCCAGAAATACATGTTTGAATACCTCCAAATGGGTTTCCTCCCCTGCTAGAGAAATGAAATGGCCCTTTATCAAAGTTGCAAATGACACCCTATGTAATTGTGACCGTGGTAAACTATCCCTTCTTATTCTTCTCAGTCTGCCTCCAGTCTTTGACTTGGTTGACCATCTCCTAACGTCTCTCCTCTTTCATGTAACTGGCTGGTCTTTGTCTGGTTCTATTTTTATCTGACCAGTTGTATTCAGAGAATCACCTACAGTGGCTTCTCTTCTGCACTTGTACCTTTGAATTCCCCCAAAGATCTATCCTGGGCTCCCTCCAACCTTTCATCTACATGCTGCCCCTTGGGGACATCATTCATAAATATGCCAGGATCCACAAGTACACTGACAATATCCTCTCTAACTCATTTCTCCTCTTTCAACCTCTCCACTGTCTTTGATTTGTCACACTTGTCCAACACACAGTATTGGATGAATAGAAATGTTCTTCCAACTGAATATTGGGGAAGTCTTCAGTCTCCATTATAAACTCTCTTCCCTGGCCGTCAACTCTCTCTTTCTTCCCAGCAACTACCTATGGCTGAACCAGACCATTTGTAACCTTGCTACCGTACTTGACACCAAAATGTATCCACTCTATCACCAACACTGCTCGAAGCCTGTTAACGGTTCTTGTTCCACCACAGGTTCCAGTCATCTGTTGCTTAGATTTCCATCCTTCTAGTAATAAAGTTCCTATTCCTGTTCTGGTGTTTTCACATTCCTCTCTCACCAAACATCCAATGGCTTTTGATGGACATTTCAGTGTCAAATTGGTCATATTGCTAGACTTATACCCATTAGAAACTGAATTGAGACCACCAAAAGCCAGATCTGTCATGATCTTTGCAGGCAGCTGACAAAAACTCTAATTCTGTTTGGACTTATGTCCCTGATCTGAAGGACCAGCTTTATTAGCCTACTGGGTCTTATAGTCCCCCAGGTGTGTGCCTTGTTAGCACTTAAGTAAGCAAATGCGTATGCCATAGAGGAGAAGGGTACCGGGCAGGCAAAATGCCAGATCCAGGAATTTGCAAAGTTAATTTTGACCTTTGTATCTTCCCAGGTTGTTCAGAATGGTTGGATTTTGGACATGCTTAAGTGTGTTCTAATTATAGGTCCTCATTTCTATGAGGGAGTAGTGAAGCTTGAGTTGATGTGAAACAGAATTAACATTTTGAGCCATATGTCTCTTCAGAGCTTTTATCACATATTATGGGCTCAGTTTGGACTGCCGTTTACAGTATAGGTTACACTTTAATGTACTCTGTCATCTTTATTACTACTTCAATCAGGTTCTGTTTTTGAAAGTTTGATATCCAGATTTTTTTTATGTTATTGAAATGGTTATCCATGTATAACAAGCCAGCCTATTCATGTATTTTTTTTAAATGGTTAACTGTGCAGATAATGGTATTGAACAAAATATTATGAAATGGAGAGCTATTTCCTTTTCCCAAAAAACATGAAAGAACAAAAAGGAAAATTTAAACAAATCCCATAGAAAGTGACAAATGAAAAGGAGAAACAACATACCTTACAACATCCCCTATTTTTTTTCCCAGTAGCTATTTGCAAACAATTCTTAGATTTGCTAAGTAAGATGTTTGAACATTGGAGGAATTTTAAAACTGAGAAACCTGGATGAGCCCAAAGCTGATTGAGCAAGTGCTTTGCTAGGTCTCATGTGAATACATTGGCGGAATCATTATTTAACTCTCAGGTGTTAACACAGCAGAAAACATTTAGAGCTAACTTCAGGATACAGTATCCTGATGTATTCAAAATAGATTTCATTGATTTCTAAATCTTTACTTGCTTTCACCAGAGTTTTGCATTGGTTTAACTGTAGGTGTAGTTTGTTAAATATTTTGCTCGTTGTAGTTAGAGAAATGTAGATTGAGAAAATGGCATACTGATATAGAATTATTCAGATTGGCTCAGTTTACGCTTTTTATTCTCCATTCAGCCACTTGAACTTTGATATTCTTCTTTTGCTTCTCAGAAAGATGATTTTCAACATATCACTTCTAACTTCTAATAAATATTAAATGTAAATCAATGCTAGCAACTTGAAGAATTGTAAAAGTCTTTTACAGGATATGGCTTTTATTCTGTTAGCTTGACCAAACTATCACATACAGTGTTTCTGTTCTTTGAGTACAACAGACAACATTTGAATGCGTAGCTGGTTACTCCATTCATACTTTTCCCTAAAGACAGTCTGTAGCCAGAAAAACGGGTTCCAATCAAATTGTTTCTTTAATGACTGTCTTATTAAAGTGATTTTTTTTATTTCCCTAAACAGCTGGGGGTGGCAGATGGAGAAGGTTTTCTGAGTCTTTGGCAAGTCAACCAAACTGGATCTAATCCTAAACCTTATCTTGTAAGTTATATAAACGGTCTTGTAATTTGTTAAGAACACATGCCTTTTCTTTTGTTGAAATAAATAATTTCTTTGAAGATATTGCAGACATGCCAAAAACACGTTCAGAATTTCCAAGTGCCTTCTGTAGATGAGTTTAAATTGTCTAACTTCAGCCAAACACACTGATTAAACGTGTTGTGATTGTGGCATTTCAAGGACAGAGTTCTTGCAGTAATTTGTAACAACATGAACTATCACCTCAGGAAGCAAAGCAAAGTTTGACGAAAGAAATGCTGGTTAAGAATTCCTTTTGAAATACTGTGTTACTATAAGAAGGTTTTACTTGTTTACTTGCAGAGCTGGCAGTGTCACACTAAAGCAGCTGGTGATTTTACATTCGTTACCTCCTCAAGTCTCATTACCACAGCAGGACAATCTAATGACAGCAGGTACAATGAACTATAATGAGATATTAAAAATTTGTCCCCAGATGTAAAAAAAAAGGTATTTCCAAAAGCCATTGTTTAAAAAAAAACTCTCCATCTATTTAAGTACTAACATATTTTCTTCATAGGTTCTGATTTGTTCTTCCTGTAACTAATTTTTCTAAGTTGTAACATGTCAATCCTGTAGCGCATAGGTAGGGTTGAGCTCTGATCCAGATCATTTTCCTGAATCTTTCCTGTTGCCATGTGAAAGAAGGTTTTGTTTTATTTTTGTACAGGGCAGGAGATATGTCTTCCCCTGCCTTCTATTATTCTTCAAAACAAGATTGAAATAACGTTAAAGTTTGTGACACAAGGAACCTTCAGCAGCAAGTGGATCTGGCATGGGGTTCACTGCTAGATGCTGTAGCTTAGTGGGGATGATAGGAGAGAAGACTTCAGTGTCCAGGGTCTGGAAATGAATAAAGCGCCCTTACATTAAATGGAAATCTCTGGGAAATTGTTTACTTACATCTGTTTTCCCTGAATTTCAGTGTGATGTTGAGGATGTTAGCTAATGTGCTAACTAGCATTTTTTGTTTCTTCTTTCAGAAATGTTTGTTTATGGGATACACTAATTTCACCACACAACAGTCTTGTGCATGGTAAGATCACTGTTTGTAATTCTTAATAAAATTCTTGTTGGTGATAAAATTATGCATTTAATTTGCATTTTTTTTCCATTATACTAATATTCTGTGAAAATATTCCTTTTTGAGAATTAGTGCAAAACATTTTCTTTTAAAAGATTACCATATTTTGACTTCTGTCCCTAAATGCAAACTTATTCCACACATACAAGCATTGTGATTAACCTATGGTCAAAAGCCATAGCTATTCCGGTATTCTTGATGGTGTACTAATTTAATCATTAGCCTCCTCAATTCTGGAACTAAGATTTTGTTTCCGCCCAGTTGAGATAGGATAAAAGTCTTCTCCACCTATTGGTGGGGAGATCTTATGCACCTGAAGAAATTCAGAGCCCTGCCATCCAGAATTGCTGGGGATAGATTTTCAGGCAAGATATAATTTAAATGTTTTTTTGACCTTCTCTGGAATTTGTTTGATTCCATCCCCACACCCCCCCTCCTTGTTGGCTTTTATGATCCTTCATGCCAGTTATTCCCAATTATTATTTTTTTTTTGTCTCCAGCTCCATTTAATGGTGATGAAGAGTTTTCTAGTAGGAATCCTATGAATAGAAGGTGACACATGACAGAGCAACGCCAGGCAGATTAGGTGGCCAGAGAGCTGGTCCATACCCTACTCTTGAGGTGAAATTACCTCACTTTGGCAGATGCCATGCTGGTAGAGGCTGTTCTAAATTAACTAGCAGACTCCTGTGACATTATGATAATATGTGAATGCTTAACTAATCATTATGCTAGATAACTCTTCAGAAACGGTCCAATCAAAGCTTTATTTGATACTGGAGGAAAGAAGACACATCAGGGTGATCAAGAATTGCTGTTACCTGATTGATCACATGCACCAAAATGGCACCAACCATTTATGGGGGCTTTGACACTCTTCACCTATAATAAACATGAACTTGCAATATTTAAATTTTGAGTTTGGTATATTGGAGTGATGCAAAGGCAGCCATCTCAGTGACAACTTATGTAGTATCTCCCTAGAAGAGGTTATTACTGGACTTATGTGTCACTCGCCTAGGCATTATGTGCTCATTCTGTAACAGAAGGGTACTGCCTGTCATTTTGGAGCTTGCCGCTATGTCGATGCCAAGGGTGTATGCCAGAAATATGTAAACCAATGAATAAATATTTAAAGAAGGATCCTGTTGTGATATTGGCCAACCTCAACCTCTGATTTGCTGTGAGATAAACTTGGTTAGCAACTTGTGATGCTAACAGGCAGGAAGGATTACTCAGCATATTAAGATTAGTTTCTGGTTGCCCTTTTAGGCTGCTGATTAACCTCTGGGCATTTTTCAGCTTGTTTTCTGATATTTAACTCGATTTGGACTTTGAAAAGATGCTTCTGCTGGTCTTCAAATAAACCGAACCTATGTTTAGTTTACCAGCCCTGTGGAAGATTGGCAAACATGGTGAGCAGCAGTGGTTCCTCTTGAACAAAGTGATGAAGATTGGAAGATCACAAGAAAAGCCACAGACAAGGTTTTGTGTTGTACCCAGGCTGTATTTGCATTAAAGACTCTGAGACGCAGAGTCCTTCTACAGAGCAGTGAGTACCTGATTTGTGGGATAGCCGGAGCAGTGGTGAATCAGGCAGCCCGTTTTGAATTGGGCAGTCGATTTTGAGTTGGACAGTACAAGTTGCAGGGCCATCACGACATCCTTGGGTGCCATTTCCACGCAAAAGACGGAAAGCACATGAAACAGAAAAAACCCAAGCTCCAGCCAAAAAAAAAGGGAGAGAAAAACAATACTACACAGCAGCTGCATTGGTGAATTTCTCTGTGAAGTAGAGGAACTACAAACCTCCCACACATCAACAGCATTCATAAAAGACAGGAAACGTCAGGAAGATGACCAAATTCCCCAGAAGGCCACAGATGAACTATCCAAATTCAGGCTTTTTAAACAAAAGGATGGGGCTATGCTTTTTAGATTTATCCATCACAGGACTGGATAAACAAGTAGTGAACATTAATATAGTTATTGGAATGAAGGAGTTGCACAGAGTCAACACTTCAAGCCTGTCTAAGGAGGATTAGAAGGATCCTGCCAAGCTGTGGAAAATGCTGGAGAATCAGCTAGTCAAGTCAAACTTTAGAATATACTATTCAGAGCTTACAGACAACAGTCACAAAAATCAATCAGTCAGTTCATCAACAAGTGCAGTGATCAGGGCAAGGACTGATTTCTCAGAAGTTGAGCTGTCTGAACAAATAATGGAGCTAGTTATAGCCTCAACGCCAATTAAAGCTTTCCAAAAAGATCTTTTGGAGGACAAGAAAAGTCACGATATTGACACACAGCTATAAGATAGCAGAAAACTTGAAGCTCTTGTAGCTGAATAACAACAGCTGAAAGCATTAGGTGCAACTACCAGTATTGGTATGGTAACCAAGACGCAGAAAGCAAGCAGGTCGCATGGGAAGTGCGTCTGCTGCACCTGCCATAAAGCTGTCCTGTGTCCCAAAATCTTTGCAGGCTTTGCGGTGTAAAAGAAAATTGGGCTTACCTATGCAGGAAATCTGATTCCAGAGGTGTAACCAGAGGTAAGGCGCAACAAAGCAAAAAGTATATGTAGCATACTGGCAGCAATAAAAGGGGGTGCACCAGAGATTCACGTAAGTGGAAGCACATACACAAGATTAGCGGCAAGACAGACCAGAATGGAGATGCAGAGCAGAAAGATCCTCCACTGGAAAATGAACAGGCTTTCCACGTTGGGAATGTGAGACTATGCGTGGATGAAGTCAAACAGTGGAACTTTTTGTTACTATCAACATCATATGCCCAAAGGAAAGTGGCAAACACACGCTCACAGCCAAAGTCAACACGGGAGTGACCACGAATATCTTATCTGTCAGAATCCTGAAGGATACATATCTGGATCATTGAAAGTCAATGATACAACCTATGACAGGTAAACTAACTTGTGTACAATGGGTCACCCATCCATTGTATTCATAATTGGCATTGAAATGCATCAGTGGCATGCCTGCATGGAAACCGCAAGTGGATAGGAACAGACCCGTAGTCGCAGGGTTACCAGCATGTACGGAACTAACATCGTGACCGTACTCGAAATCACCAAGATACCAATTGCAGCAGCAGAATCCAAGAATAATCACATGGAGTCAATCCATGACCTACAACAGATGTTCTTAGAGACATATTCAGCACGATAGGGAACTTCAGTGGTGATGCTATACTACACTTCAGAAGATGAAATTCCATTGATTGCCCCTCCTAGAAAGTGCAGTGTGCATATACAGGAGCAGCTAAAGAGTGAGTTGGATGACACAGAGCATAATGGCATTATCCATCACGTGCATCAGTACGCCGACTGGTGCAGGCCCATCATGTGCTAGGCAAAAAAAAAAGAGATCAGGTATGCTTAGACCCAAGATGTCCAAATCTCATTCTAAACAGGAGCCCACAGAAGATTCCAACATTGAATCCTGAATGCTCAGGAGCAAGGTTTTTCTCCAAGTTGGATGCCAAACACTGATAATGGTCGGTTCATTTGGCAGACGGATTTCAAAAAAATCACTACTTTCAAGATACCCTTCGGAGGATAACTGTTTCCAGAGCTTACCCTTTGGCTTATCCATCAGTCAAGATCTGTTCCAGCAACATGTGAACAGAAACATTAAATGTCCCTGGATGCGTATGCATCGCCAATGATATTGAGGTGATTGGCAAAACCAAAGAAGACTATGATCGAAATCTACACTCACTGATGGCAGCTGCTCATTATGCTTGTCTTCAGCAGCAAGAAATGCCAGGTGAATGGGATCAGATTAACTTTTTCCAGTTCTATCTATTCAAGTTATGGGATCTGTACTGACCCAAGCAAACTCAAAGATGTACGAGACATGCCTATTCCCCAGGATAAAGAGGACTTGCAGAGCTGCCTCGGATTTTTCAACTTCTTGGCACCATGCATACCCAACTTTGCTGATTGAGCGTCATCAATTAGAGAGCTGCTAAGGAAGGATGTTCCATATGTATGGCAGGAGGACCATCAACACATGTTTGAGTCACTTAAACAGGCATTGTCAGGGGAGACATATATTCTACAATACTACAGCCCAAGAAAGGAGATGATCTTTGAGGTCGACACATCTCAAAAAGAGTCAGAAGCCTGCATTATGCAAGATGGTAAACCAATTGCATTTGATTCCAAAAATCTATCACCAGCACAATCCAATTATTCAAACATAGAGCATGAGACATTCTCTCTGGTGTCCACTATCACAAGGTTCCACATGTACCTATTTGGTAAACGATTCATTGTGGAAACTGACCACAAACCATTGACAAGTGTGCACCCAAACTACAATGACTCCTGATAAAAATACAGGGCCACAATTTCAAAGTCTGGTACAAGCCTGGTAAGAAAATGGTTACTTCAGATACACTGAGCAGGTTACCCAATCTGAAGAAAATAATGTCCCACTAGACCTACAAGTAGACTGGGCAGACATTGACATAGATGTGCTTAACATCAATCTAATGAATTTTGGTCAACACAATTGCAGACAGCTTCAAGAGGAAACCACAAATGATCTATGACTTAAGAAATTATGGAGAGCCATTGTAGAAGGTTGGCCTGATACAATACAAGGAGTGCCAGACACTGGTATTTTAAGAGGTGGGATTTTCAAGGGAAAACAGGTTGCATTCAAAGCTGTTCGCCAGGAAATAGTTACAGCTATATCAGGGGCATTTGAACATAGAGCAAACAGGGCGCCCGTGGTCTTTGGCCAGGGATTAACAACAATATCGCAAAGTCCGTGAAGATATGCAAAGCGTGCCAGAGACACCAGCCACGTCAATACAAAGAAGCTTTACTATCCCAGTGAAGTTCCATCATACCCTTGGTCTAAAGTCACAACAGATTTGTTCGCTATCCTAGTCAATAACTAGATTTCCAAGTTTCCAATCATCATACAATTGAAGAACACCTCAAGTGCATCCATGGCAGACATGGAACCAAAACATGATCTCCGTATTGCCATCTGACATTTAAGAGCCTTTAGAACGGGTTTACCGTCACCAACGGAAAATATGTTCAGAAGGCAGGTTAGGACAACCTTGTCAAGCCGACATCTGTCCCTTTTCTCAGAAGTACAGGAAAAACGTCTCAAAACAGGGGAGAATGAAGGTGGTGTCCGACCACAACGCAGGCGCGGAACTGCCTAGTAGAGCGATGTTAAGAAGGAACAGAAGCTAGCTAAGGGAACTGTACAGCTATATAACACCCAGCAGCCCAACTGTGTTCAAAACACATCCAAAGATAGACTCGGAGAATGAAATTGTGGAAGACCACCAGAAAATCAGCACTCTGACAATACACAAGATACTAATACGCCTGCAATCCAGAACACCCAAGTGATAAATCTAGATCTCAGGAAGGTCATACCAATACAGGATCCAGAAGAATTGTTGAACCACTTCTACGTTGAACAAATTCTTAAACCCTTAAATTTGGAAATCGTGAAATTGTTGAACAGAGATTTATTTTTTGTATAAATTTTCTGACGCGATCCATTGAGTGTCCCTCCTTTCCCATTGTCTCAGCAGCACTCCTAAGGGTCTTGCCAGCAAACACCACCCTTGCCCCAGCTGTCATGGACTTTGCCAGCACTGTAGCACCACCACATCCAACCAAGGCAAAGTGTCCCTTATCAACCAGAGCTGGTCACCCCGGTTCAAGGGCAGTTAGGGACAGGTAACAAACGCTGCCCTTTGCCAGTGACACCCACGTCCCATAAAAAGATGAAGAAAAAAGAATTTGCATGTAGGTGGATTGTGTGCATTTTTACGGTCTGCTAACAATGAATTTTGAGTTTGAAGGTTTTTCTTTTTCTCCTTTTAATCCTGTTAGGTTTTGTCTGCCATGACAATGGTGCCACAGTGCTTCAGTATGCACCAAAGCAGCAACTTCTGATTTCTGGAGGCAGGAAAGGCTTTGTCTGCATTTTTGACATAAGGCAGAGGCAGTTGTTACACACATTTCAGGCACACGATTCTGCTATTAAGGCCCTTGCTTTGGACTCCACAGAAGATTATTTCATTACAGGTTCATCAGAAGGGAATATGAAGGTAAGGCTTCCGGCAAAAAGTTGTATTTAGCAAAAATTACTTATCTCAAGCTTCAGCTTTTGGGTTCTATTCGCTTTTATCTACCCAAGGCTACATTTTTTAATGCTCTGATCTAGATTACGAAGATAGTTTACATCCATTTTATTTCTAAGCTCACCCTACAGAAAAAGATCAATTGAGTGGGGCCCCTGAAGGTCAATTATACAAGTCGAGAATTTGCTCGTGAACCTGATGAGTTCAGCACTGGAGGATGCCAGTGGATACGATTCTGTTGTTACTATTGTGATTGCAGCCTCTGTACTTTCAGGGCCTCTGACTTTTTGAGCTGCATAGTATTTGTAAGTTGAGGCTATAAAATACCAAACCTGTTGGTCTGCATGTTGGTCCCATAATGCCCATACTATGACTTATTGTCAGCATCTAATAATTCCTGGTCAGTTATGGTGTGTCCAAATACTTAGCAAAACTATTTGATGCTCCCCAGTAATGATTCTTTAGACAAAGTTGGAATCAGAGCCTTCTACTGCAGCAGTATGTATTTCAGCTTTGTACACTGACTATACACTATGGGAGCATTGCCTCGGATTTCTTTTTAAAATTCCAGGTTTGTGAGCAAATATGAAACAGCTTATACCATGGATTTGTACCTCCCAAGATTAGTTTGGCTGTAATAAGAGTAGTTTATTTTAATAAACTTTTGAGCCTTATGGCAAAAAAAAAATGATTTGAAGTATCAGTGTTTTAATAGTACTTTTTGGCATAGCTATCACTATAGATATAAGATTGTTAGTGATGCAATCTGGCACTTTTTTATTGATCCAAGGATCTGATTACCTGAGATTGGAGGTCGGAGCGTGCGGCCACAGAATGATTGTTAAGGAAAATAAAAAGGTGACATCTTGCTGTCACCCAATGTTACCATCCGTTTTCAGGCCCAACAATGAGTTTTGTTGCACCACTTCTTTGTGTGCTGGTATTATTGCCAGGGTTCTGCCTGTTTTTTTCTATCATTCTTGTATCCCAATTGTGAACTTGGCAATTGACGCTGTTGTCTGTTCCTTTCTGTTATCACCCTATATATTTGTCTCCTTCCTCCTTCACTGTCCAGGTTCTTGAGTAATTTTTCTCTGTGTCTGTCTGTCTCTCTTTCACACACAATATCTTCTCCCCATCCTTTTACTCTGAAGCACTTATGGCTGCACCTGATAATGTCTCTAAACCCAGATACAATCACTCGATGTTGGTATATTTCCTTGAGTAACTTATTTAAAGTGGATTAAATACTTAATCATTTTAAGGAGCAATCAATAAACCTAAAATTTTAACTCTAGATAGCTGTCTTCCTCCCCATGTAAGTGTAAGAATATATTATAAATCATTCTTTTTGCCAACTTTAAAATAAATTGAGAACCAACATCTTGAACACTTGGACATATTCAGTGATTTTGAACTAAGATGAATTGGTTTATGAACTTCAGAGTATTATTGGTATTATCAAACCTTGTTCCTAACATTACAGCTCTTTGTTTTGCAGGTGTGGAGGTTAACGGGTCATGGATTAATTCATTCATTTACCAATGAACATGCCAAACAGTCAATCTTTCGAAACATAGGTGCAGGAGTTGTGCAGCTGGAAATCAAGCCAGCCAATCGTATCTTTTCCTGTGGAGCAGATGGAACTTTGAAGACACGAGTTTTGCCAGACTATTTTAATACCCCTGCTGGAATATTTGACATCCTGTAGTTTATTGGGCTTGCTTGCTTTGGTTTCTGGTTATTAAGAAACATGGGCATCTCACATTTGCTGTGGGAGTGCATAAGCTGCTAGTGAGTTGTATGGGAAGTGACCCAAAGTTGAGCTTTTTGCAGAAGTTTTTTATTAGTGGATATGAGCAGATTTGAAATATATATAAAGCAAAAGACAGACATTTGAAGAAGTAAAGTGTGGCGTTGGGTATAAAGACTTGAAGAATTTCTTATTATAAACCCAGAGGGCAGACATGCATGTACTGTATTATTCTTTTAAAAGCAATGCAGTTGCAGAATGTTGGTAATGCTTTGTGAACAAAATGCAAAATCTTTTGGCGTACTGTAAGTGTATGGACTAAAACACGTGCCCATGGTTAAAATCCATCAGCACTGTATTGGGAAATCCCATATGTAATGATGGTGTGAGTTAATTTATAAAATTTGAATTCATTAGTTTAATTTTTCTTCAGAAGGAATTTTCAGTGACACTGAAGCAGGCAGATGGTCATATCTGAAGGCTACAAAGCAAAAAAGTGTTTGCAAAAAATGGGATCCAGAGTCATTAAGATGTACAGATTAATTATGTCAGTTTATAGTCATTTCTGAAATTTTAATTTGATCACTTAACATGTTAAAGCTATTGAAACAGCTATTTTATCTTTTTGCACACTGTTATTAAGCCTTCTGAGACTGTTGGACTTCTATTACAAACTGTTTGCCTTTACATAATAAAGTGTGACAGTGTAATGATGGCATTATTTATCTACACTTGAAAGTCAAAGGAACCAGATTTTTGTTTGTTTTTGTTTATTCTGGATTAGTATTATTGTTAGTTTATGTATTAAATCTGAATATTGCACTCTAATTAAAAGGAAGCTATCAAATCTTGGTATTTTAAAAAACAATTCTATTGATGTGTAAAAGATTGCATTTCCTTGGATGAATGTCTGGCTTAACTGGCCCAACATTTTATGTAATATTATGACCAATTAAGTTATTTTGATCTGTGAATTAACATAACTTGTAATCATTGCTGTGTGTTGTCTGCTTTTTTTGCCTGTAATATACAGTTTAATTTATTGTATTTTTATGTTTTCAGTATGTACGTGTTGCTAACAAATATGGTAAGTAAAATTTGAGGACCTTCAACCAATATTTTGACATGTCTGTGAAGTTGTCTTCTGCTTATAATTAGTGTCTGTGTCTGTAACAAATTCATTGCATTTCTTTGTGAACTGAGCAAAATATGGATTTTACATCCTGTGCTTGAAGTTGTATTTAAAACAATAGTTGTGCTTACCTTTGTAAGTCAAATAAATTATTTTTAATGTGTGTAGCTAATTGTTTGCTGTATTATTTTTGTATTATTTAAAAAAGCACTACTCCATGAGAATTCAAAATTGATGTATGTAGTCCCAGGACAGTGACACTCAAAAGGTATAAAAACAAAAAAACTGCGGATGCTGGAAATCCAAAACAAAAACAGAATTACCTGGAAAAACTCAGCAGGTCTGGCAGCATCGGCGGAGAAGAAAAGAGTTGACGTTTCGAGTCCTCATGACCCTTCGACAGAACTACTCAAAAGTAACCTTCTTGTGACTATCTCCCCTCTTTGTGTTTGTTAGTATTGTCAGCTCTGAAAAAAATTCTTACTGTTAAAAGATGGAAGTGTCAATCCTACTGTAGCTTGTGGGACCCACAAAAACGTAAGACTCTAAAACGGTTGTATCTCTTGGACAATGAGCTTTATCTGAATGCTGTCAACAGGTGGAATAGCAGCACATCTGTCATTAGCGCACACCTTTTAAATAAAATTGCCTGTAGAAATTTTCAACACTTGCCACCTTCCACATCCGCACAGGTTGCCCTGGGCCTTTTGTGTTCTTGGCCAACACGAGGGCCAATTTCATGAGAAGTCTGTCCATAACTTACATAGCTGGGCCTTGTTCTTATGATGTATCATCTCACATCCAAATATCCAGGTCAAAGTACCAAAGTACTCAACTTTAATGTACGTGCATAGAAATCTTTCATAAACTTCATGGGTAATTGGAAAGTGAAGATACTATTAGTCCAGGTGCCCCAACCATCCTGCACACAGCAGGAGCCTTGTGTGCACAATAGCAACTGTGCACATTTACTATTCACAATGCAGGCTTTGCACTTTCCCATGTTGTGAAAAGCTAAAGGTGCAATAGTTATCTCTTAGCCACAAATATAATGAAGATGATAAGTTTAAGAATGATCCAATGCTGCCATGTCTACTTTACATATACCGATTTATTGCCATTTCAAAGGCATTTGAAGTTCTTATATAAATATAGAACAACTAGAATCCCTTTCTTACTAAATAAACAACACCATACAGCTAGCATGTTAAGCAGTTCAAAATTCTGTTACTATAACTCGTTAATCTCTGATGGTAATGCAAATTCTATCGCATGCAGTTAATGCAATCCTTTATCCTTTAAGATAAAACATCTGTTAAATAAGTATATTGATGCATTCATTTTTGATTTTGAATATTGCTGAAAAGAAAGACATTCCCGAAGCTTTTTGTCTTGCACTCATCAGGAAAATGCAAGAATGCTGAATTTCAAACGATGACAAACAATTTATATTACAGGAGAAAAGGGTGCTGATTGGTTCCAGATAATTTTTAAAAGGCCCAAGGCTTGAACAGTCCCGTGTGTGAATGTGTGTTCCTTCTAGCAAGTATAAATGTAAATATACTTATATCCAATGTGCATGTAAGATTACACAGCCACAATTTACCCCAAAGACTTTTGTACAAGTAGTTTCCTCAGAAGTAGTTGGAATGTTTGATGTTTATGCATGGGTTCATTTATAATGTAGCTGCCAGTCTTGAGTGTGGGCGAGTGTCCGCACTCAGTGCATTTAATTGAAGTCTGGGGAATTTGAAAGAGTGGAGGTGGTCAAAGGATCCCCTTCAGCACTTTATAAACCAGATTCATCATTGCACTGGAATTATTTCACCATGGAATGTGAGACTTCCTTCATAAGATGGTATTTGGTTTGTGGGGGGGGGGCAGAGGCCTGTCACTTCCTACCCAGAGTTTGGTAGGACCTGAACCCAGAGCTGCACTGTAACTTTAGTGTCACTGCAAAATGGAAGCTATTTTATCGTAACAGTAAAACTATAGTATAAATGTAACCTATATCTATTTTGTTGCTAAGAAACTTATGTAAAACCAATTTGATGCTAACTAGATCTCTAAACCCTAAAAGAAAAATTTTAAAATACAATATAACGCGTTAAAGAAGTTGCATTACTATTTTAACTATTAGACATGTTCTGTACAAATATATTGGCAAAAAAAATTTCCAATATTGCATCAGAGAAAAAATAATTTCACCTTTATGAGCATATTAAAAATTAGTAGCTGTACCAGTTACACATGCATCTCTGTTGTAAAATCATTTGCATTTATTCAGCTGGTAAGAAATGTAGACCATATTTCTTTAAGTAGCCATTTTCCCATGTATATAAAGTGCGATCATGTGGATCATAGGAGAGCATTGTAAGCGTATCATTTGATGATCTTAAATCAAAACTTACATCAAGTTGTTTCTCTTTCAACAAATCAAACCCAAAAACTATTTTGGTGTCTTTAGTATCTGTGAGGTAGAGAATCCCACATGCTATGAATGCATTGCCGGCCTTTGATTTGGGGTATGTGGTGTTAATATTCTGAACAATTGAGAATGATTCTTCATTGATCTCAATTTGGCCAACAATGATGTTTTCATCATGACTCAAAGCATAGATTACCCAAAGTCCTCCTTTTTCTGCAGTCAAGTCAAAATATGTCTTTGCATTTTGGAAGAGGTAATTACGATTGTTGTGCAAAGCATTTTCTACTTTCATGCGCTGGGGTTGTTTCCCATCAAGTGGAAATCTAAAACAGACAAGAGAAAAAAGTACATCACTGTGCTTTGCTGCAATTCTTGTCCAAAATCTACTTTTTTTTGTAAATCAGTTGTTCTCCAGCCCCCATGCTACACAGATTAGACTGGACATGCATTTTACAGAATGATGGTGAGTGGGTGTGTGATATGATGGGTAATGAGCATGCTCAGTTCTGTCTTTCAATTACCCTTCCACTATCCCCCATGTTGATAGAATTGAAATCTGAACCAAAAAACTGATGGATCCCGTAAACCTGTCATAACTGTTGCAGGTAAAAATCACACAATGATTGACCTAGCTGATACAGCAGAGCAAAGACCTTGTCCCACCCCATCCCAATAACTTGAACAAAATAGCTGGGTTTCAGAAATGATCATTTTCAATATGTCTGTGACATAATGGTTACATGATGAGGTGCTGGTAGGTTCCAGGTTAGGCAATAATTTGCGTTAGCAACCTTGGATGGAATAGGGAAAAGCAGGCCACTGATCGCTGTCACTGTTTGGAAGTGTTTATGTGAAGGCTTATGACCTTTCACCACAGACATCGCATTTTCTAAACACCACAAGATTTTGTTATTTCATTCATGGGATGTGGGCATTGTTGCCTAGGTCAGTCAGCATTTACTGCCTAACTGCCTTGTTCAGAGGGCATTAGTGAACCAGAAGGATTTTTTTGGCAATGGTTATGAAATCATGGGCTGCATCTTCCGGGCAGGGGGCGGGGCCCACTTGCTGATGCCTAAAATGACACAGGGTGACATCGGGCGTGTGTCCCAACGTCACCCCACGTCATTTAGGTTCTTGGCTGCCCAACCACCGACCTGTCAGCGGCCTATTATGGCCATTAAAAAAAGCCATTAGAATGATTAATGGACCTGCCCGACCAATCTTAAGGCTGGTGGGCAGGTGAAGGGCCCAGGTGGCCTTTAGAGAAAACATGAAACCTCATCCATGGGCGGGATGAAGTTTCATGAAGGTTTTAAAATTTGCATAGAATGTTTAAATAAAATAAATTTACATATCCCAGCTCATGTGACAGTATCACATGAAGGGACATGTCAGGAATATTTTTTTTCTGTCTTTGATGAACTTTTAGGGAGATCTGTGCGCTCTTTCACGCGCATGCGCAAAAGAGCGCACTCCGGCTCAGGGAATCCCTTGCCCACACAGGAGGTGCATAGTGCTTCCTGGCGCACGTCATATAAAATGGTGGCACACCCCCAACCGGGGGTGCCGTTCAGGAACTCGCCCGCTCGTGCACAACTCCACCGACGGGGTTGGAAATGCTGCCCCACGTTTTCAGTTCCAGATTTTTATTATCTGTGAAATAGACAATCCATCTACCATGGTGAAATTCAAACCTGGTCCCCAAGCATTAGCCTGGGTCTCTGGAATACTAATTCAGTGACATTACCACTATGCCATCGCCTCCCCTATGGGCACATTTGTACCTTGTGAACCGCCAAGTGCACGCAATATGCTTCAAGAGCTTAGAAATGCAATTATTGGCAAAATTTCTTTTTAAAATATTGACAGGTAGTCAAGGCTGTATCCAAAGTTAAGTTGTCTAAATTACTGTATTCAGGTCAGGTAAATGATTTTGAGATTCCGGACGGAATTTAACATCCCTCTCTGATGGTGAGAGGGACATTTAAATTGTACAGGAGGGTGAGGAGTAGGGACCCTGCCACCTTCCAGCTTCCACCCAATTAAGTTTGGCGTGCGAAGGCTCATGAATGGCCTTCCTGCCCAGACACTAATTGAGGCAAGGGCCTCATCCCACTGCTGCTGGTCCACCAGGGCGGGCAGGGGCCTCACCAAGTGGGGAACCTGAGAAGCAAACCCTGTCAGGGTTGCTTGTGGGTTTCCAGTAAGGGGGTCTCATGCGAAGGCACACGATGCGTGGTCAAGGGACCTGGCATTAGGTAGGGTCGGCCCACTGAGAGCCACACCCCTGCTCTTTCTTCCAAGCCCTTCACCCTCCAGCCAGTGAACCCCATCCCATGACCCCCACCCTGCCTTCACTCACCTGTGGCCTAGTCCGTCATCAATCCTAGGCCTCTAGTGGGTACATTACCACCACTGGCGGACAATGGAGAGCTGCTGGTCCCTGACTGGCTGGCAGCTCTCAGCGGGTGTGATTTCCACTGCCAGGATCCTAAATCCTGGGGAAGGCCAGACACTGGCCTTTTATGTGCCAGATAGGCTCATAATTACAATCGGCTTTCCCCAACAGAAGTGATGTGGGAATCCCACCAGTTCTCCAGCCAGCAAGCGAGATCCCTGTCACTAATATTAAATTCTGCCCATATTTGGGGAAATAATGATCAAAACCTTGCATACCCATTTAGGAGAAAACCAAGCCAATACTGCTGTTAGCAATGCTAGGAACAACATCTCATTTAGGTAGAGAAAAGCAGATGGTATGCAAATTCTTTCCAATAAACCACTTTTTTAAAAAAAAGTCTCTCAATGAGATAAATTGTTTCTGCTTTATAGAAATTCTATGATCCAATTCACTTTTCTGGATTAATAAAGTTCATATATTTTCTAGTTAGATGTACATGAGTTTAAGTTCTGATATAACATGGGGTATAACCTTTACAAGTGGACTCAATAGAAATTTGGAGGACAGTTTTAGATATTTTTTGTAGCTTGGTCCATGTCTCGGAGCTATTCCCAAAACATAAGGAATCTGAGCAGGAGGAGAGCATGTGTCTCCTCAGGCCTGCTCCACCATTCAACAGTATCATGGCTGATCATCCTCAACTCCACTTTCCCACCTGTTCTCCATATCCCTTGACACTCCCTCAGACTAAAAAAATCTGTCTATCTCAGCCCTAAATATGCTCAACAATGGAGCATCCACAAAAGGTAGATATCATATTGCATTGTTTACAATGAATTTCTGCAAGGAGTATTTCATTGTTACGTGAATGAATATGAGAGAAGGTAAGTTCCATCAATATATTTAATTTTCCCACTGGCAGCAATTTCAGCATTGCTACTTTAAGCACGAACTTGAATTTCAAACGAGCAGCAATGGGAAAAGGAAAGGCTCACATTTATATAATGCCTTTCACGACTTTAGGCCATTGCAAAATGCTTTACAGCCAACAAAGAACTTCTGAAATGTAGTCACTGTTGCAGGAAACATGGCAGCCAATTTGTACACAGCATGGGCTCCACAAGCAGCAATGTGAAAATGATAAGATAATCTATTTTCTTTTAAGTGATATTGGTTAATGGATAATTGGGCAAGATGCTGGGGATAACTCCTCTGATCATCTTTTTTAAAAAAAAGCCATTGGATCTTTTACTTCACCTGAGACGGTGTCTTTGTTTAACATCTTATTCAAAGGATGGCCACCTCATGAGTGGAAAACTCCCTTAACATTACAGAAGTGTGTCAGCTTAGATATTTGTGTTCAAAACTCTGGAATGGGACTTAAACCTACAATGTTCTGACTCAAAAGGCAAGCGTGCTACCAACTGAGCTATGGCTGACACATAATGGTAGAAGTGATGTACCAGCAGGCACCAGGTCTTTCATTTCCATAGGATATTACTGCAGATTTGAGGCTGTTTCCTCAATGAATGACTGCCTCAGACCAGCTCAAAGGAGGCTTATCACATTTGGTATGTTCTGTTTTATGTGCTCCTCACACATCTGACATGTCCAATGTCTGCTTCCTAGTTGACAAACTGTGCAAAGCCTGATAAATAGCCTATCCATTATTAAATACCAATTAATAACTGCAAGACAGTATTAAGTAAAGCAGTGCACTTTAAATACCTCTCTAGCTCATACTACCAAGCAGCTGCAATGTAGCTATGACCATTAAAAATTAAGGTTATAGTTTTCAATTGAAACTGCAAGTAATAAAAATGATGTATTTTTATCTGTAAAAATTATTCAAGCAAAAATACATTTGTCCTCATTAAAAACTGAAAAGGACAATAAAGGATTTTCACGGAACACATTAATTCAAAATTTAAACAATATATTTAAATTTAAGAGTCTCAGAACTGCATTCTGCCTAGGGTAATAAAACTCATGCTATGAAGACAATCTGCAGTTCCTCATCTTTAGTGGAATTCCATTGGCTGTAGGCAGCAGGAATATCTGATACCAGCCTACCAATGAAGATCATTACTGATTATACCCAATATTGTGTTAGAAAAATAGAACAAAATGATATACTTACTTTATAATATTATCAGATCCTCCTTTGTGATAATAAATTGAACCATTATACACAGCATGTCCACATCCATGAAAAAAGTGCGCCAATGTTATCGTCTTGAAGTTGCTCCCAGTTTTAAGTGCTTCTAAATTTTCATATTCTTGCACAGTCAATCCTGTAAAATTTAAGAATTGATAACAAACCTTCATAAGAATATCAGTAAGGCAGTTTGGTCACAGTGGCTTGGAAGTAAATAAGCTGCAGACAAAATCAAAATGCTTGTAAGTTGTAAGAAAGTCACATTTTAAAACTGAAAGGTATAGATATTGTGTTCAGTTTTAATCACTGCGATATGGGGACAGAACACATTTCAGACACACAAAATATTTTTACTATTTTAAATTGGTACCACTGAACCAATACTACAGTTCAAAAAGGAACTGGACACAATTCTTGCAATTGTTAATACTGCACACAAAAGGTATGAGGAACGTTGGGTGAGTACCTCATGGTCACTAATCTTGTGAATTCATTTTGATTACCCTTGAGGTAGGAGAGGAATTGCCCAGATTTCTTTTCCCCTGAATTAGCCTAAGGGTTGTATCAGACTTTTAGAAGAGTACATGATTGCTGTTAGGAGGGAGCACTGAAGCTCATGATGCTTAGTTGCATTATAACTGTTTAACACAGGTTAAGAAGCAGTTTTCATATCTTTATTTTCATATGTTCTTACTTGAAAGCAATAATAGGCTTTTAGGGGGGCTGGTTAGCTCAGCTGGCTAGATGGTAACATGTGGTTCAGAATAACACCAATGGCTGAGGTAAGACTTGGGGCCTGCCTCCTTGCCCTGCCCTGTAGTACGATCACAGCATAGGCCATGGGTTTGATGACCCATGAAAAATCAAGGATGCTATCTGGAGAAGAAGAATTGGTTATTACATTCATTGACAGCAGAGCTTAGGCAAGGATAATTGAGGACTTTTATTCATCTGGTGGTCTTATCCTTGAATTGACCCATGTAGCCTTATCTTCCCAGTGAAACACTTATGAAATTTTCTGTTCGAATTAAATAAGAGGAAATGTGAGCATTTTTGACGTCTTGGTTTCCATTTTTTTTTTCATCAAAATAAAATGCATGGAAGTACATTTGTAACAAACCTGAAAAGTGTTCAACAACCCAAATCTGTTCATTGTTCTTTGACGCAGGGTCCTTCATCCATGCTCCAAATGTGTTTTCTATCCTCGTCACATTGTAAGGGTCATCCACTGATTTTATGATACGTCCTAAAGAAGGATATTGCTTAAGCATTAATGCAATAACGACCGCTGTTCAATTTCAAAATTAAGACAGAATTGGTATGAAAAAGTACCAAATTTCTTCGAAAAGGAACTCAGTGCTTTTTGTGCAGACGTCCTTCCGATTATAGTGTCGTCATTTGGTATTGCGCGAGCTTCATCTAAATTTAAACACAATTTAATATTTAAACACAATTAACAATTAAACACAGGCTCGGCCTTATAAAGGTATTCTTATCAAATGTCAAAAGTCATATTTCTATAGACGGTTTGTATTTAGAGATACATTTACTGTAACTGTATTACCGTATTTAGAGATTACCGTAACTTGTATTTAGAGATACATTTACCGTAACTGACTGTGTTGTGCTGATTTCGGGATTTTCCTTTGGACCCAGGTGGGCCAGGGGGACCTATTGGCCCTGGAGAACCCTGAGGCCCAGCTGGTCCTGGAGGACCCGGAGGGCCTCTCTGACCTGAAGAAAAAAATTGTATTTAAAAATGTAAATCTGTTCAGTAAAGGTTCACTCATGATCTCCACAGTATGTAGCTCAACTGAAAGAAAATAATGACTATGGATACAATATTTATTTATGCAACAGGTAAGCACAATCTGTTAAGATAAAAGCAAAATACTGAGGATGCTGGAGACCTGAAATAAAAAAAACAGATAACGCTGGAAAAACTCAGCAGGTCAGGGCTCTGAAGATGAATCAAACGAGCTCGAAACGTTAACTCTGTTTCTCTCTCCACAGATGCTGCCAGACCTGTTGAGTTTTTCCCACCATTTTCGGTTGTTGTAACCACAACCGGTTTACTGGTGTTTACCGTCACTAGAGCTTTTGACGGACCCGTATTATTAAATCTAGGGTTAGTAGGTTCACTCACACATAGGGGCAGATATTCCCAGCAAAAGAAAGACTTGCATTTATACTGTGCTTTTTGCCACCTAAGCACATCTCAAAACACATGCAGCCAACTGAAGTAGCTTTCAAGTGTAGTCACTGTTGAAATATAGCAAACACAGTAGCCAATTTGCAGACAGCAAGCTCCCACAAACAGCAGTATGATCATGATACTTGTTTCTCGTGACATTGATTGAGAGATTATTGGCCAGGGAACCAGGGAAAACTCCCTCTTCCTTGTAATACTGGGTGGAATCGTCCCAGATTTGCACCAAGTGCGATCATGGGTGGGAAAAAGAATGTTTTTCCTGCCAGCCACAATGGCGGGTTTTCACACCGTATCATCCCAAACACACCTTCCCGGGAAACGCCATTTCCATAGTGAGCAGGCTCTCATTCGTCCTCCACGCCATCACCTCATCACTTTATCACGCCAGGTGCCTCACTTAAAGTGCAGCCGTGCGCACACCTCTCAGTGCTTCCAGCCCAGGACTGTTGCCCAGAAGACATACCCCTGAAAGGCAAGAAGACTGCAGCCCCCCAATTCAGTGACACATCCTCGAGCACATTTTGGACGCCATAGCGGCACGCTGTGATGTCCTTTACCCCTGCTCTGGCTGCAGGAGGGCAGCAACATCACCAATTCGGTTGGGAGGCGGTGGCAGCAGTGGTCAGTGCCAACGCCCTGTAAAAGAGGACAGCCACCCAGTACCGCAAGAGGATGAATGATCTCCTCTGTTCCACCAGGATAAGTCACTCTTCTCATCACTCTCAACCCACACACTCACAAACCCATCACAAGTCCACAGGGATCTCACTCACTGCTAGTTCACTCTCTCATACACGCCTTCATTATCCTCATCCCATCCATGGGACCACTCACCTAGGAGGCATACTTATTATCTGGTCTGGCAGGCGTCCCACTTACACTCTCCCCATCTGTATTCATGCAGGACAAGCTGGCCCACGAGGGAGAGGTTACAGACTGATGAAGGAATGACTGAAAGCAACGACATTGAAAATAGAGCCATCCAGCTGGCCGGCGAGAATCTGGAACGTTCCTGTGCTGACGGTGAGCTCAGTGTCACTCTGCCCAGTGAGGGTCCAGCAGTACGGCATCCATCAGACAGCCATGCTGTGAGTGATGTGTCCTCTTTCACAGGCCACTGCCATGCACTAATTATTTCTCTTTGCTTTCGCAGGTACATCTGGGAGACAGCTGATACAGTCCACGACCCAGGACATCTAATCCAGCCTCAAAGAAACCTCTGAAGGGGAATCTGAAGGCACCCTCTCTGAAGTTCTGTCACGGCGCTCACCCACACCCTCCACCAGCGCAGAGACACACACCTCGGCGGGACCTAGCTTTAGAGTAGCCTCGGGATCACAATCTGGTGAGCACATCACACTGTTTGATCCACAGCAGGTGGAGGCAGGGACTCCCCAGGTTTTCGGCACTTGGAGGTCAGCTGGAGACCAGAAATCTGCTGAGTCCGAGTCAGGTAATAAGCCTCTGGACTCAGTCATACCTCAGTTGCTGGAGCTGCAAAGGCAAGCTCGGGAACATCAGGGAGGGATGTCCCCTGCACTCCTCAGATTGCAAGGCATGACAGGGGAGCCAGTCTGCCTTCAGGCTGAGGTGTTAGCGCCGGCATGCCAACGCACTGAGCTCAACAATTATAGGATGGCGATCGCCATGGAGACCTTAGTCCAGAACATTGGCCATGCTCCGCTGCACGGGCTGAACTCCATCACTGACACCATAGTTCGCCTCCAACAGTGTGTGCGCGAGAGAGGTGCTGGGCAACTCGATCTTACTCCAGCTTCCCCTTCTCAAGGAGTCAGCCCGCGGCCATCAGGAACCCATAAGGAGGAGGATCAGCAGATGCTCACTCTGGAGCCATCCACCCAGGTGACTCCAGGAGTGTTGGCCCATCCAAATCCCCTCTTCCTGTGACCCCCACAGTTCCAGCTCCATAGGCCAAGGAGGGTTCCACTGCCACATAGCAGGACCCTGAAAGCAGACCAGGGCCCTCCAGGTCTCAGCCCTCCAGAAGATGCCTATCAAGGTCATCACAGACAAGGCATACCAGTCAGCAGGCTGCTTCCACTTCAGCTGTGGATGTCCAGGGGGCACCAAGACATAGCAGCAGGGTTAGGAAGGTTAAGATGATGTAGTTGCACAGCCTGGGTATGGGGTTAATCACTTGTACTTAATGTTCACTATTGTAAATAAACTCCAAAGAATGTCTCCCTACCTATGGCTGCTTGTTATGATGAGGAGTGTTTGTGTCACTCAGATGTGAAATCTTGGTTCCTGCACAAGGTAAAGGCAGGTGTCTCAATCCAGAGGCTCCTCCCTGTGTTTTGTACAGTCTCCAGACCAAAGTGATGGTCCAGCCCCACACTCACTGGACACATTAGTGATGCCTGCACCTCGATGGTGCTGGTCATTGCTGCCAGAATGTAGTGGGCAGGAGTCACAGAGTTCCATCATTCTCTCTCTGTGCTCTCAGCACCTTTACAGTGGGTCTGGTCCCCATCTCATCAGCATCTGTGACCAGTGATGCTGTGCTCCTGAAGGGGTCAGGTGCTGAAGGCGGATAAAGTATCAGGTGCATTTAAAGTTCCATTCCTGTGTCTCTATGATATGACCCTGATCACAGAGTGCAAGCAAGTTGCCCTCAGCCAGACAGGAGTCAGACATTCTCAGGGACTATGTGAAAATTTCTGGAATGCCCTCACTGCATGTCATCATCATTCTCCTAGAATCGAGCGACTATTAGGGCCTCTGCTGCGTCTCCATGACAGGAGCCTTATCACAGAGGATATGTGTGCTGCCATTAGCCAGACTAGAGTCAAATGTTCACAGATGTGATGTGGGGATCAAAATGTCTCCTCACTGCACATCGTCATCAACTTCCACAAATATAGCAACAATGAGGACCACCCGGGCGCACCTGCCTCGTCTGGCCAGTGCAAGGGCCTCATCGCCTTCATTGTCGCCTTCGAGGACTTCCTCACCCTTGCCCCTGTCAATGTTCTCCTCATCGGGGGAGAGGTGCAGCTCCTCCATCTCCTCCTCAACCACCTCCACTCCCCGTTGCAGCACCAGATTGTAAAGGGCATAACAGGCAACAACAATGCGTGATACTCGCTTTGGACTTTATTGCCAGGCTCCACCAGATCAGTCCAGGCATCAGAATCTCACTTTCAGCATTCCGATGGTTTGCTCCCCCAAGGTGTGAGTTGCAGCATGAGCCTCGTTATACATTCTCTCTGCTGCAGTCTGAGGCCGCTGCATGGGTGTCAACAGCCACGGCCTCTGTGGACCCAGGAAGATGTCAGGGATTTAAGACCTACTAAAGATGTAGGAGTCATGGACGTTCTCTGGGAATGGTATGTAGACCTGAAGGATGTGGTTGTGGTGGCCACAAACCAACTGAACATTAAGCGAGTGGAAGCCCTTGCGGTTGATGTAGTTGACTGCTTGTTGCCATGGAGATCTGAGCATCATGTGAGTGCAATTGATGGCACCCTGCACCTGTAGAAAACCTGAGATCAAAATCTCAGCACTCTTGCTTCCTGGCTTACCTGGGTGAAATGCACCATGTTGTGTGGCCTTCACAAAGATGGCATCCGTGACCTCATGAATGGACTTGTGGGTGGAGGCTTGTGATATCCCACAGAGGTCACCTGTGAAGCCTTGAAAAGAGCCACTGGCGTAAAAATTGAGCGCTGTGGTCACTTTCACAGCCACTGGCAGTGGATGTCCTCCATGTCCCCGTGGTGCCAAATCCTGCTACAGCTGGCAGATGTGACCAACCAGTTCACTGGTCCTCATCATTTGCAGGAATGAAAGGTGATGTTTATAGACCCTGGATCTAGCTAGGTGCCAAGCAGCGACGGCTCACTGTGGCTCTTCAGTGACATGTGCAGGAGCCCCAGCCACCGCTTCTTCCTGAGAGTGCTGCTCCTCCCTCTGCCCAGCCAGGCACCTCCGTCACTCTCTTCTCTGTCATCTTCACTCTCTGTACACCATGATGCATACAGCTAGGTCACCAGACTCCACGGTCCTGATGTCGTCCTCTTGCAGGGTGAAAGAGTGACACACAGGTTAGCTTGGGTGTACTAAGAACCCGTCTTGGTTAAGTCTGAAGGCCCCCTAATGCATCCCTGAGAATGTTGGCCACCACTTGGATGGTCAGAGTTTAGTGCACTGCATGGCTGCCCGAAAACCCACCCACCTCTGCCCCACTCCATCTGACCGATTGGCAGCAGCTTCAGCCATTGGACTGCATGTTGTGCACTCCGCTCAGGCGCAGGCATCCTCCTAACCTGTGCGGCAAGACTGCACTGTTAGCCTGAACCCCGGGGACACTGGTCCAAAACCGGGATGCTGACATTGCGAGGAGCTGTGAGTGCCTCCAACAGTGACTGCTCCACGTCCAGCTTTAGCAAGGAGATTGTACAAAGTGGCCAATCGTCCAATTGTTCTGCAGTCCACTAAAATGCTCTTTAGTTTGCAGCCTGTGCCCAAGGGGTGAAAAGTTCTGGAGTGCTCGGTGGCACTTTCAGGCCTCTGTGTTGCTTGAGTGGGCAGATAAGCTCGAGACCCCACTCCACGCGTGTCAATGTGGCTGCGCCTGAACTGTCTCAGCCCAGAGGAATGGTCACTTTATACAAGGTTTCCCTAATACATGGCCACTTCCCTCTCCTCCACCCTGCACGTGCTTGTGCACCATCATCAAAAGCAGTGCAGCCCTTGCCCCACCCCCCCACCCCCCTCCAAACTCGCCTCAACCTTGAAGTCCAACAGGTGACCCTGCAAGCACTGCGCAACCTTACTGTGCACTCACCTCCGAGTTCCCCTCAAGTGCAGACCGCCAAGTGCATGCCTTATATATACTGTTGTGAAACATGTCAGCATGGTGCTCAGATGATCCAGAGTGGGGGGGATGATTCCGGTGGGCTGGGTTTATAACGATATGCAGATATATCACAATGGGGTTCCCGACCACCGACAGCAGGAAACATGGCCCACCACTGATGGGTGGAGTAGACGATTGAAAACTGGTTTCACAACGTGAAGCAGATTTTTGACTTTCTCGCCATATTGTCCGCTCACACCCACCAAACGCACCCGATGCCACCTGGCACGGAAAATTCCGCCCAGTGTTGTGGAATCTTTGAGAAGCCAGATTGGGGCCTGGGTTTCATACCTCACCTGGAAGAGTAGCTCTCCCTCGGCACTGCAGTGCCAGAGCATAGGTTAGATTTTTTTTTCCTCAAGTCCCTGGAGTAGAATTTCATCCCAAACCTTTGGAACACAACTGAGACATGGCAGCTGACCAGTGGAATGAGACCCTTGCCAGCCTGAGCTGGGAGCAAAATCGGGGCCATTTTGAGATTGGAACTTCATTTAGATGGAACTTTGAGCTGCCCAGCCCATCCTGATCCTGATCCTGATGCAGATCACCTGGTTTGGGCCAGCACAATACTGGTAAAGTAGGGAGAGTCTGGGGCAGCAGCCACCACATTATTATTATTATTATTATTGTGGAGCTCAGAGAAACACTGCTGCAAATCTAATTTAAAACTCACTTTTCTGGGTCCTCTTTGACTGTGCTGCTAGTAAACCTGGTTGCAGTGTGCACTCCACACCGCTCTGTCCAAGCATGACAATCAGAGGATTCCAATTCACATCTGTTGCCTGAAACAGATGGACACATTGGCTTTCGTGTGATAGGACCCTTTTAAAAAATTCTGACAGCTAGAAAGGCAGTATAAATATGGTGGTATGGTTAGGTGATGGCATTGTGGTATTTTCACTGGACTAGTATTCCAGAGACCCAGGGTAATACTCTGGGGACCCAGGTTCAAATCCATCCACGGCAGATGGTGAAATTTGAATTAAAAGTCTGATGACAGCCACAGAAAAACCCATCTGGTTCATCAATGTTCTTTAGGGGAGGAAATCTGCCATCCTTACCTGGTCTGGCCTACATGTGACTCCAGATCCCACAGCAATGTGGTTGACTCTTAAATGCCACCTGAACAAGGGCAAATAGGAATGAGCAATTAATGCTGGCCTAGGCAGTGACGCCCACAGCTCATGAACGAATAAAAAAACAAATCCATTTCTGAGCCTGACATTTGTTTGGCCAAGTTAAAATCATCAACAAGGAGTAAATAATACGATACTGATACCTCAAACTAACAAGTCCATGAACTTGAAATATGACACTTAGATACAAACGGGAAGATTTATAGCTGCAACTTTAAGAGAACGTTGGTAGAAAGCTGGAGAAACAACATTTTTTTTTGCTATTTAGGCCTTCTCACTAAGGGCTTCACCAAATCCTGATGGAGAACCCCATGGAAAATCCTTGTGCACAAACTGGTTGCAGTATTTGTCTAGACAGCAACAGTGACTGCACTTGAAAATTAATTCACTGGCTCCAAACTGCTTTTGAATCTGAGAATGTAAAAGGTGTGTGATGTAAATGCAAAATTCTTTCTTTTCATTTACAGGGGTTCACACTGTGCACTATTAGCAACAAAAAGATGAATAACTTCCATTAGAGTTCTGTCTGCTGTCTTAACAAAGGCGCTAACTGCTTCATTTCTCTATTTGTTAAAGTGACAAGAGCTTTCACACTAATGCATTAACGCATTTTCAATTTACATCAGCCATATAATCAAACGTCTGTTTTTGCACATTGCTAATACCATAACTTGTTGATGTGCTTCTTAAATTCTGAAAGCTTACACAGGAAAATATGTTATTATCTTTTGAAGAAAGTGAATGGCCGGGATTTTACCAAAGCGGATTAGTTGGTAAAATGGCATCGTAGGGTGTTGGGAAGGAAGCCTGACATCTTCCCCTCACCACAGAATATTCCCAGTGGCAGGAATGGCAACAACTCAGCTGCCTGCCGATTGGAGACAGGCAGCCAATTATCCCAATTAACAGCCATTTTACACCCCCACAGCATCAGAACAGCCTTCAACATGTGGGGAAACCAGCAGCTACATTAAGAAAGCCTCCAGTGACTTCTGCAGGGGGTGGGGGTGGGGGGCCTTCCATTCTGGATGCTTGATGGCCCACAAAGGGCCCCCACCACCCACAAAGGCAATGGGCACCCTCGTGGCTCCAACACTGTCGCTGGAGGTTTCACCCCTTCAATCACCGGGACCCTGCCTGTCTGGCCCTGCCACCTGAAAAAATATCTTCCCAGCCCTTTTGAGGGTGCCTGAATATGGAGGTGCCCTCGCCTTCACCCTGAATATGGAGGTGCCCTCGCCTTCACCCTGAATATGGAGGTGCCCTCGCCTTCACCCTGAATATGGAGGTGCCCTCGCCTTCACCTTGCAGCCACTTTTATCTGTGGCACTGCTGAGGCTGCCAGTCCTCCAACTGGGCCAGCAACTCGGAGCGGCAGACTGACATCCTTAAGGGAGTGCGGGGGTCCTGGGGTACACTCGGCGTGACAGTAAAATTCAGGCCAACATTTCGTTGGGGTCTGACCGTCCAGAATTAGTCTACAATGGACCATAGGCATCTCTCTCTGTTTCAGAAAGAAATAAGTGGATATAGCTTGATAGACACCACTCTGCATTAAGCATGGCCCACCAGGAATCTTTCCCGCTCCTACTGCCGGCCAGGGACATTCTGGAAGGATTGGCAGGTTGACTATCAATTTGTTTGGGCACAGCATGAATGCTCCTTTCAAGGCCAAAACCTCTTGGAGGGAGGACCTGAACTCGGAGCTTCTGATTCAGAGGAAGGAGGTGCTACCCACATAGACATAACACCCTCAGGGGAGTGGACTTTACAAACTAGTGCTCCTGCAGCACAGCTTCAGGCAACACATTGAAATTGTTCATACAGTCAGCAAAAATATGCTTCTCCATGCCTGAATTTCTAATATATTACATACTCCCGCCATATAGAGTTCTACAGCAGGGGCAGAATTATTTTCTGGATGGCGGGGTTGGGGGGAGGGGGGGGGTTGGGTGGGGGGGGGGGGGGGGGGGGGGGGGGGGGGGGTGTTGGTGGGGGGGTGGGGGGGCAGTGCGGAGCAGGTGCTGACCCGATCACCGCTCGCGATCAGGTCCACGCTGCCATTTGACGCGGGCGGGCCAATTAAAGCCGGCCCAGCATGCTCCACGACTCCCGTGCACGGCGGGAGTGGGCAGGAGGCAGTGGCCGCGCTCAGCCCAGCGGGTCCAATGGCGACCCGGCGGCCTGTACAAAGAGAGGCCTGGCAGCCTTGGAAAGGCTGCTCGCAATGGCTGGGTGAAGGGTTCTGCAGAGGGGCAATGGAGGTGAGGCAAATCCAGAGGGCAGGCCCTCGGGGCAGGCCAGACCGGAGGGTAGGGCGAGGGGGCCAGTGTGTCCCTTGTTTTCCCGATGACTGCCTTGCTGCCCTCCTCGAGGAGGTGGGAGCACAGCAGGAGGTGCTGGTTCCCCAGGATGGGAGGAGGAAGAGGCCCCCCACCACGTGATGAAACGTGTCTGGCAGGAGGTGGTGGAGGTGGTGAGCTCCCATGACGTGGACCTGGATCCAGTGTCACAAGCGCTCCAACAGCTTGTTGTGCTCTGGGAGGGTGAGGACAATGTTGGCATTGGTCACTTAACCCAGCAGGTCAGCTTTCCCCCATCCCACCCACAAGCCTGAGTGTAGTGACTGCATTGAATCATTGGCAAAATTTGTCCTTTGCTGGGTGGGCCAGCAGATACTGCCCATGCCGAGGTCACCCTGAGAGGGTGGTGGAGAGATGGGCTCTGCACCCACAGCATGTGGTACACTGAGGCCCACATGACCGGTATGGGGGCAACCTGGAGGAGCTGCATCAGGGGTCTGTGCTTGAGAGGCAGACCATGTCCAAGTCAGGGTGATGAGATGCTGGGAGGGGAGCTTCAAGGTGGTGTGGCAACGAACCATCTGCTGCCCTCTGCGCTCCACGTGCTTGCGCCTCCTTGCTATGGAAGGATATACCGTGTGGTGCCTAATGTGATGCAGGCAGCATGTGGCCAAGGGGGGGTGTGGGGGGGTGGGGGGAGGGGAATAGGCCTAGCACCTTTGTGTGAGTGTTCAGCAGCAGCGGGGTGAGGAGACACTGGAGCCCTGATATGTCCCACTCTGGATGGGGTGGGCCATCCGCGAAGAGAGTCCAGGTACAATTTGCACAAATCAATGCCCTTCTCTCATTGTCAGGAGAAGAATGCTCATAATGTTGCACAGCGTGTGAGGACTGGCGTTGGCCAGGCACAGTCAACCATTCTCAGCCGGTTTTAGCAGGAGGCCCTGGATTTCGAGAGGCACCATGCTCCAAGGTCCACTGGTGTCAGTGAGGCTGGGGTGCCATGGCCAGCTCTATATACCCAGCACTGAGGTCAGCATTGTTCTCCCAACAGCCATAGCACTGCTGAATGTTAAATGATTTATTTTGCAACATGGCTTGACCATTGCTTATGGAAGGATGAGCGCATAATGATCCTGGGGACAGGGATGCACTTTGTCATTGTCTCCACGTTAACTGATCCAATGTCCTTGTTCTCCCTTTCAGCATCATCGGAGCAGGGCCGGGAGGAGGAGCAGCAGATTCTCCCTCCCACACCTGAGGGGCCTGAAATCTCGCCAGCATCATACCATCTCTGCCAGGCAGGAACCAGCGCAGATACTAGCACCTTAGTGGGAATTAGAACATTGGCTAGTGTCCCAGGGTACAGCGGTGAGGGCACTTCACAGTTGCTGGAGGAGCTGGTAGAGACAGAGAGTGCCCATGGCACCAGCAGACTGAGGGCTGCAGGGGACCAGGCACATGCTCAGTCGGTGCCTGATGATGTCCCTCTGGAGTCGTCCGTGAGGCAGCAGCTGCAGGAAATGCGGCCGGGTGTGTGGGAGCATCTGGGGGAGATACATGAGGCTATGCTTGGCTTGGTCTCCATGATGGAGGAGTCTACACAGACGATCGCTGAAGCAATGAGCCTCATGGTTGAGCATCATGCGTCCTCCATGGAGAGAGTGGCGACTTTCGTGGAGAGGCTCCTCCAGGAGACCCATCAGGGCTTCCTGGAGATGCCCTCCGACCAGCAAGCCCTCACATCGGCATTGACCTCAGCTGGTCAGTGCCAGTGTGGGAGATGGTGCGGGCACCAAGTTTCCCAGCTTGGTGCCCATCCATTCACGGTGAGCAGGGAGGTCCGAAGCTACCTCACGTCGGTGCAGCAGCTGCCTGTCGTCTCTGTGGGCACCTCTCAGGGTGCTGTAGATGAGGGCGGCTGCTCCTCTGCCCCTCTCCTCCTCTCCCAGTGACCGTATGATCCAGTGAGGCTGCGACAATGGGGGAGACACCAGCTGTGGAACTGGCAGTTCCCTCCCAGGCGGGGCCAGCACAGGCTCCACGGGCCAGAGGACAACCGCCAAGGTCATCGAGGCCGACAGGACAGCAGGGTCAGCAGCTGTCTCAGATCCCACTCCCAGCGAGGGGGCAGCACCAAGACACAGCACCCGGAAATGTAAACGTAAGGCACCTTAGGCACACCACGGGTTTATCACTGGTGTTTTTGTGTTGGCCCGAGGTGAGGCCTTTATGATTTGCTTTGAACTGGAACACCCTTGTCATTTTGTTCCATTAAGTTTCTTTGCCTGTGATATTAAATTCAGACATGAGACCATGGCTGAGGGTGTCTCTTTTCTTCTGCATGGGTATGGTTTCCAAAAATGTTAGGAGTGCTTTGTGGGACATTCAGCTTTATTAACAAGGCCCTTAGTTACTGTTCCTAACCTGGCAGATTTGGCACTTAGGTATCAAGTATGGAGCCTACAGCCCAGGCTTGTCCTGGAGGTCCATCTGTGTTGTGCAAGCTGAAGGTTCATTGGATTAAAGCTTCCCGGGTATTCCTGCCTCTCTGCAGTGTGCCTGGGTCAGTGTCAACCCCCTCAGCATTTCCCTGTGTGTGCTCATCCTCGGACTCACTGCTGGACTCATCGTGTGCAGCCGCAGCCACTACATCAATGTCTTCATCGTCCACAGCATCCCCCCCTTTCCAATGCAAGATTGTGGAGAGTGCAGCATGCAGCCACTATCACTGAGACATGGGGGGTACTGGAGTGCGCCCACTGAGCGGTCCAGGCATCGGAAGCACATCTTGAGAAGATCGATGGCTCTCTCCACCACAGCCCTTGTGCAGGCTCCTATTTTACCGCTGCTCAGCTTCTGTTCTTGGATGGTGGAGAGGCGTCATGAGTCACCTTCTGAGGGGATAGCCCTTGTCACCCAGCAGCCATCCATCCAGCCGGGCTGGAGCACTGAAGAGCCCCGGCACCTGGGAGTGTCTGAGGATGTAGGCGTCGTGGGAGCTGCCTGGGTACCCTGCACAGACTTATAAAATCAGCATCCTGTGGTCACACACTATCTGAACGTTCATGGAGTGGAAGCCCTTCCTGTTGACGAAGGCACCGGGCTCACCTGCTGGCACCTTTATGGCCACATGTGTACAGTCTATAGCACCCTGGACATGGGGGAAGCCAGCAATGGCCACGAAGCCTCTGGCTCGCTGTGCCTGACTTGCCTGGTCCCAGTGGAAGTGGATGAAGGTCAATGCCCATCTGAACAGAGCGTCTGTAACCTGCTTGACACAAGCGTGGACAACTGATTGTGAGACACCGCAAAGATCACCCACTGACCGCTGGAAGGAGCCAGAGGCATAGAAGTTGAGGGCAGCTGTGACCTTCAGAGCCACTGGCATGGGGTGTCCACCCACACAGTTAACGGAGATCTCAGGCCCAATCATCTGACAGATATAGTTAACCGTCTCCCTTGACAGACGGAGCCTCCTTCGGCACTGCACCTCAGACATATTGAGGTAGCTGCTTCGCCGCCTGTATGCCCTGGCAACAAGATAGTGGCGTCTTCTGCGGCCCCTTCCACCATGGACAACCTCTTAACCCTGCGCCCCCTGCGCCTGTCCTCCCAAAGATGGCTCCCCAGGAGGCTGAATGTGCACTCCTGGCCTCATCCCACTTCTAGCCCTCCCTTCCTCCTCAGAGGAAGTGCCTCCAGTGGACAGTTCAGCTTCCATTTCCAGGCTAAGGGCAGGCTCCCTGAAACCTGAAGGCCCAGAAAGGATTAACTCACTGCAGAGTGCTTAACGTGAAGGTTAAGTGTCCAGAAAAAGCAGCTGGTTTGCATTTTGAAGTACTGCAGATCACACAGGCTAGTTTCAAAAACTTTGAAAAATCAATACTTGACTGTGCACGCTCGCAACCACAGTGAGCCCTCTTATCCCGCCCGTGGATGAGGTTAATACAAGCGTGTCCTACCTGCCTGCCCGTTGCACATGTGCCTGTTAATTAATGGCAGGTGCACATCGAATATCATCGCCTGCCGGCCCAACGGAATATCGCGATGGCCCATGGTGACATCAGAACGCTCGCCTGGCATCACCGTGCGTCATTTTACCAGCAGACACGTGGGGCCTAACCCCACACGCCAACGAGGAAATTCTGCCCCAGGAGTTCATAAAAGCTAACCAATGAAGAATTCTTGAATTGGAGTAATTTTCTATGATGCTCCAGGGTGATTTTCAAAGTAGCACCCAAAACAAGTGGGAGGTTAGCCAAGTCCCCCCGTCTGGTGCCTGCGTGAGGTCCTGGGGCTCATTAATATGTTACTGATGAACCAAGCAGATGCCCGCTGCAGCTAGCCAATTCTGGGAATTGGTAAGCACCCACGCCCAGCCAGAACCCCTACCCATCAAATTTCCTGGGTTGTTTCATTGGCAGCCAGTCGCTGTCCATTTACAGACTTCTGGTGAGATTGTTCAATATCTGATATAACTGGGTGGAGTGACATTCATCTATTTGTACCTGAATATGACAATTATCATGCTGGTCTCAGATGTTATTGAAATGACATAGAAGCAGCTACCCCCATCCGCCATGATTTCAAATTGACGGCCATTTGTTTGTCAGAAGAGGTCAGAGGTAATCCAAACTCACTTCTACAGCAAAGAGTCAGACCGACTGGAAACGTTAACTCTGTTTCTCTCTCCACAGAAGCTGCCAGACCTGCTGAGGTTTTCCAGCATTTACTGTTTTTATTTCAGTTCTGCACTGTTGTACTATAATTGTTCTAAAACACCTTGACTTGGACAGATCCAACTAGAAAGGAGTTCTGTTAACAGATTTGGCATCTTCATAAATATTATTATTGAATACAAGGGAATAACTTTAACAGACAGATACTGGCTATCTCACACTTAGCAGTAAAGCTTTAAGCCCATAGCAAAGCAATCTGATAGTTTACCTTCCAAAATGATCTCATTGTAAGGCTCTCCTCTGTCACCTTTAGGTCCTGATTCACCTTTTGGACCTGGTAACCCATCTAAACCAGGTGGACCAGGGTCTCCTTTGTCACCTTTCAGTCCCAAATCTCCAGGTTCCCCTTTTGGTCCAGGGGCAGCTGCGATTTGAAGAAGAAATTTTGTTTGAATATAAAAGCTAATCAGCTGATTACTTTGTTATGGAAACACAAGCGCTTTGATGTATAAATAATATAATGTTTTATGCTCGCAAAAGCCAAAGAGTTCTCAGCCGATGCCTGAGTGACTAACGTTTGATGATTCAACTTCACCATCTAACTCAGCATATATTTCACCTGGCCAATTAGACGGATAAAACAAAATTGGCTATCAAGTGATTTTGGGGCTGACACCTTCTATCGGCAGGTTTCTTATTTACATGCAAAAGCATTTTTCAAGAGCCCCAGGTGGGGAAATATGTCAAATAGGAGAGGTGAAATTACTCTTAAGGTTAATAGCTGACAAATGTTCCACACTATTCTATTGCCCACCCTTTTCTCAGCAGTTTACCCATTGCAAGTGAACAGGAAGACTTTTTCTGTGACTAGCTACTGAATGGTACAGACACTTAAAAGATTCACTACCTTTTCGAGCTCGTTTGCCTTCTTTTCCAGGTGGTCCAGGAAGCCCAATAGGTCCATCTGAGCCATTAACCCCAGGTAATCCATCTAAACCTGGAGGGCCTAAGAGATATATCAATTAAATATATCTATGTAGAGCATAGCATGTCTAAAATCTATATACCCTGTAGTGACAAATGCTAGTCAAAGTTTCTCAGTTGTTTTAAAGAATAATCCTCCTCCTCAAGGTACCATGGCCTTAAGAGGCCATTGGCAACCATAGACTTCCATCCAATTGGTCCATAATTATGCTTGGCAAAGTACTGCAGTGGTTTGTCGTTGCCTTCTGCAGTACGGCTGACTCCCACTCATGCCACTTGCCATCAGGCATATTGGAAGGATTTACAGGCTGATAATTAACCTGTTTGGCCACGTTATGAACATCTTCCATGGCCATCAAGTCCTGAACTGGGCCTTGAACCCAGAGCTTCTGGCCCAGAGGTAGGGAGGAAGCCACTACTCCACAAGACCTCCCCTAAAGAATAATATCGATGTAAGTTATTAATAATTCTTACCTGGTGGTCCAACTGGCCCTGCTGGACCTGTTTTATGCAATTCAGAAAAGAAGCAAATTTAGATGTCATTAATTAAAAAGAGGAGGTTACAGTGTATTAAATCTAAGTACATTAGAGCATCCTCTTACTATAAGGCAGAACTTCTTAGTGTAAACTTAGCATAAAATAAATAGTGGACCACTACCATCTAGAAGGACAAGGACAGCAGCTGCATGGGAACACCATCACCTGAAAGTTCCCCTGCAAGCCACACATCATTCTGACGTGGAAATGTATCATCGTTCCTTCACTGTCGCTGGGTCAAGATCCTGGAACTCCCTAACAGCACTGTGGGTGTTTCAATGCCACATGGACTGCAGCAGTTTAAGAAGGCAGCTCACCATCGCCTTCTCAAGGGCAATTAAGGATGAACACTAAATGCTGGCCCAGCCAGCAACACTCACATCTCATGAGAGAATTAAAAATAGTGAACAATCAAATGGAGTACCTACTGACTCAACACAAAACTGGATCAATTTCTGATTCAGCAAAGAGTAGAGGGATATTAGGTTAATGATTACGGTAAACTTGGTTAGAAAGGGGTGAAGTTTCTTGCTAATGTTTCATTTTTGCATCAAATTTCTTCCTTTCTTCCCACTCCTTAATGCATCAGTTCCTTCTTTGTCTGTGGTGTGTTTTGAGAAGATGTGAAAGGTGCACATGTAAATGTTTCTCTTCCCGAGATCCAGTTTCATGGGCACAGTCACGTTGTGGTACCTCATCAAAGAGGCTGCGATTCATCTGGACAAATCGGCCCATCGTTGGTTGAAAGTAAGTTTCTTAAGGACACAATTCAGAATAAAATAATTACTGACTTCAAAAGGCATAGATAAATTAAAAATGACCAACAGGGATTTATAAATAACAAGTTGTGTCTGACAAGCTTAATAGAGATCTTTAAGGAAATAACAGAGCATATTGACAAAGAAAACACAGTGGATGTTATGTATACGGATCTTCAGAAAGGCATGTGTTAGCACGAGAGAGAGTGTTGCTGCCCACTCCAAATATGGCCCCAGAACATTTTCCAAGTTAACCTCATGGCTCCACAAAATACTGCAGGCCACTGCCAGCCAAGGCATGCCCCTCCACCAAACCCCCCCCCCCCCCCCCCCCCCCCCCCCCCCACCCCCCACCCAACCCACCCACCACCACCCCCCCACACCCCGCACCCCAGAGCCATCTACAGGCTGGTGCAGCATCCAATACTGCAGGCTTGAAGTCAGTGAGCCACCTTACCCGTTCAGGGCACGCAGCTCGCCAGTGACACGGAAATGAGGTCTGATCCTCAAGGTGGATCTGACCAGCCGCCTGCATTAATGGGCGGGCAGCTAGCACACTTTGCCAATCCACTTGCACGTGTGTCCTTGAACATTATGAACATGGTCCTATGTTGTATGGACCTGAATGGAGGTTCACCACCCAAAAACATGGGTGCATCTTCCACCCATTAGTAAGATCCCTATAGACATGACGGCGAACACTAAATGGACTCAGTTGGTTAAAATCGATCTCACGTAGGGCAGCTCACCAAAGTAAGTGCCTGGGTGCAACACCAACTCCTTCAAATGGGAACAGCTCACACTCCCAGCCCAATTTACACTAGAATTTAAAAATGTTTCCAGTGTTTCTCTTGAACTGACAAGTACTGGTTACTTCTTGGAGATTTCAATCTTGTGAGATTTTCTAACTCCCTCCCCACACCCCACTCCCACCCCATCCTCCCTCCTTGATTTAAAACAACATTTTTAAAAATATAAATTCTGGGACTTTCTGAATTTTGAAGATCTAACCTTTCAAATTCAAAGGAACGTCAAATGCTAAGTGAAACAAACAGGCAGTGTTGTTCAAATTTGAATTCACTCACACACATTCTCTCTCTCTCTCTCTCTCTCATACTTGCAACAATATTTCAAAATAAGTTTGATACTTCTCTGAACTGCAGTGTTATTTTTACATAAGTTGTGTACCAGCTGGATTTAAAAGGGCTGTCAATTAGTAAAACTATCCAAAAAATACCTATATTTTTCATAAGCAAGATAAATTATGTATATCAGATTAAATGTTTAAATAAAAACTTTTCTTTTTCATTTATTACCTGCTTCCATACTGATAAAAATCTCTCTGCAGTTTTGTTAGTACCTCATTCAAACAAAGTATTAAATGTTAATCTCTAATTAAATGGAGTTCTGACCATATATTACTGCTTTCCCAATGGATGGAGGTTTAGACATTACCTATTATGTTAATTTCTGGATTCAATATCTAGAAGCAGGACTCTATGAATGAATACACTGATATCAAATTCATCTAATTATCCAAAATAAAACATTGCTAATGTACAGGTCAGTCTCAAAGCATTACTATCCCAAAAAATAGGAACTTAGTTTCAATGTGACATTCCCTAAAAGTCTATTGTTGAAAAGCATGTGTGTGTGTGCGAGGGTGTGTTTGAGGGTGAAGGTGTGTGTGAGATGGTATGTGTGTGAGTGTGAATGGGTGCACAGGTGTAAGTGTATGGATGTGTGTGTGTGTGTTAGAGAAAATTGCCATAACTTATTTATAATATAAATCTACTTATCAGTACCGACTCTTCCAAATGCATGGAAACAAAAACCTCTATCTTCCAAACAAGCAATTCATGGAAGCATTAGGTTTCCAGAACATTAATGCACGATAAAAATTAAATGAGTAATTTAGACAAATACTCTCACGTGTTGTAGACTTTATAGACCTTCAATATGCTGGCCTTCATCATGAGAGTATTTGAGTACATGAGTAAGGATGTCTTGCTGCAGTTATATAGAGCCTTGGAGAGACCTCACCGAGTATTGTGCACAATGTTATCTTATCTAAGGAAGGATACACTTGCACAGAGGGAGCGTTCACCAGATTAATCTCTGGAGTGGCAGGATTGTTTTGTGATGGGAGATAGAGGAGACTGGGTCTGTATTCCGTAGAGTTTTGTAGAATGAGGGGTAATCTCACTGAAACTTAAAAAATTCTTACAGGAAGTGACAGGTTGGATGTAGATAAGATGTTTCCCCTGGCAGGACATGGGCCAGGCCGTTTAGGACTGAGATGAGGAAAAATTTCTTCACTCAGAGGGTGGAGAATCTTTGGAATTCTCTACCCCAGAGGCTGTGAAAGCTCAATCATTGAGCATGTTCAAGACAGGAATCGATAGATTTCTGGAGACTAATGACATCAAGGGATGTGGAGATAGTGTGGGAAAGTGACATTGAGGTAGATGTTCAGCTGTGATTTAACTGAATGGCAGAGCAGGCTTCACAGGCCGAATGGCCTACTGCTGTTCCTAAGTTCCTATGTTCAGTGCGTCAGTGCAGTTTGCAATTAGCAGGCTATCCAAGTTCACAACAGTATGTCATGATAAAGTAGACAAGCAACCTTGCAGGTTGCTGTGTCACTGCCACACAGCCTATCCCATTAAGCCTTTCATAATAACACCAATGAAATTATGTGTAGACCCACAAGAAACCTCACGGGTAACTCATGAACCCTGATTTTAGCCTCAACGCATTTTCTAAAAAATTATCAAAGCACAACACAATTCTAAAGGGTGACTAGCAATATTTATGACATTAAAGAGTAATTCATAGTTAGTAAAGACACTTAACCGATTTCAATTTTCTGCTCTGTTATTCAATGCAAAGTGAAAATATTTTCAGAGATGTACCTGTTAAGCATATTCCCCTAGTGCTGTTGCACAAATCCATGAATATTCGAATCTAAAAAAAAGTAACCATAGTTACAAAAAAAAGTTCACAGAAATATTACCATACTTTTAGAATTGCCCATTTCCCAACTTCTAAAATTTGTTAGCGATATCAGAATTGCTTACATTCAAAGAGCCACCCCCGCACATCTTTGAAACAATCTTCTCTTATTATAAAAGCTGTCATTATCAGACAGCTTGGCACAGAGGTTGGTGCTCAGCAGTTGTAAGAGCAGAATGTTTGTGGAATTCGTTGTGGCTTTAACAGTCCCAGCAGCTGCTGTGGGCCCTGGTGATTCATCACAAGGCCCACTACAGGTGTTGATCAATAATTAGATGAGTCAGGTCCACTATTCATTAACAAAAACAGAATTACCTGGAAAAACTCAGCAGGTCTGGCAGCATCAGCGGAGAAGAAAAGAGTTGACGTTTCGAGTCCTCATGACCCTTCGACAGAACTGTCGAAGTTCTGTCGAAGGGTCATGAGGACTCGAAACGTCAACTCTTTTCTTCTCCGCCGATGCTGCCAGACCTGCTGAGTTTTTCCAGGTAATTCTGTTTTTGTTTTGGATTTCCAGCATCCGCAGTTTTTTTGTTTTTATTACAATTAAAAGAAGGACTGACAGTACTGACACTAAGCAGATAGATAAATGCCAATATGATGCACAATATACCTTATGGTTCCATTTTAACTTGGCACCCATGTCCATCCCTGGGCGACAGTTTGATAGTGGAGTTTTCTCCAATATTTTACTTTTCTTTTGACATTTGAAGGCGATATATTTACAGAAAAGTGTGTGTGTTGAACTGAATTTGTTAGTTTTTTTAGTTTGCTGCTACGAGTGGCTTCAGGCAGCTTCAGGCTGCTGGTCTGTGACTAAGTAAGTCCAGTCACAGTATTATTCTACACTAAGTACTATCTATTATTTAATATTATTCTACACTAATTACTATCTATTATTTAATATTATTCTACACTAAGTACTATCTATTATTTAATATTATTCTACACTAAGTACTATCTATTATTTAATTCTTATACATATTTCTTTCCAATTTGCACTTGTTCCCTATCATGTTCATCAAACTATTTAAAGGCTATTCCTCCTTATTATACCTTAAATCTGAACTATTGGCAAATAACAATGGTAAATAGGAACATAGGAACTGGCATATGCCCTTCGGGCCCTCAAGACTATTCTAATTCAATTAGATCATGACTGATTTATGTTTTAATTCCATCTCCCTGTCTTGGTTCCACAACCTTTAATAGACTTCCCTAACAAAAAATGTATTAATCAGTTTTGAAATTTTCAATTGACCTAATCTCAACAATTTGGGCAGGATGGTCATGGGGGGATAGACTTCCAGATTTCCACTACCCTTTGAAGAATGCTTTCTGAAATCACATATTGGAAGGCACACACAAGCATTCAGAATCAATTCATCATCTTAAGAATATCCTTTCTGCTGAAAAGGAGAGAAAGGGAAAGCATGGAGGAAGAAATAATTTTGAATATCAGGCAATTGGAAAGATTGCCAGTGTTAATGCTACTCTGTTAACCAGATACTAAGGGTAGTAGTCTAATAACATGAAAATCTATCATTGCAGGGTCAATTAAAATCTGGGGGCATTTAAGAATCTGCTATTCATAATAATACAATAAATGTGACACCTCACCCAGTTAAAGCTAGTAAATATAAAAATTAAGTTAAAGAACATACACCCACAAATTGGTGTGTCAATGAACTTTTGAGAAGTTTCCAGATAACAGATATTAAACTTCAATGTGCAGCAAAGCTCTGGCTCCAGAGCATTCTAATCTTAGTAAATGTTCTAGAGTCAATTATATTTGCATTTTTACTGCTTGGTTATCTGCCATAAAGCAGCAATATAGTTCTGCAATAAACTCATTTCTATATCAGCCTGTTTTGGACATGATGTTTAATATTATTCACTGACCAACAAGGATGTAAAATATCAGTTAATATTTACATAGATAATATTTAGTTCTTCTTAATTCCATAATGACAGTACAAAATGAGCCTCAAACATTGATGTCTATTTTTGCTGCAGGAACCATACTTGCGGCTAAATCTTACATGTCCTCGATTGCTACATGTTTAAAATTGTACTTTTCGGAATTACACTTCTGAATGTTTCCTTTTCCTTGGGTCCGAGGTATCAGTATTCAAATCAAATACAAAATATAGCATTTTGATATGATTATCTGGTCTTTAGGCTTCTTCAGATACTTAGTAGTCATTTGGTAGTTGGTTTAACCAGGAGTATCTGCCAAGGATTGCTATTCAAAATTAGCCGAATTGGTCCAGTTAAAATTTTGTTAATGTGTTTGTTTTATTTCTCCTTATTAACCAGTGGAAATTGTATCTATTATATTGGCAACTAAAAGCTTAGTTAAAGCATACAATATGTTGGATCTTAGTAATGTTTGACAGCTGTGCTTAACCCATTGGGAAAACAGAACTGGTTTAACATACTGCAGTAATGTTCATGCAGTAAAACCAGTGGATTCGAATTACAAAGTTAGCATATTAAAATATCACAGTGCCATTTAACTTCCAATGTTCTTTGACAAAATAACTTGTTGCAGGGCATTTGTTTCTGTGGTTACTGTTAAAAATATAATACTGACCTGAACCATCTTTATCACTGAAAACAAAAATCGCGGTTTGAATAGCTAAAACCTGCAAATACTTCCATGTGTAAGGATCACATCCTTTCCTGTTTCACTGATAGCAACATTTGTTTGGTATCCAGAAACCACTGAAATACATCAAGAATGACAAACTTGGGGGGAAGAATTTCACTGCTGAATAATGATAGTGTGCTTTTCCAATGTTTTGCAAATGCCAACATCACTAAAGCAGGTTAGCTGGCCACTTATCTCCTAGTTGTTTGTGGGACCATGCAAATTCGCTGCGGTGCTACAACGTTACAATAGAAACTACACTCCAAAAGAAGGTACCTCATTGGCTGTAAAGCATTTTGCCCCTTCATGAGGCTATTTAACGTAATGTATAAAATGCAAGTTTTTCTTTTTCCTTTTCTTTCTCATTCGCCCTTTCTGTCCGCTGCCTCACTGTTTCTTTAAAATGAATGCAGCAGATTCTGGTTTTCACTGCTTGATGGGTAATCATTCCACAATGTATTGCCTACACATATAAGATCCGGTCTACATTTTGAGCTTGATGACTAATAGTGCCACAGAAAAGTTCAGTGGTAATGTTTAATTGTTCAAAGAAAGCTGCAAATGTGGGTCCAACACAATAAACAAGGATAATCTGAGGGCTCTCCGTTTCTTCCTCGAACAGAGGCCCGAACAATCCCCATCCACCACTACTCTCCTCCGTCTGGCTGAACTTGTTCTCACACTGAACAATTTCTCCTTAAACTCATCTCACTTCCTCCGCATGGGCCCCAGCTATGCCTGTCTCTTTATGGGGTTTGTGGAACATTCCTTGTTCCAGTCCTACTCCGGCCCCCTTCCACAACTCTTTCTCCGGTACATCGATGATTACTTCGGTGCTGCTTCATGCTCTCGTTGGGACTTGGAAAAATGTATTAATTTTGCTTCCAATTTCCACCCCTCCATCATTTTCACATGGTTCATCTCTGACACTTCCCTTCCCTTCCTTGACCTCTCTGTCTCAATCTCTGGTGATAGACTGTCCACCAATATACATTACAAGCCTAACGACTCCCACAGCTACCTCGACTACAGCTCCTCACACCCCGCTTCCTGTAAGGACTCCATCCCATTCTTTCAGTTCCTTCGCCTCCATTGCATCTGTTCTGATGATGCCACTTTCAAAAGCAGTTCCTCTGACATGTCTTCCTTCTTCCTTTACTGAGGTTTTCCACCCATGGTGGTTGACAGGGCCCTCAACCATGTCCGGCCTATCTCCCGCGCATCCGCCCTCACACCTTCCTCTCCCTCCCAGAACCATGATAGGGTCCCCCTTGTCCTCACTTATCACCCCACCAGCCTCCGCATTCAAAGGATCATCCTCCGCCATTTCTGCCAACTCCAGCATGATGCCACCACCAAACACATCTTCCCTTCACCCCTCCTGGCGGCATTCCGCAGGGATCGTTCCCTCCGGGACACCCTGGTCCACCCCTCCATCACCCCCTACACCTCAACCCCCTCCCACGGCACCTTCCCATGCAACCGCAGAAGGTGCAACACCTGCCCCTTTACTTCCCCTCTCCTCACCGTCCAAGGGCCCAAACACTCCTTTCAAGCGAAGCAGCATTTCACTTGCACTTCCCTCAACTTAGTCTACTGAATTTGCTGCTCCCAATGCAGTTTCCTCTACATTGGAGAGACCAAACGCAGATTGGGTGACCGCTTTGCGGAACACCTTCGGTCTGTCCGCAAGCATGACCCAGACCTCCCTGTCGCTTGCCATTTCAACACTCCACACTGCTCTCATGCCCACATGTCCGTCCTTGGCCTGCTGCAATGTTCCAGTGAAACTCAACGCAAACTGCAGGAACAGCACCTCATCTTCCGACTAGGCACTTTACAGCCTTCCGGACTGAATATTGAGTTCAACAATTTTAGATCATGAACTCTCTCCTCCATCCCCACCCTCTTTCCAACCCCCTTTTTTCCAATAATTTATATAGATTTTTCTTTTCCCACCTATTTCCATTATTTTTAAATGTATTTCCATCCATTGTTTAATCTCTGCTTTTTAGCCTATTTCGATCCCTTTCCCCCCACCCCACCCCCACTAGGGCTATCTGTACCTTTATTATCACATTCCTTAGATAATATCACCACCTTCAACACCTCTTTGTCCTTTTGTCTGTGACATCTCTTGGTTATCTCCACCTATCACTGGCCCTCTATCCAGCTCTACCTGTCACCCCCCCCCCACCCCACTTAAACCAGCTTATATTTCACCTCTTTTCTATTTTACCTTAGTTCTGTTGAAGGGTCATACGGACTCGAAATATTAACTGTGTCCCTCTCCGCAGACACTGCCAGACCTGCTGAGTTTTTCCAGGTATTTTTGTTTTTGTTTTGGATTTCCAGCATCCACAGTTTTTTGCTTTTAAACAAGGATAATGACTGATTTTTCTATCTTAATGACATCCACACAGGTTCCTGTTTTTAACCTTTAGTCTAAATTGCTTTGTTGTTTTTGTCAACCTAAGTGAGAAGCATGATTTTCCATACACAAGTTATATTTTGTCTAAGATAGTGTATTTGTCAGTTTTATTGTTTTATTATTGAATCATGTGAGTGGATGGTTATCTTCGATGGTTAGCCAGCCAGCTTTGGTTCAGAATAATGCCAACAGCATAGGGTTTGCTCCATGCTCTGCCCCAGCAGACTTGAAGCTGCCTCCTCACCCTGCCCCAAAACAAAATCACAGCATAAACTGTGATTCAACGTCCCTCAAGTTAATCAAGGATGCTAACAGAAGAAGATTAACCCAGTGCCAAATCTGAAAGTATCCAAGCTACACTTTAATTTTTTTAATTCATTCATGAGATGTGGGTGTCGCTGGCTGGGCCAGCATTTATTGCCCATCCCTAATTGCCCTTGAGAAGGTGGTGGTGAGCTGCCTTCTTGAATTGCTGCAGTTCATGGTGCTGTTAGGAAGGGATTTTGTCCCAACGACAGTGAAGGAACAGTGATATATTTCCAAGTCAGGATGGGGAGTGGCTTGGAGGGGAACTTCCAGGTGGTGGTGTTCCCATCTATCTGCTGCCCTTGTCCTTCTAGATGGTAGCAGTCATGGGTTTGGAAGGTGCTGTCTAAGGAGGCTTGGTGAGTTTCTGCAGTGCACCTTGTAGATGGTACAGACCGCTGCCACTGATCATCAATGGTGGAGGGAGCTTTGTCCTGGATGGTGTCAAGTTTCTTGAGTGTTGTTGGAGCTGCACTCATCCAGCCAAGTGGAGAATATTCCATCACACTCTTGACTTGTGCCTTGTAGATGGTGGACAGGCTATGAGGAGTCAGGAGGTGAGTTACTCGCCACAGCATTCCTAGCCTCTGACCTGCTCTTGCAGACACAGGTATTTATATGGCTAGTCCAGTTCAGTTTCCAATCAACGGTAACCCCCAGGTTGTTGACAGTGGGGGATTCAGCGAAGGTAATGCCATTGAATGTCAAGGAGCGATAGTTAGACTCTTTTTTGTTGGAGATGGTGATTACAGCCGAATTCTGCTTCAACCAATGTCCAGTATAGATAAGTAGATAGCTATCAGGAGAAAAAAAAATCATGCTCATTTTTGATGCCCCACTTCCCCTCCCCCTCCCCCGCCAGCAAGCCAGATCACACCGAGATCAATTGTAACGATCCCAGCACCACTCTGACTGGAATAAAAACAGAAAATGTTGGAAAAACTCAACAGCTCTGACAGCATCCGTGGAGAGAGAAACAGAGTTAACATTTCGAGTCTGTATGACCCTTTTTCAGAGTGTGGCCTACAGCCTGGACACTCTGACTGAGTTCAGCTGATGCAGAACAGACCAGGTTTGTGTGCTTCAGTGCAATAACTTGTGTGGATTAAGCCACTGAAACTGTGTGAGATCAAAATTACTTTTCTAAATGTAATCCGGATGCAGAACTTAAAATTTCAACACAAATTTCAGCCAAATGGGATCTCTCTGTAATTATATGAGTGATGACCATTGAAACCGCATTTTGCATAAATGCCATTCAGGAAAAAATATCTGGAATTTCCAATAAAATACGATTCAGAGATTAGCTTGGCTTAGAATCGTAGGACTGGATTTTCCAGCAGGCGTCAGGACCCAGATGTCAGGCCCATATAGGGCTCCCAAGTCCGCCCATGTCATCAGCGGCCCATTGGTGTAAACTTCCAGGAGGCTGCCTCCTAATTGGCCACCTTCACACTTGCTACCCTGTTAAGGACATCAGGTGGCCTCCTGATAGTGCAGGCACAATCCGAGCCCTCGCAGCACCATCAGGACAGTCGTCCCACCAGGAGAGGTGCGCGCTGCTGAGACAGACAGGCAAGCGTGTGGGAGCCTCAACTTGGAGGTTGCCTGCGGAGAAGTTATAAAGTAAAGAGGCCTGAGTTGATACAGCCAACGGGTTGGAGGGAAACTGCTGTGGACTAGTGCCAGATGGGCCTGCGGCCATTCATCCCCACGGCCTTGTCATTGGGGCATGCAGCTTCTGGTTCCCTGGCCTGCAGCCAGACATTGCCTTGATCAAGGGAGAGTTCCCCCAGAAGTGTTCAGAACTAGCTCCTCCCTATTTTCCTGGTGCTCCCATTTCCACAGGGCCAGGGAAATCCGGCCCATATAATAAAAATAATAGATAGACCACAGGTGGTAGCCATTTGACCTATCGTGCCTGTGGCAGTTCTTTGAAAGAGTTATGTAATTAGTCCCATTCCACTGCCCTTTCCCCGAGGTCCTGCATTTTTTTCCCCTTTTAAGTATTTATGCAATTACTTTTTGGAAGTTATTATTGAACCTGCTTCAGGCAGCGCATTTCAGATTGTAACAACTCTGCTTAAAAATATTGCCCCTCATCTCATCTCTGGCTCTTTGCCAATTACCTTAAATCTGTGTCCAACTGTTAATGGCCCTCCTGTCACTGGAAGGTTTCTCCTGATTTGTTCCATCAAAACTGCTCATGATTTTGAACACCTCTGTTCAATCTTGCCTTAACCTTCATTGCTCGAAAGAGAATAAGCCAAGTTCCTCCAATCTCTCCACAATATTGTAGCTCTGCAACCCTGGTACCCTTCTAATGTCTTCAAATCCTTCCTAAAGTGTGGCACCTCGCCTTGAACAATTGGTTATAACATACACTCCTGAAGAAAGTGCACCATAAAAATACTCATCTAATAACCCAGAATCATTGTGCATTTTATAACTTCAGAAATTAACCAGCTAATTTTATTTTCCAATTCAAGTTGTATCACTTAATGTAAATAACAGATTTTCCCTTCAATTAACTTTGTTGGAGGCAGTTGCAATTCTTTTTGTTTATAAATGGAACCATTTCAAAGTGCACCTAGCTTCAGTGTTTTAAATTGAAGGATAGTAGAGCATTTTTTAAATAAAATATATAGGTTAGTTCCTGATATATACATTGAAATAAAGTGCAATAAACTGTGCTTCACTTGGGAGGAATATTTAACACATTGTTTGGCAGCTTCTTTAAGCATTCTTATCATCAGTTCATTCTTTATAAACCCTGTTCCACTTCAAATATACCCAGTTAAAATCATATGCCATCAATCATTGTCGCAAGGAACCCCATAATTTATATATTATTTTTTAAAAATGAGTGCATGTCCCCTATAATAAATCACCAAAAGGTTACTTACACTGATAATTACTTGACCTAACTTTCCATGCTAAGTTTAATAAACAGTTTACAAGAAATGCAGCAATTTCATGAAAATTACAGGAAGATTAAGTGTAAGATCCTGTTTTCACAAAGCTAACAGCAGAATGGCCCAAATCATCTGGCAACTGGGGACAATTCACAATTCACGGGGGCATCACCGGCCTGTCACAAGTTGCTGACCAATTTGGGAATTAATAATGTTCGGACATTATTATTTCAGCAAAATCTGGCCCATTCTTAGTGCCTTAAGTATGTTGCCGTATGTCCGAATCTCAGCTTTGTGCTAAACTCCCTTAATTATCTCTTGCAATCTAATAGTCAAAGTGCTGCTTAATTCTTTTCAAGATGCTAGTTATATTTTGTGACCCATATCCTTGGGCATTTATGAAAACTTTCAGCTGCAACTCAAAGCCTACAGGTTTTATCTCAGAAATTCAGGCAAACAATTAATAAATTCTTTTTACACTGATGAGTAACAGTACTATATTAAACTATTAGCTGTTAGACATGGCCTTGAATATACAGATTTCACCTAACACACAACTGACTCAATGTCAACAGCTGTTTGTGAAAGGCAGATGAGAGTGTTGGACTACTCAGAATTAACATGAACAGACAGGGAATGAGATGTAAAATAATCCATGTTAGTGAAACAACTGAGGAAGAGGACATTCACTCTGTCTGTTTCATCCAGCAAAGACTGTAGTCCTCCCTGTCAGAGCAGCCAAATCCCATCTAAATGATTCCAAGATTTTCACCAACCCAAAAATCCATTCCAATATTCAAGTATTGATTGCATGATGTCCAAAACCAATCTTCCAGCAGTTTGAGCCCATGCCCCCACGTTCAAAATCTATAGCAGATTGTAAACAGGCTTCCAGGTGTATTTTTTTCTAAATCCCTTAATATTGTGGACATTTCCTTAGTCATCTTCCAAAACTGAAGAACCCAATTTCCTAGCTATAGTTTAATGTTCTATACAGTTCGGACCATTACTCTTATTTCCCAGTTTTTACTGGCGTTCCATTTTAAGGTATACAAGACCAGTTCGGACCAGTACTCTTTTTTCCCAGTTTTTTTCTGTTTTTTCCTTCTGGTTTCATGACTAGGAAGCTAAAGTACAGAGACTTAGTTCAATTCATGGGGAGACAGTAGTAATGTTATTGGACCAGGGACCCAGGCTAATGCTCTGGGGACACGGGTTCAAATCCCACCACAGCAGCTGGTGGAATTTAAATTCAATTAATAAAATCTGGTATTTGTCAATTGTTGTAAAACCCCATCTGGTTCCCTAACATCCTTTAGGGAAGGAAATCTGCCATCTTTATCTGGTCTGGCCTACATGTGACTCCAGACCCACAGCAAATGTGGTTAACTGCCCTCCGAAATGGCCTAGCAAGCCATTCAGTTCGAGGGCAATTAGGGATGGGCTACAAACGTTGGCCTTGTCGGGTGTACCCACATCCCATGGACGAATACATGTTAAAAAATTAACGGGGAGCAAGAATTCAGCTTTTTGTTTCCTCAGAGTTACCCCACCATATGCTGCTTTTCACATTTCTGGTCCATTTTAGTTCACTTTGCTTCCTGCTTTTTTTATTTCTCTCGGGGGACTCGATCTAATTCAATTTCACTGCGCCTACCGGGATCCTTGAGTATGTCATCATCATGATAGTGTCCCCAGCTTCCTCCCGGCTCCCCGGCTCCTGGTGGCTTCTCTTGTTGCGATTCCTCTGCTCAGCCAAATCGGAGTGGTCCTGGGTCAGGCGTGAGATGAGCTCCATGGGCCATGTCCCAGACAAGTCCTCCAGGCGACCCTCCAAAGCTTTCAGCTGGGACCTCACGGTGCTGGATCGCACGAAGAGGTAAACCAACCCGGCGCAGTTTAACAGAGTGATCAGGAAGAGTCCCGAGAGGAAAACACTTCCTTTCACTGAGCTGGGCTGCCCTGCCTGGAAGGTCATGTTTCTTCTGCCCCGTTCACGGGGAAGATCAGAGAGATCGGATCCCGAGGCTGATCAATCCCCAAAATTGCTTCCAGACTGAAGAAACGGCCCCAGGACTGACAATCTCGTCCAATATTCAACCCTCTGATCGCAGAATTTTATGGCTTTGACTGGCACCTGATTTATATGCGGTTTCGCCCCTTCTGCTCTGTGGCTGGAGGCTGCTTTTGAGATTAATCATATTCACTTCATTCATGCCCGGTATGTAAGAGTCACAAACATGGTATTCAGTCAGAGACAAGGGACGGACTTACACCCGAACTTTACAGGACAGCCTAAGTCAGATTGTGCAATGTAGCATTTATTGCCCCAGTGACAACTGTACTTCCCCAACTTCAAAACACAGGGATGAAGGATTTGTATTGTATGTTGCCTGAAGGAAAGCAATTAAATGCAATTTGATATGCCCAAGTCCCTGATAATATTCTCCTGTATCCCCAATAATAACCCATTCTATTCGTAGGAATGTCTTCCAAAATCCCTGATTATTCTAAAAGCAAAATTCTGCAGATGCTGGACATCTGAGACAAAAACAGAAAATACTGGAAACACTCAGCAGGTCTATAAACATCTGTGAAGAGAGAAGCAGAGTTAACATTTCAAGTCTGTAAGATTCTTCTTCAGAGCTCTGAAGAAGAGCCATTTTGACTTGAAACGTTAACTCTGTCTCTCTCTCTCCACCGATGCTGTTAGACCTGCTGAGCTTTTCCAGCATTTTCTGTTTTTGTCCCTGATTATTCTGTTGTACCCCTGGTAAGATGCTATGATATCCCTAATAAAATCCCTCTGTATTCCTGATACTGTCCCACTGCAAATCTCATAATATCCCGCAGCGTCCCTGCAACTGCCCTTCTACAACTCTGACAATATCCTGCTGTAGTGATCACCACCCTCATTATGCTCCTGATTATGTCCTGCAGTACCCTTGATAATGTTGTGCTTTAGCTCTGATAATCGAGGGCATCTCCAGAGGTTGGGGTGGGGGCTGGGGGAGAGATGGGGGGGATGTGCTCCTGCAAAAGTTGCTGCGGGCCTCTGGCTTACTTTCTCCACACACTCAAATTGAAGGGGTGAGCTATTGTTCTACAGCAGCCAGGCAAATTTAATCACTTGTAAAACTGTAGGATAGGTTTAACATATTACTTGGAAGTCCATTCATTGGCGTTCTCTACCCCAGAATGTTAAAGATGCTCAATTGCTGAATATATTTACAACTCACATTTCTAATTTATGAGACACTAAGGGTGTGGGGATAAGGTGGGAAAGTAAAGTTGAGGTAAAAGGTCACCCATATTCTTATTGACTGGTGGAGCAGTCTCGAAGGGCTGTGTGGCTCACTCCTGCTCCCATTTCCTTTGTTCTTACGTATTTGCTTTTGTTCTGATGCACAGAAGACGGGGCTTCCCAATTATATTAAGACAAGGATAACAACTTTACTTACTCATTTTTGTCAAGGTCCAACAGGGCAGTAACTGAATCCCATTTTTTAATGGGCCAATGGAAATTAGCTATCTAAAATAACCCAGTCTTCCAAACTCAACATTGATTTCAACTCAGCCCTGAAGAAGTGTTACGCTGACTCGAAACGTTAACTCTGTTTCTCTCTCCACAGATGCTGTCAGACCTGCTGAGTTTTTCCAGCATTTTCTGTTTTTATTTCATATTTCCAGCATCCACAGTATTTTGCTTTTATTACACTGATTTCAACAACTTCAGATCAATCATTGCTCACATTTTTTTTTGGACAGGTATTGGTCATTGCTCTGCCTTTGTCATTTCATCCCTCTAGACCCATCATTGGTTTCTGTACTTGTCACGTTGTCATTCTCTTTTGTCTTGCACCATCATCCCTTTTGCCGTTTAGGGCAGAATTTTATGGCCCTTCACGCAGGTGGGATTTTGCGGTCCCACCGACGCCAATTGACTGTTGAACAGCTCGCCGTATTTTCTGGCCCCACTCCCGGCATGACTGAGCTGTAAAATTCCGCCCTTAATCTCTCCTGCCTTCCACCCTATGAAGGCCTTCCCTCTATTCTCTTCCTCCCCTTTCCCCTTTCCCATCCTCTGTACTTGCTGAGTCCAGTCCTGATGAAAGGTCATTGACCTGAAATGTTAACTTTCCACTCAGAATACGAAGCTAAAGTATATGTGTGTAGAAAAGCAGAAATAAAAAAATTACAAGAATTAATTTGGACAGGATGTTAGTAATGAAGAGGACATCTATGAAATAGCTCCTCAAATACTAATTCCACTATCATGAGCACCAAGACATCTAACTCCAGGCTATAGAGTCCAGTGTCACTTGGTTTTGAATGTTTATATGTTTCTTGAAAGCATTCTATTCACAATATTTGATGCCGAAAGTGGTTTCAAATACAGTAAGTCACTTGCTTGCACCCAAATGGCTAGCCAGCCTCCTGGACACAGTGCAATTATGTTCATGTCATTCACGAACCACATATGTAACCATTTCATCAATAGCCGGCTGGTCAATGTTCATATACTTGCATCCCTTGGTTATTACATGTCTTAAGTCTTTATGTAAATGTAAATAATCTATAAGAATGCTGCTTGAATCAGATGAAGATGGGTGTGAGGCAATTCATTCACAGCCAAAATGCCAGCATTAACCAATTGGGCTGAATGAAGTTTTTGTGCTGTACACTCGATACAACTTGATGTGCCAATTTTTGATTAAAGAAACACTTTTTCAAAGCAGCCAAATTCCGTTCTTTAGTAGTAAAAGTTACTTTTACATAAATATGAACAAGATCTTTAATAAAATTGCCTATAACAACACATGAATGAGATCTGCACATTGTCTGAGAAGTGACCTTTGTAAAGGATTTATGAGAAGTAAAACTTAGCCTTTAGATTGCAGGAAACCTGAAAACCTATTTGAGTGCACAGCATAAATCTATATGGGGCAGGCTAAAAGTTAAGACTATAGTCGGTGCTTGTTACATGTAGACACAATATTATGTACAGACAGGGACTTCTCATTGTAGAATTTCCCAGACTAAACTGTGAAAGAAACAGAAATATAAATGGATCGTGATGGGTACAGAGAAACACTGAACTTTGTTCTTAAAGATAAACAGACAGTTCTATTCAACTGTTAAAAGATCATAGAGTTTTGATGACACATTACGTTAGGAGTTCAAGGCAAAGTAACAGAGTTAAATGAATGAAACACATAACATGTATCTGAAACTTTGCTGAGGGTCATTCAGATTGCTATTGGGTATGGTTCAGTAGAAGATTGCACCCAAACACGATGCCAAGGTGAATTACTTTCTAGAGAAGGAAACAGATTAGCTTCTTTGAGGTGTGCAGAGGCATTCCTGCCACAACCTTCCAAAGGAGCAGCTGCTGAAAGAGTTTCACAACAGTTCTAGCAAGATTTGAGGCTGCCCCAGTCAAACACAGAAAGAAAGGCTCCTAGTGAAGAATTTAAGAGACATCTTGACATGTAGGAAAGCATGTAAGAGTGGGGGCATAGGGGAACGGAGGTGGCAGGGGTACATATTGAGAAACTGTGCATGTTCCGGGTCTGACACATGTGCAGTAACAGCAGAAGAAAGTGCCAGGCGCAATGTATACGCACCCATGAGGTGAGGAGAAAAGCGGGGTAGGTACAAGTTGGTGAGAGAGAGAAAGAGACAACCAAGGTGCGCAGCCAACTAGCATAACATGAAATAAGAAATGTAAAGTCCTTATCTACCTCAATAAAATACTTAATAGCAAAAAATATACTCTGGGTAATAGACCATAAGGTTCTGACTATCAACAGAACAGGCTGTTCAGTTCAATACTGTCATTTTACATTTTTACAATATATCACATTACGGACAATTTCAACATAGACTTTCCTTGTATAGAACATTAATGCCACTGTAATTATTATATAAGGTGTTCTGCAAGCACCCAGTATATCCTCCTGTGTTTGTCTTCCAACAGTGACTGAGGAGTTATTCAGACATTTTTTAATGACTCTGGCTTATTAAGCCCTTTATTCACTTTTGGACTGCTGTAAACCATCTGTGTTATGTACAGGGTGATCCCAGATTTGCTGGGATCGACCCGTAATCTGAGCTTCTGTCCTGCGTCCTGGGTCAAGCCTTCCTGGGATGCATTTTGTCCCAGACTTCTGCTTTAGCTCATTTCTGTACATGCATTGGGCCTGGTACTTTCTTCTGCTGTTACTGCACATGTGTCAGACCTGGAACATGCTCAGTTTCTCAATATGTACCCCTGCCACCCCTGTTCCCCTATGCCCTCACTCTTACATGCTTTCCTACATGTCAAAGTGTCCCTTAAATTCTTCACTAGGAGCTGGGTCACCCTGATTGTGTATTGATTTTTTAAAAATTCATTTGTGGGGTGTGGGCATCCCTGGCTTGGACAGAATTTGTTGCCCATCCCTAATTGCCCTTGAGAAGCTGGTGGTGAGCTGCCTTCCTGAATCGCTGCAGTCCATGTGCTGTAGGTGTACTTATTGACTTTCTAGTGGTTTGATACATCTGAGTGGCTTGCTAGGCCACTTGAAAAGGCATTTAAGAGTCAACCACATTGCTATGGGTCTGGAATCACCTGGAGGCCAGACCGGGTAAGGATGGCAGATTTCCTTCCCGAAAGAACATTACTGAAGCAGATGGGTTTTTACGACATTTGACAATGGTCCTCATTAGACTTTTAATTCCAGACTTTTTTATTGCGCTGCCTTATTTTAATCAAAAAGGAATTATGTCTGTTTCACCTACTCCATTCAAATATTAAGCAATCATCATATCCTTCTATTAACATCTCAAGGATGCTAATCTGTGTTTATCTCTCAACATTAGTTCGTCCTGATCCTATATATGGACGCAGTTCCGCACTAAACCCCACCCATTAGTAATCTGAATCCTCTGAGAAAATTCAGATCCCACCAAATGTTTAATCGTTCATTTAAAATGTTGACAGCTCAAGTGACAGAACATTTATAAGGGAAATTAGTTTCCTCAACTACTAATAATCTGTACTCGTTTGCAGTGTTGTGGAAAAATTATATAACAATAGTCTTATGGGATATCTATTTCGAAAAGATGCAAACTAACCAGTTTATTGCGACAGGGTGATTCAGTAATTGTTTTTATATGATCAGACTTCCATGCAGCATGTTGACAACTGTGGCCATCTTAGTAGCACTCTCACCTCAAAGTTGTAAGGTTCTGGGTTCAAGTCCCACTCCAGGGCTTGAGCACAAAAATCAAGCCCAACACCCAGTGCAGTATTGAGGGAGTGTTGCACTGTTGGAGGTGCTATCTTTCAAATGAGGCGTTAAACCAAGGCCCTGACAGCTCTTTCAGATGGATGTGAAAGATCTCATGACACTGGCTGAAGAAGGGCTGGGGAGCTATCCCAGGTGTCCTGGCCAAACCATTAATGTCTCGTTCAATGTCATAAAAACAGATTATTTGGTCTTTATTACCTTGCTGTTTGTGTAATATTGATGTGTGTAAATTGGCTGCTGTGTTTACTGCATTAGTGGCTATACTTCAAAAGTATCTCATTGGCTGGAAAGTGCTTTGAAATGTCTGGTGATTGTGAAAAGTGCTATATAAATGCAAGTCTCTCTCAAACAAGGATGTTTGGTATGACTCATTAAGGAAGATAGTGTTGATAGTAGAGTGTTCATTAGTGTTGTGGTATTGTAACTTCCGAGACCAGCTCACATATTTGACAGCACTTTTGCAGAGATACAGAGTTAAAGATAAAAGCAGAATCAACAATTTGGCTTTCAAGTTTTGGAAATGTAACTATAGTTTAATAATATAATACATTGTCCTTATTCCCATTCTGTACACCATCACTTCTCACAGGTAAAAAGGGACATTTCCAATTTGCTCACACTGTAATATAGTATCCTACAAATAATATGCAAAATGTAAAAATGCCAGTGGTCAAGCACAGAATTGTCCTCAGTCTACATTCATAATGCTACAGTCAGCTTCCTGAGTTTATGAAGCTTCTTCTACTGTAGAATGCTGTGACTGTCTCAGGTAGCTTTATAATGGGAAAGTAAGATGCCACCCAGAGACATCACAAAATGATGAAGTCCAAATAAATGTCATATGGCATACAAAGCAAACTTAATATCTAATAGGCACAGCAAGAAAGTCAACCTTGTGTGTAATAATGTGGGCTGCACTTTATCAGGATCTTAGAAATTACATCTAGTGTTTTAAATTCTTAAAACCTTTCTACTTTTAGGAATTGTTCAACAGTGTCAATGCAGGGGAGATGTGTAGATGAACTCTTTTATGCAGGGAGTGGTAGTAAACTGGAACTTGCAGCTTATGAGGGTGGTGGAAGCAGAGACGAAGAATGATTTCAAAAAGAAATTGGCTGGACACTTCAGGGAATTAAACATACAGGGTTATAAGGATAACCCAGGGATATGGGATTGATTGGGCTGCTCCACAGGGAGCTGGTACAGACTCAATGGGCCAATTGGCCTCCTTCTCTACTACAATGACTCTATGGCCAGAATCTTCCAGCCCCCCCACCACCGCAGCAGGTTCCCCAGCGGCAGGGATGGTGAGCCATTGAAATCCCCCATCACCTCGGTGGGACCGGAAGATCCTGTCAGCCTCATGCCAGCTGGAAAATTCCGGCCTATAACTCTATGTCAGTCGAAGATGGGTAATGACTTAAAGACCTATTGTGTTCAGTATGTTTGAACGTGACACCTAAACTATTATAAATAGGCTGATCCTGTATTGCTTGATCTCTGAATCCTTGGTGTAATTATACTGATGCCTAGTGAAATTTGATTTTAACACCTTGTGTGCTTCTTTCACTTCTGGGTTCCATTGAGTGAAAGTGGAGCTGATTAATTTAATTAGAAAATGGCACCTATAGATGTTGGAATGGTTTGGAGAGACAAACTAGACTGCTGTCTCCTCAGGGTGCAGATCAATAAAAATCTTGTATAAATGGCAGTGAAGATCATTAGTAGAGAAGCCATTAGTGTATTAACAAAACTTTCCAGTGCAGCATTTGCAGTTGGAATGGGAAAATATCGTGTCCTATCTAAACAATACCTGTGAAACAGCTCCTTAGAATTCGAACTCAAAACCTACTGATAATGTAAACAGCAAAGAGGTTAAGCAGTGTATTGGTGTTATGCAATTCAAGGAAAGAGTTTCATGAGTTACAATTGCAGGATAGGTTTTTAGAGAGATATGGCTGTGAACAATTTTAGGGAGATTACAAATGAAACCAATACAAAAGCAGAATATTGAGGATGCCGAAGATCTAATCAAAAAAAGCAGAAATATTCAGGAGGTCAGGCCGCATCTGTGGAGAGAGAAATAGAGTTGACGTTTCAGGCTGGTGATCTTTCATCAGAACTGGGAAAAGTAAGAAATGTAATAGGTTTTAAGCAAGTGAAAGCGGGGAGAGTGGGGAAAAGAACAAAGGATAGATCTGTGATGGTTTGGAGGATAAGAGAGACTAAATGATAAAAGGGTTGGTGGTTCTGGGCCAAAGTGAGTAGTAATGAGGCAAGTAAAGAAGTGAAAGATATGTATAGAGGAGGTGTGAATGGCTGAATAATAAACAGCTGCTGCCCAAAAGCAAAAGCAAGAAAAATGCTGTTAAAAACCAAAATCTAGAGAAAAAGGGAGCAAAATGTAGGTAAAGGTTATGGTCAATTTTTTTTAAAAAATTCATTCATGGGACATGTGCATCACTGTCTGGGCCAGCATTTACTGCCCATCCCTAACTGACCTTGTTCAGGGGGCCATTTTAGAGTCAACCACATTGCTGTGGGCCTGGGGTCACATGTAGGCCAGACCAGGTAAGGACGGCAGATTTCCTTCCCTAAAGGACGTTAGTGAACCAGATGGGTTTTTATGACAATTGACAATGGTTTCATGGTCATCATCAGACATTTAATTCCAAATCTTTTATTGAATTATCTGCCACGGTGGGATTTGAACCTGGGTCCCAAGACCGTTTACCTGGAACCCCGGATTATTAATCCAGTGACAAGAACACAATGTTCACAACAGGCCAGCTTATCAACTCCAGGGAGGTCCTTCAATCAAAAATTGAAAAATGGCACAGCAGGGCTGTAAAATCCTGACATCTGATATATGAGTAATTGTTCGGCATTACCACTCACAGGCTCCTAGACTAAAAATTAGCCACCCAGAGAGCAGAGCTCACTGCATGTATCCAAATATACAGCACAGAACCTCTTATCACTAAATGCTATATGAAGCAGAACTGGTATCACACTGATGGTATGACATAAAAAAGCAGTGAGCTGCACAAAGAAATCAGACAACTCAACATTTTTACATACTTAGTAACATTTATACAAAAGGTTCTGACACTTGTAGTTCTTACAATGCTCTATAAGGGATACTTCATTCAATTGCTATGTAATTTCGAATACATATTAAACAGGCCACAGCCCACACAGGCCACAATCCTTTCACATGCACTGCCCTGAAGTCCAAAAGCTGCTTTGTGTTTTCTACTAAAATAAATGAAAGTGCCAGTAATCAGAAATCCTTTAATAATCAGCTTAAAATAAGCCTTTGGTCCCATATTTATTCAAAATGCAAGTGAAGTGCAAAATCGATGTCCCCTTTGTATTGTAGATTCTTGGAGGTTTGGCAACCCCAACCTTGGAAGGGATTCACTACTGTTGGAGGGGAGATTGCGGTCCTTAGAGATGAGAGCAATCAGTGACTGGAGAGGGGATGAGCAATCAGTGGCCAAGGAGGGATGGGGTGATCAGTGGCTAGAGAACCTGGAGGTCAGAGGTGAGGGCAGGTGGGGGTCGATGGGGGGAAGCTTTGTTGGTGGGAGGTGGGGGTAAGGGATATCCACAAGCCTGGAAGTCAGGGAGATCGGAGGCCAAAGGCTGGTGCTGGAGGTCAAGGATGGAGGATCTCGTGGTCTGTCAGCAGCAATGATTGGGCTGGGCTTTACAGACAAGTATCTTAACTTTTGTTGCAGGTGATCATTAGCATTGGTTCACTGAGGACAAACCACTGTTGCAGAAGGGATTTGAAGGAGTCATTAGGCCTCTTATTTGGATATGCAAAGGGTTTAATGCCTGCTTTAGGTGTGGGTTAAAGCCAGATGTTTGTCTTTACACACATATGCCAGGCTGCTCCCTTCCTGTCATTTTTAGGCCTTAGGAGGCTGCATAGTGCCTGAGAAATAGGCATAATGCCACACAAAATTTGCAGGCCATGGTCTTTTGCTGCATGATTCATAACTAACATGAAAAGAGATGTCAGAATGTTAGAATATTATCAGATAAAAAAGATAAAAGAAAGTAGCTTTGAGGTAACACATTCAAAATGCTGTTGTACTTGAGGCATGAGGGAATACAAGATGTTAAATGAGGAAACAAGGAATAAAAATCATGGTCATTGGTCCAACAATGGAACCTGTCCCAATTGCAATACTTGTTTTATATGTCTGGTAGGACCATATAGTACGCACAAACAGGAATTTAATGGGCCAGTGCCTTAATTGTTAATCAACAAGCCTGCTGTACAGGTTAGCCGTAAAGAACACTGCACACTTACTGCAGGCACAGGGATTCCAGGTCAGAGAAAACCAGACAGGAATCAAGCGACCTTAGCATTCCTGATCAGTACTATTCAGTAACACTTTATAACAAGAGCAATCACTGGCCTTTAATGCCCAGTGTTATTGCTCAGAACGTTTCAAAAATGTATTTTTTTTTCTGGATTATCATAAGGAAATCGATGTATGTTCCTGTGGTGCCTGCCTCTTCTTCACTGATATACTGTACTCCATCCACATACGAGTGGAACAAAAACACATCCTGGTTTCTCATGGTAACAAAAGGCCATGGATTTGTGTGACCTGCTGCAGATTAACTGTACAGGAAACAAGTCCTTTATTTTAAATGTTTGCTTCAAAACAGCTTCAGAAAACATATATAAATGAACGGATGAAAATTCTCAGAAGGATTACATGTACCTTTCACAAAGATCCAATATTTATTGGAGTGTCTTCATATATCTATTAGGGTGCGAAGTAAAACAAAACTGAGCAAAAAGAAGTGAGTTCCAAGTGATTCTGTAAATGAACATTGAGCTGTTACTGATACCCTTTCAATACAAGAGTCTAATCTAATGTTCAAGATTATTATCTAAAGAGAACAAAACAAATGTTTCTTGAATAATTAATTATGGAACCATATGGTGCAAATAGATTTAATTCAATGCATCGTTGATACAACCCATGCAGATGTTTTAAACCTTTCAAGAATGGGACTCTAGCCCTGAGGATGCAGTGCTGCAAGAAGCTCAATGACCTTGCATAAGTGGTCAAAGTCAGCAAGTGCTTCAAATGCCATATGCCCCAACTGCATCACCAGCCTCACGCACTGTTCAATTCACTATAGCCTTGTCACTCACCTACCAAAATTCTCTATCAATCAGGACGCATACTTGACATTTATATGTTGCACCTCACCCTCACGCACTTAGCACTGCTGCTAGCCTTATGCCCACATGTCAATTTGGACACACTGCCAGCTACTTAACGGTAATAGTCATATCAGCCAAACAGATTACACCATAATCACTGACACATTTCTTTCTCTCTAGCAGGGCAAGGTGGTGCACAGCGAGAAGCAGCAGCACCTAACTGGTAGGAGACAAGTGCGCCTCCATATCCTGACCCCTTAGGAGGCAGTGCTGACCATTACTGGGATGCCCATTGCTGAGTCTGTGGCCAGCAGGGGCACTGAAACCATCGAAGATGGCAGCATCCTCATAGCTAATCCTCCTTCTCACATCCCACCTACCCCGCATCCCAATCTCTTTTCTGATTTACAAGCTGTAGCTTTGAAGCAAGCATCTCTTACTTTTCTCCCCTACCCCCTCCCCTCACCCCTGTGCCCTTCTCTTTACAGGTGCCCTTGGAGAGTAATTTAGCTGAACAGTGGAGGAACAGAGGGTGATGATGAAGATACAACATGTCATTTGATTTCACACTCACAGCCAACAGCTCAGAAGCTGACAATGTGAGTCATTTAAATATAGTTAAGAGGCTGGATCTACACATGGTAAGACAGCAGGAACAAGTGACTTGCAGCCAGTGAAGAGGACAGGATAGCATAGACCGGCATGCACAGTTGAACACAAATTCTGCTGCAGAGGACTCAGATGAGCAATTCAATAGGTCAGTGTACAGAACAAGGCTGATGAGCAGATATAACAAAATGCTTGGTGTATTGGGAACCTGCCAGATACCCAATGTCAAGGAGCATGGAGGGGTCCAGCACCAACTTGGCACAGGGTGTTGTGCAAAGCTTGTAGCCCATTCTTTCCAGTGTTGAAGTGTTGACAACTCCGTCAGCACGCTTGTGATCCCAACCAGTGTCCACTGGCTGATTCATTGCAGCACAAACAACCTCCATCTGAGAGCAGCAATGGGAGCTCAGATTGAAGTCATGCAAAGTCAGCTGACTGTCATGCGGACATAAACTGCTGCCATCTTGGCTGTGGAATAAAGTGCGCAAAGGGCTTTGCAGGTTGTCACAGCAGTCCAGCAATCTGTCCTCCAACAGACTACTAGGATTGTTGAGGCAACTCCCTGGGGTGAGTGGCAATGATTCTTGCTCAGAAAGATAGAATTTGCCCTTCCACCCTTACCTCTCTGCCAGTGTCCCTGTTGTCGCCTGTCAGCCAACCAGCTGAGACTGGGTTGCCCATGCCAAGGTGGTTCTGTCCTCTACCAGGTCTTCAAGGTCGCTCCCCAGCTGCAGTCTCCTCTGCTGTAAACCTTTCAGCAACCAATGCTGCAGACACTGGGATAGCAATGCGTAGGAGCACTAGAACAGGCAAAGGCATACAGTAGATAGACACTAAGGGAATGCACAAGGATAGTTAGTTGATTTTTTATGGAATATGACATGATCTGATTTATGAATTTGGTTTGAAATGTTTACGTTATGATCATCTTTATTCTTGTATTGTGGAAAAGATGATGCTGGGATGATCGGTGGCAGAGGGATGGGACATTGTGAGACCGATGGTGAATAGGGTGTTGAGGTTGCTGTTACTGGTATCACACTATGATGAGTTCTTCAGGTCAGAAAGGAGTTATCTAGGTTGCTTGTCTCTTCCTCTTCCTCCTTCTCCTGATCCCGAACCACTCACTGTACAGCTTGTGGCCAGGGCTTCACCCTCATGATGGTGAGTTTGTGCAGCAAACACGGACCACCACAAATCTTCACACCCGCTTTACCAAGGACTGCAGGGCTCCTCCAGAACTGTCTGCACAGCAAAGCTGGAGTTTACGTATCTCAATAGCCAGCTGTATCCCAGTGTGTGTTGGCTTTCATGGTGCAATTGCTGAGCACGCGGCTTGTGCACTCGAGTCTTCACCCTTGTTGTCTATGGATAGCCTTTGTTGCCTAGCAGCTACACTTTAGTTTGCCGTGGTAACTCAAATGCAGCTGGCACAGTGTGCTGCCACAGAATGAAGGCCTCCTGTTTGCTGCCGGGATATCGGGAATTGACTTGCATGATTCTCTTTGTTTGAATATCCACGAGCCAGATGCTCAGGGAGTGGAATCCCTTTTGGTTGTGGTACAGAGTTGGCATAGAATGCTTGAAAAGCAATGTTCATGCAGTCAATGCCACCCTGCACCATGAGGAAGCCTACAATCCTGGTGAAGTCATGTGCTTGCTCTGCCTGCCTTTCTTTGGCAAGAGAGAATGAAATGTAATTAGCTCTCAATGAATAGTGAGCATCCATGACATCCTTTATGCAACAATTGATGATAAACTATGAAATGTTGCAAATGTCTCCAGCTCTAGCCTCGAAGGATCCACACAGATAAAAGTTCATCACCATGGTCACTTCCACAGCCACTGGCGATGTGGTCCCCCCTGTGACTGCAGCAAGTGGCAGATTTCAGTGAGGTGCTGTAGAGCAGCGAGTATGTAATGAAACATCCCATGACACTTCACAGGTACATAGTACAACAAAGTATGACATCGAGCCACATAGTGGGTATTAGGACAGTGACAAGAGGTATTTTTTAAGGCATGTCTTAAAGCTCAGTTCCTAACGTGTGAATAGCCCATAGCAGTTTACATTGTATATGTAGAGACAATCTGAGTGTCAAACTCCTATGTTAAAATGTAACATTCATTGGTGTGAAAACATTGACCTTAAACAAAATGCAGCATAACGTGTGGTATGACATATTCATTTCCTTTATTTAGAAAATTAAAAAATAGAAAACACTACTGGTGATAGAGTGAGATGCAGTAGGTTGGGATGAGGCATATGTGGAGCAAAAAGATCGGCATGGATTATTTGAGCCAAATGTTTCTGTTTCTGTGTGCTAATTTCTATGTAAAATGACTTGTCTAAGAGCCCCATACTATTTAATGTCAATAGAAATTTTCATTGGTGAATAATTTTTCATTTTGAAGAGATTATAATGGAAATGAGAGCCTTTATGGTTCCATGAACTTCCTAAAGTAAGCCTTTGCTTGAAGGAGTGCATATTGGATCCATAACTCCACAATGAAATATAAGGATAATCTGATTGCTGCGTTCACACAGCCAGATGGTTCTACAGCTGGGTTATGGATTGTTGCAATGCTCAGCATTAACATTGCTTTACTGTGAATCCAACACATTGGGAATAAGAAGCATAATGCAAACTATTAGCTGGTATAGAGGCCAGTATACAGAGGTGGTAAGAACAGGAAAGTATTCTAATTAATCCACAGTGAGTCTGTTTAGAGAAACATAATAGTTCCACTCATACAATCCTTAACTCTGTTCCAAATGTCTTTCCTTTCGTTCTATTCAAATGGCTGTGTTTCATACAAATCTGGTCAAATGCCAAAATGATTAATTCCACTTGAGTCTCATGTTCTGTTAGAGTTCCTGTATGGAATAGAGAGACAAAACATTGAAAATGTACAAATGATCTAAGGCAGGTATCAAACCAATTGTTGTTGCTCAAAGTTTTGAAGTAACCATTTAGGTTCCAGTTTTATGTTATAGTGTTTTATGTAAAATAAGCTAAACAAGATTGCAAGAGGAATAATATCCAATGTACTTAATATGCAGATTTGTAATTTTATTTAGAAACATAATCAAGTTACAGTGCAGAAAGAAGCCATTCAGCCCATCATGTCTGTGCCGGCCAGAAAAAGATGAAAAAGAAACTAGCCGCTCATTTTATTCCCACTTTCCAGCACCTGGTCTGTAGCTTTGCAGGTTACAACACTTCAGATTCAGATCCAAGTACCTAAAATGAATTCCAGAACCCCATCGTCAGACTTAACAGCAACTTCCATTTTAGCAGCATAATAACAAAAGTCCAGTTACTGACCATTAATACCTTTAGCTGGTTGTATCATATAAACAATGTCCATTAATACTAATTGACCCTTTTGGACACGATCTCAACTTCTTCTGCCCTTCAGTCTACTCAGTTTATGGTTCACTTGACACACTAAATGAGTGGTGAAAAACCTATGAAAGTGTGTGGTCATGTTATTACCTGATTTTTGGAAAGCTAACTGTTAGACATTGCATTCTACAGTGACTTCTCACTGAATACGTCAATGATACAACGTTAATGCAGTTTCCTGACACTGGCACTCTCTATTCACTGACTTCTGCTTTTAAAAGCAATTGGACTGCTCTCCCAGTGTTCAGCATGTCTGTGCCAATTCCACCTGTGTTAGATTGGGTAGTGCAGTTGTGATTTTAAACAGTCGATTGTGGAGCTTTACAGCTTTGTAAAACATCAAGCCCTCTTTGAAGGAGACCCTTTTCTTATTTGAAGCCCAGGTGTGAGGTTCATTGTACACAAGGTGCAATTCTGCTGTGTGGAGGTCTCTTAACCCAATTCATTGATACCTGTGAGCTTGCGCTGGAGTGGGTGGGGGGAGGGGAGGGAGCATGGGGGTGGGAGATTGTAGTGTAGTGATTACACTAGGAGTTACTTGACTAGTAACTGTAAGTATCAAAAGCTAATGCTCTGGGGTCATGGGTTCAAATCCCACCATGGAAGCTGGTGGAAATTAAATTCAATTAATAAAAATCTGGAATGGTGACCATAACAACCATCATTGATTGCTGTAAAAACCCATGTGGTTCATTAATATCATTTAGGAAAGGAAATCTGCCATTCTTAACCTAGCCTGGCCTACGTGTGACTCCAGGTCCACAGCAATGTGGTTGACTCTGAAATGACCTAGCAAGCCACTCAGTTCTGGGGCATTTAGGGATGGGCAACAAATGCTGGCATTGCCAGTGATGCCCACTTCCCATGAAAGAAGATAGAAAAAAACAAGACAGGTATCAACATATGATGTAAAACTGTTGTTTCCATAGCAACTCGGACTCCTTGTGGGGGGTTGATGGGGGGCGGGGGGGGGTGGTCAGTTGGTTGGATGGCCAGTGTTGATCATATTTGTGCCAACAGCACGGGGTTCAATTCACTGTGGTGGATTTGGGGGCTGCCTCCTAGCCCTACCCATGTTCATGGTCTCGGCTCTGTGGGTTGGACCTGCCCTTGGGCAGAGAAGTGAAGAAGGATGTAACAAAACATCCCAAGGTGCTTCTCAAGAACATTTTAAACAGAACATGACAATGCGCCCAGATGGAGGTATGACCAAAAGTTTGGTCAAGGAGGTATGTTTTTTAAGGAGTGTCTGAAAGGAAATAAGTGGGGTACACAGACAGAGAGATGTAGAGAGGATATTCCAGAGCTTAGAGGCTCAACAACTGAAGGCACAGTCACAATGGTGGAGAGATTAAAATCTGGCATGCCCACAAGAGGACAGAATTAGAGGAGCACAGATATCTCAGAGGGTTGCAATTTGGAGGAGATTACAGAGATGGGGATTGACAACGCCATGGAGAGATTTGAAAATAAGATGAGAATTTTAAGATCAATATCAATGTTGCTTGACCAGGAACCATTACAGGCCAGCAAACATTTGGGTGATAGGTGAATGGGACTTACAGGGAGCTAAGACATGGTCAACAAAATTCTGGATAACCTCAAGCTTATAGAGGGTAGAACATGGGAGACCAGCCAGCAGCAGGTAGGAATAGTCAAATCTAGAGCTAACAAAGGCATGGATGAGGGTTTCAGCAGCAGGTCTGAAACAGGGGTAAATATACAAATGAGGAGAAATGGAAGAAACCATTTTGTTAAGGTGGCCTATCTTGGGAGAAAAAATTGCTACTGTTGTAAGTGCTAAGAGAGCTGTAGTTATATCCTTAAAATCAGTTAAATGGACAGTCCTGTTGGAGAAAATAATGCACCCACTGCAGTTTGTGCATCCTCCAACCCTCGGTACAGTGATTGTTATCCCATATTGCTATCAGGGCCGTTATATAAATGACGCAAAGTTAGTGAAAAGCCATGTAGCCCATAAGGATGGTTTACTGAGACTCCATTGGAGGCTTCAGCAACACCACCAACAGCAAATGTCAATAGTTGTCAGTGCCAGGGGGACCAGGGCATTGTAAGGCCTCTATAGGTTAGAGTTACCTATCCCCTCATCATCCAATTGAGTAGTAAAGTGTCTCTTCATTTTACACTTGGTCTGAGAAGGCAGTGGGTTGCAAGAATGAATGATTTGGATGGCCAAGAGAGCGAGATATCAGATCATCCAATAAAATCTCAAGGAATATATTCAACCAGAGTTGACACCCTACTGTAAGTAGGAACAGTTCTGAGTCATGAAAAAAGTTTCACATCAACAACTTTGTGCATATTTTTGCTCCATTCTCTATGTCTGTGAAAAAGTCAGTGTTAAGTATAAAGTGAATAAATGCACATTGATCATCAACATTAGTGGAAGAAACATCAGAATTATTACCAAGTTAACCAATTACCAAGCGCAACCAGCAACTGCTAAAATACCATACCGTGTCCCTTGTTTTGTGTGTGACCGTCTAGAGTGCAGATTACCACAGAAAAGCAATCAGAAAAAAGTATAAAAATATTGCTCTCCGCTTTTACCCAGTTTCCTGAAAGTCACAGATTCCTTTTTAAACATAGATCTTTTATTTCATGATTGTTACCATTTCAGGAAATGTCTCAGCTGTCATCACATCACAAGCATCAAAATGGTGATGTTTTAGGGCATAATAACATTTTCTAACAGGATTTACACCAGCGTGAAGTGAGATTTGTCATTGCACTAGTTATTGAGCAAGTCTAAAGATAAATGTGCTGATGGCTTTTACTGGCTGCCTTGTTGCTTTATAAAAATAGAAATAATTATCTTCAGGCAGAGTGCTTACTGTTATTTTGATCTGCTTGGCTTTTATTGTGACTATTGCTCTTGTTTACAACAGCACCTTCATTTATTTCACTAATCTTTAGCACACATTGGAATGGTCCAGTAATAATGGCCTGTGAAGTCAAATGTCACTCAGTCCCTCATCATTCTACTGGGATAATAGTTTATTTGCACCACAGGACCCAGCCTGTGAGGGAGCGATAGGTCTTCAGTAATATCAATCCTTCAGAGTTGAATTGGAAGATATTTTGATTCAAAATAAATCTCCCAATAAAGCTTTTATGTGGTGTATCTTGTCCCCTGCTTAAATCAACATAGTTGGCGTGACCTTTGGTATGCTAAGTACTAAATGGCAGCCTTCTCTTTCTGAATCTTCAGCCTGCAGTAATACCATGGGTTGGCCAGCAGAGATCACATAAAAGACAAATCTTCATACTTGACATTTTAAATGTACCATAAATAATGGGGATAAATCTACCCTAAATCAACAATGGGAAAATTATTGGATGGAGTGCAATGCTGATTTTGTACCCCTGCAAAGTCAATGGAAAAGTAATCGAGACTCACATTATTAGTAATTATTATTATTTTGCCTTCCAGTACTAAACTCAAAATAGAATGTCTTCAGTTGCTTTCTCTGAAGCCAGAGGAACCACAGTTCTCAAATGAGCCTATTTTGAGGGCTATTTGGTACAAAATCTGTTTCCTATGAGAGTGGTCTACCTTCTTGATCTCTGTAGATCATTTTGCTGAGTCAAAGAAGTTAAATTTCTGGATTTCTGCATCTCCAGCCATGTGTGTGAGGCCTGAGTTCTGCTGACGTGTAATTAGCATCTACGTTGCCAGCCAATATTATTTCTCATCCTTTTTCTCAGAAATGGATAATGCCACTTTTGTTCTCTATTGTGTAACCAACTCATGGTTACTTACAGAGTATCATTATAATTGCTCATTAGACTTTTGTTAATTGTGTTCACAAAATGCCATCCTTCTCTTGTTTGTGACCCTACACACCCAATGAAAGTGATGATGTGCCTCTTCATCTAAGCTTTACTCACTGTCTATTCATTTTGCTCGTGCTTTTTCTGTTGCAAGACTGTTGAGCGCATTAATCAGTGGCAGCATGAGTGGGACATATCTTAAAATCATCCATTTCAAATAAATACCAGAAAAAAAATTTAGTGCCAAAGAATTTGCAGCTTTCTGTATAAACAACTAAGCATAATCATGCTTTTTGTTCATTATGAAACTCTCTGGGTGAATACTGCAAGTCTCTGAGCCCTTGTGTAGGCGCTTAGTGAATGCATAGGCTTCTTTCATGCTGCTAAATAGTAGCGCAAAGAGCAACTTTGGAACACTTCACAACAGTCTTTTGTATTTCTAAAGATATGCAAGAATTGAGGCCCCTCCAAATTTCTTCTATCAGTAACATCATGTTTAACTTGGAGTTTGTGTTTCTCTGAGTAATTGTTTTGGTCAGTTAGATCAGCAAAACACTTTCTGAAGAAATCACAGAATCGCAGAATGGTTACAGTATAGAAAGAGGCCACTTTGCCCATGCTAGCTCTCCAAAGAAGCAATTTACCTAGCACCACACCTTGGCCTTCTCCCTGTAGCCCTGCACATTCTTCCTTTTCAAATAATGATCCAGCTCCCTCCTTAATGCCTCAATTGAACCTACTTCATTCACACTCTCAAGCAGTGCATTCATTCCGGATCCCAACCAATTACTTTGTGAAATAGTTTATCCTCATGTCTCCATTGTTTCTTTTGCCAATTACCCTAAATCTGTATCCTCTTTTTTTAAATTCATTCATGGGATGTGGGCATCACTGGCTAGGCCAGCATTTATTGCCCATTCCTTGTTCAGAGGGCATTTAAGAGTCAACCACATTGTTGTGGGTCTGGAGTCACATGTAGGCCAGACCAGAAAAGGACAGCAGATTTCCTTCCCTAAAGGACATTAGTGAACCAGGTGGGTTTTTACGACAATCGATAATGGCTTCATGGTCATCGTTAGACTTTTGATTTCAGATTTTTTATTGAATTCAAATCTCACCATCTGCCATGGCACAATTCAAACATGGGTGCCCAGAGCATTGCCCTGGGTCTCTGGATTACCAGTCCAGTGAAAATACCATTACACCATTGCGTCCCCACGATGTTCTTGATCCTTCTGCCAGTGGGAAAGTTTTCCCTTATCTATTCTGTCCAGACACCTCCACACCATCCTGACTAATCTATAAAATTATTTTTTTTAAACTGGGAAAAGGCTTTAAACTGCCTGAAGCCATGACTGGCTATGACTCACACAAAAGGAATTTCTGGCCTTCCAAACAGCAGCAACCTCATTATCTCTAAAGAGGTGCTAAAGCTTGTGACTGCAGAGATCAAATCCCAAGGAGTTGTACAAAGACCATTTACATTTCTAAGAACAGGCTTTGGCCAGCAGAGATAATCCATTTGCGAGGACAAAGGACACTGAAACCTTTTTTTTTTGAAATTATTAATGGATGAAACATTAACCATCAAGGGATATACGTCCTTTATCCAACCAAGGTGGAGAAATGGGGAATAAATATAGAAAACGCTGGAAAAACTCAGTAGGTCTGGCAGCATCTGTGGAGAGAGAAACAGAGTTAACGTTTTGAGTCTTTATGACTCCTCTTCAGATTTCAGATTTATTTCAGATTTTCAGCAGCTGCAGTAGTTTGCTTTCATCTGAGTGAAGAAATGAGGAGTCATGTCACATGACACCCCCCCCCCACCTCCCCTCCCACCCCCCACCTCTCCCCACCACCCCTCCCCAACCTCCTAGAACCTGTAATGTTGCCTTGTGGAGCTGAAAAAAAGCAGACTGCCATTTTCCATCAGGCAGGCAACAGCAGGAAAGGGCTCCGTCCAGATTTTTGAATATCTCGCTCGTCACCTACACCATATTCTACTGGAACTTCTGTACCAGCACCTTCAAGACTAATTCATCTCTACATGCCTCTCCCAACGTGGAGGTAATCTCTAAGGGTAAAGTAGATTACCCAGCATCAGCTTCAGCCTGCTAACCTCTGTGAAGGAACACATCATTGGACTTCTGATTCTGGACTCTGGGCTCATGTGAAACAATAATTCTTAGTTTGTCTGTGGTCTTTGCCCTGTGCCTCCTTCTTTCCCTTATTGATCTTCTATCGTATGAGCGTATCGGGGGGCTACATAATGACACCCACCCCCCCAATGTTTTGAGTGTGTGTATAAACATAAACTAACCCTTTTAGTTCAAGTTTGCTGTGGGGTTATTAATAGAAATTGGATCACAACTAAACTGAGAGATTGGGAAATATATTACTCTCTTACAAAGGGAGAAACCAAAAACCAAAAACATTTTCTGTTTATGGACGGGTGGTGAGAGGAGAAATCAGGGCTGTTTAAATTAACCCTCCACCCCCTGTCCTGTCTGTAACAATTCTCACCAGTATTCTATACAAATTTAACGTTACTTCCTTGTTTTGTACTCTGTGCCACTATTGATAAAACCTAGGGTGCTGTTGGTCGACTAACTGTGGTCCCTATCTGTCCTGCTACCTTCAATGACTTATGCACATTTACAACAGGACCCTATGCTCCAGTTACCCATTATGATCAGGTGAGAAGGAGTCAAATGGCTCTCCTCTTTTCACATTCCTCATTTGATCGCAACAGGTTTTTTAAAAGGATATGTTAGCCAATTCAATGATGTACACGATAGGCTTTCTTGAGTTTTTAAAAAGAAAAGAGGATATTTTTATAGTACTTAACTTTGTCTAAGTAAAATGATAAAAATGTTCCAATGTTCACACACGCACATGCTCTAAGTTCACACTCACACAAATAGGTTACAGAGTGGGAGGATAGATTAAGCAGTTTAGAGTCCAGTAAAACTAAAGGAGTATACAGCCCTTCCAAGTTGGTGGCTTGGGTGGCTTCAGGCTGAACTTGGTGGTTCTGCTGCTTTTGGCAGTGAGGCAGTTTAAGGATGTAGGCAAACAATTTATCTGTTCTTCTAGAGTCAGCAGCACTGAGATGAGTTTTTTTGTTAAATCTTTGTCTGCGGCACCTGGATAGTCAAAATCAGCAGACAGGGTTCAAAACTTGGAAGTTGTATGAAAACAGAGAGAGAGAGAAGGAATCCATTTAGGGTCTTGCTCTTTGAGTGCCTCAGCTGCTTCTTCTGTTCTACAGAAATAACAGTTGCTTAAACATATAAAGGGTTGTCACATTACCCTCTCTCACCAACTGCCCAGTGACCCAAATATGGTGATGGCTAGTTGTCATGAAGAGATATTAATGTCTATAATGTTATTGGAAATTATTTTTAAATTGGAATTGTAGTAATTGTTGTTGTGTAACTTCATTTGATCATGACTGGGAATTCATCTATTGGTCAGGGTCTCATTGTCCAAGTAATTACAGACTCTGGTCAGGACAGAAAATCAAATTACCATTTACAGAAGTATTCAGTCTATTCTAGTTTACCTATACAGTCTCCAAATCATACTACCCAGCTGTTAAATGATTCCAGAGATTTGACCAGTTTTCATTGAAGTTGGTGTTCTGTTTGAACTTGATCAGTTTTCACACAATTTGAAGACAATCTAACCCAAACAAACCTCATTTAAATTCACACCACATTAATCACAGCAGATGCCAATAGAATTTTGTTTTGTTGTAAATTTTGACAGCTACTTTATAGTTTCTTATAACACCAAAAATACCAAGTAAAGGTTCCTCAAGCCTGTTCATCGAATCTATCATAGCTTCAACTTTGGAAGAGTACAGCTGTGGGGTGTTTTCTGTTGCTTGTGGAATGAGATTAGCTTATTAATGCCAAGTTCTGTGGCTCCTGAGATGTGAGTTTTGAACTCAGTTCCCAAGGACAGAAAATCATTGTCTAATTCACTGCACCATCTGGTTTTCCCCTATATGATATTATCAAGCTGTATTTTGAGTGTTATAAGAAACTATAAAGTAGCTGTCAAAATTTACAACAAAACAAAATTCTATTGGCATCTGCTGTGATTAATGTGGTGTGAATTTAAATGAGGTTTGTTTGGGTTAGATTGTCTTCAAATTGTGTGAAAACTGATCAAGTTCAGACAGAACACCAACTTCAATGAAAACTGGTCAAATCCCTGGAATCATTTACCAGCTGGGTAGTATGATTTGGAGAGACTATAGGTAAACTAGAATGGACTAAACACTTTTGTAAATGTGCACTACCTATTTAACTTATTTGTTTTTGCTGCTTTTAGTAATATATTTTGATTAAGTAATCGATATAAAAAGCATGTCTTAAACCCTTCCACAAATTCAATAACACTTAATGTGGCTCAAGGAGCTTCACAGAAACATAATCAGACAAAGAAATGGACATAGGCCCAAAGGAGGAGATATCAGGAAGTGTGGCGAAAAGCTTGATGGAAAAGCTGGTGTTTTAAGGAGGGTTGGAAAGGAAGAGAAGAAGATAGTGAGACAAAAGGCTTCAGGGCAGGAAGGTTCCAGGATGGTTTCTTGAGCTGGAGAGGGATACAGAGACATGGAGAGCCAAGGTCATGAAGGGCTTTTGAACATAAGATTGAGAATTTTAAATTTGAAGCAGAGGGAGCTGGAAGCCTATGTATGTCAGCAAGGACCAGATTCTTTGGTGAACAGGATAGGAGATTGGTGAAAAGGTTTTGGGTGAGCTGAGAGTGTGGAGAATGGAATGTCAGCCTAAGAGAGCTTTAAAAAGGAATATGTTAATCCAAAATCCTCACAGGACATGAACCTGGGGTCACATGGAAACTGGAACTGGGCTTGGGGGGGTTATGGGGAGGGGCAGGTGTGAGTTATCACATCAATCACACTGTGAAAAATTAGCTTGTCAACTCCAGTCGCCAATGGCAGTTGTTGTAAATGTTTGAATTTTTGTTTCAATTTGTTAAGAAAGTGTAGGTTTTATCATTTCAAATACAAAAACAAAAAATCCCCAATGTTACCTCAACCATGGCAATTGGACAAGGGGGTAAGGGTTCAGACTGGTGAAGGGGGAGCACCCTCACAGTATCATCTGTAAACTGCTTCAGATCCTGCTTGCATGTTGATGATATCCAGCTCTAACTCACCAACATGTCTCTCAACCCCTCCACTGAATTCTAAATTGTCAGACTGCTCGTTCATCATCCAGTATACTGGATGAGCTGAAATTTCCTCCAAGTTAATACTGGGAAAAACAAGGCCATTGCCTTTAGTCCCCATTACAACTTCCTTTCCCCAGTCACCAACTCCAACCCTCTCCTTAGCAAATAACTGAGTCGGAGCCAAACTGTTCAAAACCTTGATGTCATATTTGACCCCGAGATGAGCTTCTGACCACATAACTGGGCCATCACTTTGACTGTCTATTCTCATTTCCATAGCATTGCTACTGACTCAGTTCATCTGCTGCTGAAACCCTCAATTTTTGCTTTTGTTACCTCCACACTTGACAATTCCAATACACTCCTGGCTGGCATCTCACATTCCACCCTCTGGGCAGAATATTGCTGTTGGCGTGCAGGGGCAGGCCTATTAAGGCCATTAAAAAAGCAATTTACCCTATCAACAATGTTGCCTGTCCAACCTTAAGGTTGGTGGACAGGCGAAGAGCCCAAGTAGCCTTTGCGTTTTCCAGGAAACTTGATCCACAGGCAGGATGAGGTTTCCTGAAGGATTTATAAATTAATTGATAAACTTTGTCAACTTCACAAACATGTCCCAGCTCACATGGCACTGTCACATGAGGGGACGTGTTTGAATAATTTTTTATTTTATTTTAAAAAAACTTTTACTATCCATTTAATCTCCCTGAGGCAGCTCCGTGCCTCAGGGAGATTGCTGTGCTCTTTTGCGCATATGTGTGAAAGAGCGCTGGCCCCCACTCTCCCTCCTCCCCCTGCCCACCTGCACAGATAGCACTGAGCACTATTGGCCGCGCTCTACACTGGGTGGGCCTTAATTGTCCCGCCTGTGTAAAACGGCAGCATGCAGCTGATCGTGCACAGCAATCAGCTCCGCGGCTGCCCCCACCACTCTCGCCCAGCCCGCCCGCCGTAGGTAAGTTTCTACCCTCTGTAAACTTGACGTCGTCCATAACTGTGCTACCCATGTCCTAACTTGCACCAAGTCTTGTTCATCCACCATCCCCATTCTCTGTGACCTACATGGGCCCCCAGTTAAGCAAAACTTCAATCTTAAATTCTCACCTTGTTTACAAATCCCTCCATGTCCTTGCCCCTCCCTATTTCTCTAATCTCCCCCAGCCCTTCAATCCTCAGAGCTTTCTACACTGCTCCAGTTCTGGCCTCTTGAGTATCCCAGATTTTACCATGGTTGCTGTGTCTTCAGTTGCCTAGGCCCTAAGCTCTGGAATTCCCTCCCAAACACTCTCCATCTCTCTATCCATTCCCCCCTTCAGTCTTGCCTCTTTGACCAAGTTTTCAGTCATTTGCCTTAATATCTCCTTATGTGGCTCAAATTTTGTTTGATAGCCCTCCTGTGAGGCACCTTGGGGAGCTTTACTACATCGAAGGCGCTATATAAATGACAGTTGTTGTTATTCTTGGTGGCTCTTGCCAAAATAGCTTTATTTACATCCATATTTTTGAACAATTCTTTAAGGAAATAGACAGGCTCACATTTAAAATCAACTTGGAAAAAACACAAAAGTGATTCCTTTGCCTTTATATTCTGGATATGTTCTGTACAAATATGAGTGCATCCCTAAGTATTGGTGATGATTTGAGGTGGATCTCTACAACCTGTAGTGATTCGCTGTCAGGGATTGATACGGGCTGATTCCGGCTGACATTTGTGGCTTGATCCTCGAGCACCTGTGGGTCAGGCGGGGTCAGGGGGGGGGGCAGGCGGGGGCAGACGGGGTCAGGCGGGGTCAGGTGGGGTCAGGTGGGGTCAGGTGGGGTCAGGCGGGGGCAGGCGGGGTCAGGGGGGGCAGGCGGGGTCAGGCGGGGTCAGGTGGGGTCAGGTGGGGTCAGGTGGGGTCAGGCGGGGGCAGGCGGGGTCAGGGGGGGGCAGGCGGGGGCAGGCGGGGTCAGGTGCAGACTCGCTGTGAAAGTAGCGCTCCTGAGGTTTTGCTATTTCCAAAGCGTGGACAGAGGGGCAGGGAGCCAGCAACCTGCTCACCTCCAACTAACAGCCGGATAAGCTCCTGGAAGAGCTTGTTAATGGGCTGGGGAGGCCCAGAAGGAGATTTTCAAAGTATAGGCTGGGAAATTTGAACAGTCTGGTGCACGTAAGTCGCTGGCCTGTTGGGAGAAACACAGGGAGCCATTACCATGATGTGGCTGTTGAATAAAAGTAATGGAAATATAAGGTGATTCAAATAGAAAAGGTCAAATACCTTCCAGAAGACTGCTTGGTCACATGTCTGCACTGTGACCCTGTTGGCCCTTTGCTCTCCTGCCTGCTCCATTCTGCAAGGCCCTGTCCTGGCTGCCGTCTGCGCTTGAACATTGTAATGTAGAGCCTGTTCCCGCTTCCATGCAGCAGCCGGCCCCACTAATTAGACGTCAAGCTCGCCTTCGGCCCAGTTAGTGGCTTTCCATGATCAAAATAGGGTTGAAAATCAAGCCCTTGATATTTATAACCTGTTCCCGAAATGGCTGGTAATCCATAAGTTACATTTTAATTTCTGTTGGTAGGAACCTGAGTTTATCCAACAACCCGCCCCCCCCCATGAAACCCCCCTAACCACTACTCAAATTTCCCACCCTCACATCCCTGCCCCTAATGTGCTCAATGTCAATGGTTTGAGGACTGAGTTAGGATGAGATTGCCACCTGGTGATCTGCTCTTATTACTACACCATAAACATCATAAAAAACAAATCACCGGCCTCACAGTTGGATCATTGGCTGCTGTGATATTCTCATACATTTCATTAGTGTGGTTTGCTTTGTACTGAACTGATTTTTGTTGTCATTTCCACTAAGACACACTTTGCATTTTAATAACGAAAACTACCAATTAAGCCAGTTTACAAAATGGTGAAGTTGATTGAAACTGGTCAAATATTACATCCCTTTGTGCACTTAAGGTAAATTTGAACTAGAATTGAACACCTCTGTAAGAGAAATCCTCAGTTACAAACCCATCCTATTCAGCCACTAACCAAACTGATACGGTGCACAGAACATTTGGAATGTATTACTTTATGAAGCTAAATAAGCACATTCAACTTTTACAATTATGCTTTCTAGTGCACCTGAAGGGACTGTAACAAACACCACATGGAAAGCAATTACACTTGTTCAAACATTTTGATGAATTGTCCGGTGTACAGGACAAGCCATTCTTTGCATTGGCTGATTTGTGAAGTGCTGGTGCTCAGCTTTCTTGTCTCTAAGTCAGACAGTCGAGGGTTTGAAGGAGTGCAGTCCTGATTGCAGTGATGAAGGGGCTGGGCGGGGGAGGTGTTCTCGGTTGAGGGGAGGAGGGGCTTGCTCCAATTTGTGAGGCAAAAAATGTAAAAACTGGAAAAGGGCAGGTTCCATTCCTGTCCTAGAATTTTTGTATTTTGACCGTTAACACAACCCCAATCCACCTGGTTATGGGTGTTAAGATTCAGCATTATCCCTACAATGTAATAGTGACGGCACTTCCAAAAGTGTCTCATATTAGCTGTGGGATATCCTAAGGCGTTGTTTTGTTCATTTACGGGGTGTGGGCCAGCATTTATTACCCATCCCTAGTTGCCCTTGAGTAGATGGTGGTGAGCTGCCTTCTTGAACTGCTGCAGTCCATATGGTGTAGGTACACCCACAGCGCTGTTAAGGAGGGAGTTCCAGGATTTTAACCCAGCAGCAGTGAAGGAATGGCGATATATTTCCAAGCCAGGATGGTGAGTGACTTGGAGAGGCCAATTTGTGATTGTAGCTCCCCTGGTGATTTTCCCCTTGAAGCTCTAGTACTGAATGACTAGTAGCAGATGATTGTGACCAGTCAAAGTTGAACCAATAGAATGTGGGATGCAACAACAGCATCAGCAGATATCTGTGCATCAGTGTATGGGATGCCATGGGATTATCTGTGCCAAGGGCTTACTGTCCACGTGATATGTATCTCTGAACATTATATGAAATTTAGTCATCACCAAAGGAGACACAAGTTTTTTTGACCTACTTTAGATATCACGAGGTTTACTCCTGAATCGTTACCATGGGAATGATAATGTGGCCTGGTTATGATGCAAGTGAGACAGATGTACTTATGACGTACAATGAGACAGCAACAAAAGAAGCTAACCTTGCATCATTGTGCGAGGTCAGCTCATTTCAACCTGATCAAGCTGCTTCCTGTAGATGTCTGGTGTGCAAGAACAGGAACAGGATATCTGATCAGTGCTACCATCCTTGCAGCACTGTCAACCACTTTTTAAAAGCTGTCGTATGCAGTGAGGTACCACACCTACAACTTTACACTGAGAGCTAGGAGGGTGACGGTTGGCCTGATCCTTTGACACGTGCTGCCTCCGAGCTTTTGTCCCCTAACATGGTGTAAAGAGCAGCAGCACAAATCTTTGGAGCTGAGGGTCCTTCAATTCTGGCCATTACATGGATCGCCCGAATGAAGGTGACTTAGCGTGTGGACGCCATCTGTCATATGTATTAGATCAACAACAGCAGATGGGAAAGAGATTTAAGGCACACTTTGTACTTTTGGTATATGTGGCCTTACCACGATACCTTAAGGAGGGACATTGGAGGCAATTCAGAGAATATTCACTAGGCTGATTCCTGGGATGAAAGAAAGATTGAGTAGGTTGGACCTGTACTCATTGCAGCTTAGAAGAATGAGAAGTGATCTAATTGAAACATACAGGGGAGGATTTTCCCCTCACTGGATGGGCACAACGGGCAGGCTGGGAAAGGCCACCAGATCGACCACTGCCTGCGATCAGGCTCTGAGCATGATTTCACACTGGCTGGCCAATTAAAGGAGCCTCAGCACTGCGGGAGGAACGCAAGCGCTGAAGTGTGCACATGTGCGGGGGAAACACGCACTGACAGCTCCCTGAAGGCATAAAGCTGCCTCAGGGAACTGAAGGATTTTGAAATGAAAAATAAACGTTTTACATATGATGTAAATATATTCCCACATGTGGTTCAGTCACATGAAGAGGGGTGTGTAAAAAAGGATGTTAAAAAGTTTTCTTTTTTTTTAATAACCGTTGGAAACCTCATCCCGCCCGTGGATGAGATTTCCTTAAAAATGCAGAGGACTCCTGGGCTATTTGCCCACCCACCAACCGAATGGTTGAATGGGCAGTGAAAAATGCAATTTAATTAATTACTTAAGGGCTTTAATAGGCCTCTTAATTCTTGGCAGGCATGCTACTGCATCTCACGCATCCCCGCCACCTGAAAGATCGCGAGAGTGCACGATTGACGTCAGGATGCTCACCCGACATTATCGTGCAATATTTCACTCCTGTTTGGGTCGGGCATGTGCCCATCCGGGGGATGTAAAATTTTGCCCATAAGATCGTGAAAGGACTTGACAGGATAGACGCTGACAGGATGTTTCCTCTCATGGGGGGAAGTCTAGAATTAGGGGGCACACTTTCTAAATAAGGGATCTCCCATTTAAGATGGGGATGAGGAGGAATTTCTTCTCTGGGTGGGTCATTAGTCTCTGGAATCCCCTCCCCCGGAGAGCAGTGGTGGCTGCTTCAATATTTTCAAGGCTGAGTTAGACAGATTTTTGATTGACAAGAGAGTCAAGGGTAATGGGGTCAGACAGGAAAATGGAGTTAAGGTCACAACAATTCAGCTATGATCTTACTGAATAATGAGGCAGCTCGAGATGGCGAATGGCCTACTCCTGCTCCTATTTCTTATGTTTTTATGATGAATGCAAACACCATTTCACTCTCGTCCTGGTGCAGAAATATAGAAACAACACGCACATTGCTCATCAAACAATTCGCTTTATTTACAAATGCACTTGCGTGTCTATGTTATTGCAAGGCCCAGTTTCACCCTCTCTATTTTTTTATGATCCATGAGGAGATGCAGGCTGTTGAAGTTCTCTCTGGAACCTGAGGGCAGCTTGCATCACTCACTTCAAGGACCAAGTTCTAGCTCCACATTGTTCCGGCAATTAAAATAGTAGCATAAATGTTGAGATGGTGACAGGGACCTCATCACGTGGTTCAAAATAGTGGCCAGAGCACACAGAGAGATGTGTTGCATGTGGAAAAGGGTTTGGCCAGTTCTGGGTGTCAATGTAACCACATGAAAGTGCCCATCACCGAGATTGCCGTTCTCTTGAAATGCTTATTGCTGACACTTGAACCAGACTAAGGCCCAGTTTTCCATCCAGTGTTGGATGCGCAGAGCCAAGAGAGTTCCAGGCTCTGTGACCCCGACATCTAAAACTGTCTGACCAAATGTCAGATTTTCAGCCAGGGCTGGGTGCTATATTAGGAGTCAGGGCAGCTGACGCCGAAAGTAGTGAGGTGTTGGAGGGGTGCCTGGCGCAGACTGGGCAACTCGGGCACAGATAATAAGAGGGCCCCTCAGAAAGGCCCTTTTGAGAAGTGGGTCATCCATGGTGAATTCCCTGTGTCTTGGAGGAGATGTTATTGTCAGGTGAGTGGAAACTCTGTAAATGTTGTTATCTGATCCTTGAACAGATGGCCCATCATAGGCTTTCCCTATGAAAAGTTGCCATCGCTGCTGCCTATTCACAGTGTACTGAAGCACTGAAAACATGGAATGGACCAACAAGATGCTCCTCATGGAGATGGCATTGTCTTGCCGTCACTACCTGGTACCAATATTCCACAGTCATGAAGTTAGCTGCCAAGACTCAGTGGATGAGTGATGAACAGTGCCATGGTCAGTGTCTCATCCACTTGCCCTCTTGCCACCCACCTATCAGGATGTGCACACACAGTTGAGCTTTGACCAGGTCCCTCACATCTGCACATTTCCGTGGCATAACAGTGTGACTGAGAGGGAGTGAACCAGTCGGACTGCCCATGGTTGCAGAGCACAGCATGCTGCTGGGGTGTTACAGCTGCAACATACATGGTGCCATGCATTTGTGCAGAGCCATTTTCTCCACCACACCTTAACAGTAATCACTGATGCTATGTTGAAAATGGTTAGTGCGTGTAAGCACACAAAAGTGAATGAGAACATTGTAATCTGAATGGCTCATGAAGCTTCCTGCCTTACACTTGTATTGTTAGAATGTCACTCAGAGGAAATGGGGGCGAAGGGTCAGGTCCAGCTGCCCCATGCTTTTCTGATCAGGACTTTCAGGTTTTGGTGGAAGAGGTCCAGAAGAGGAGAGCAGTCCTGCACTCTGTTGACTGGTGTAATCCACCTGTAACAACTAAGAAGGCTTGGATTCAAATTACAGCTGCAGTAAGTACCGCAAGAGATCGTCAGCGTTCATGGATTCAGTGCTAGGAAAGGTTCAATGACCAGCTGCATTCTGGCAAGGTGAGTAGCTTGGCTCATCCACACAGAGATCCAAGGAGAGGGTCATGTCTCAAAGCTGCAGCTAATGTGCAAGACCTGACACATCCCTCTGCTTCAGCATTGAGGCTTGTATGCTCACGTAGGTGCCTACAAAACACATGTGATGCACGGATACAATGAAGAGAACTATCCTTGCATGCACTATATGTATCAGGTTAACACAAATGTGTGTTGTTGTTGCAGTCGAGAAGGGCGAAGAACACTAAGAAGATGGCTCCAACTGGGGGTGGGTCAGCCTGACTGAGAACAATTCACTCAGTTGAACAGACGGCCATGGAGATTGCCAATGTCTTTGAGCAGCTGCCTGTTGGTAATGGTGAATCACTGGTAGCAGATGATAAAGGCAGAGTTAAAATTCACCTTGAGACATGGTGGAGACCCTGATATCAGTTCACTGAGCACAAGGGGATGTTGACATGAAAGGAGTGCAAGGGCGGGGTTGCGCCATACAACAGCACGGGCATTGTTAAAGACAATGTGTGCATAGGGCATGATTTTGCAATGAGAAGGGCTATACATAAATAACTCTTTTTGTGTCTCACACAGGTCCCAGCTCTCCTCACTCATTCCCACTACCTCCCCCACCGCCAACAATCCCATCACCCTGGGCCAGGTCATCCCTCAGGCATCAGGAGGAGGAGGAGATGTCTGAGGAGGCAACATCACATGAGACGATCCCACAATCCGTCAAGCACATTGGAGGGATGTAGCACATATGTAGAGCTGGTGTCACAGGGTGAAGATCAGCGTGCCAGAGTGCAGGGACATCTGTGCACAGTCTCCCTCCGAGGAGGGAGGAAAGTTACGACGATGTTCTAGTGGAGCCTCAGGGGTCAGCTTTTGGAGCACAGTGTTTGGACAATCAGCAGGAGATGTGTGGACAACTGGCAGAGTTCCCTGAGGCAGTGGGATCTTTAGGAGTGTGAATGGAGGAGTCCATCAGCGTCAGGAGCTGCACATCGTCCCAGGGGTCCAACCCCATGAGCTCCGACCGTGAGAGATTGGCCACTGTCATGGAGAAACACACACAGCAGCAGGCAGAGTGGATGCAAGAGCAAAACCTCAGTCAGGAAAGGGCGCAAGCGTCTCTCAGTACCCTGGATCAGTCCGCTCAGAGTATGAGTGCTGACATGAGGAGCTGCAAACCCTCAACAGGACGGTCACACTGTTGGCACAGCGGTTGCTGGAATGGACGAGTGCTGCACACTAGCAGCCAGGCCCACCCTGAGGGCCAACCCCAGAGCTATGGAGCTCACTGAAGACGGTGAAGATACTGAGAGCCCCTCAGCACCATCATCTTCCTCCACCTCCCCAACTCGTCTGTCAGAGCCCTCATCTGCTTCATATGTTCCGGTGACCATGGCTACCCAGGCAGAAATGCAGAGGCCACACAGTCCGTGGTGCCTGCACGACAAGGCTGACTAATGCACACTCCTCGTTGCCATTTAGGCAGCGGAGTAGGCTGCCTCCACCTCCTCTGAGGTCCATGTCTCCCAGCTGCTTTGCCATTGATGGCCCCCTCATCCTCCTCTGTTTGGGAATCATCAGAATGGACAAGGGCTTCTTCCTCCTCCTCAGAGGTCGGAGCTCTACCCGTGGCTTCATCGTCATAGATTTTGGGCCCCTCCATTGCGCAATGCTGTGCAGCATGCTGCACACCACAACTATCCTTGATACCCTTGCAGGGGCATACTGCAGAGCTCCACCTGCACCATCGAGGCTCTAGAATGCTAATGGCCTCCTTAACCGTACTCCTTTGAAGGCATGGCTTTGTAGTTGCATTCTTCCTCAGTTTGAGGGGTCCTAAAGGGGGTCATTATCTAGGTTTGCAAAAGGTAGCCCTTATCCCCTGAAAGCCAACCACAGATCTGCGAGTGAGGCTGCAATAGCTGAGGGAGTTGGGAACACCTTAGTGTGAAGGAGCTATGTTAACTGCCTGGGAACCTTACACTCACTTGCAGGAAGGCCTAGTGGTCACAAACTACCTGGACATTGCATGAGTGGAAGGACTTCTGGTTGACAAAGGTGTCCGAATTATGAGTTAGGGCCTTTATGGCTACATGGGTGCAATCATTAACACCCTGCACCTGAGGGAAGCCTCCTAACTGGACAAAGGCCATGGCTCTCTGCCCCTGAGATGTCCAATCTACAGGAAAATTAAAGTGACCACCCCCCCAACCCAACCCCCACAAGAGCGAACAGGGCATTGGTTACAGCATTAATGCAGCTGTGTGCTGCTGACTGGGATATACCGGAAAGTTCTCCTGATTATCCCCGGAAGGAGCCAGAGGCATAAAAATTAAGAGAGATGGTTACCTTTACAGCCATTAGCAGAGTGTGGAGGTCAATAGAGTTCGGCTCAAGTTGTTGCTGGACCATGCAACATATGTTTGTCACTGCCTCATGGCTTTAGCCTCAGTCGCCTTCGCACTGGTTCTCCCATCATTTTGAGGTATGACGTCCTAGGTTTAAACACCCTTCTCACAAGGCAGTGCCTGGTTGTCCTAGTCTCCTCCACCCTGGTGCTGACTCTTCCTCCTGGCTACTCATGTTGACTGGTTTCTATGACATCTATGTGCAAGGGTGTAATGCCCATCTTGCCTCTTTCTTCACACAAAGTCCTTCTCAAGCACAAAGCTCTTCCTGGCAACTGTGTGCACAAGTCAAATAGGGGCAAAAAAAACACTGCCCTGCAAGTACAGCGGACCCACCCTTCTACACCCTTGGGTTAACGCAGGACAGTTTGCATTGAGTTTTTGCCAATTCTGGGGCAGTTGAGACAAGTTTAAACCAAATTCCACAGGGGTACCTGTATCTCTCCAAAGGGGGTACCCTGGCCTTCCAAAGTTCAGACCTGCTCCTAACTGTTTTATTTTGTGCAAATCACTTTTCAGCTGTCCATGAGATCAAAGTCCAACTTGAGCGGAGGCAGCTGCTGATTTATATGGGCAGCTGTCTCCATGAATCGTGCATGTGAAAATCCCAACCCAGACCTATTCCTGTCCCCGTGCAAATGGCAGGTGCCCTGTTCTTGGTGGGACTTGCGAGTTCTGGGGCGTGCGCCATTTTTGCTACGATGGAGAGGCCTAGGTGTCTCCAATGGATCCTGCTGCTAGCTACGATTCTCAAGCTTACTCTCCGATGTTACAATATTAGGGACATAAGGAGAAAATGGAAGCAGAAAGCCTGAAAGAAAAAGAAGTGAATAAGAGAAAAAGAATAGAGAAGAAAAATAAATGGGAGAAAAGGAGAGGAATTTAAGTCAAGAAAGAAGAATTAAACCATAAATCTCTGCCTCTGTGGTATTGCAAAAAAGAAAAAAAAAAATCACTTGCATTTATGTAATGCCTTTCATGACCTTGGGGGCTTCAAAGCACTTTGCAGCCAATGGAATACCCTTGAATTGTAGTCACTGTGCAAATTCAGAAAGGTAGCATCATATTGCACATGGAAAGATTCCCCAAAGAGTGAAGAGATAATTCCAGATAATCTATTTTTTTTAGAGATGTTGATTGAGGAATAAATGTTGAACAGGATTACTAGAGAGAACTCCCTGGCTCTCCTTTGAAATCGTGCCATGGAATCTTTCCAATCCACTTGAGATGGGAGATGGAACCTTAGTGCAATGTCTCATCAAAAAGCCAGCACTGTCAACAGTTCAGCACCCCCTCAGTACTGCTCTAGAGTGTCAGCCTAAAGTTTGTACTCAAGTCACAGGAGTGGGGCTTGAACCTACAAACTTCAGACTCAGAAACAAGAATATTAATAACTGAGTCAATGTTTTGCGCTATATCCATTTTGGCACAAATAGGACTCAGTTAGCTGGTAATATTAAACTGCCCCTATCGCAGGACAGGATCATTTTAATATACATTTTCCCAAACATAGTTGAGATGTTCACCCTGAGAACATGGTGGAAGATCTTGGCACGTGGCATTTTGAGAATATAAATTTTTTAAAACGTGAACATAAAAAGCTGGTATCAATGAAAATGACCATGAAGCTGTCAAATTGTCATAGAAACCCAATTAGTTCACTAATGTCCTTTAAAGAAGGAAATCTGCTGTGCTTACATGGTCTGGACTATATGTGACTCTAATTCCACTCCAGTATGGTTGTCTCTTAGGTTAAAATGGCTAGCAAGACATGCAGTTGTACCAAACCACTTTGGTGAGTCAAAAAGATGACTCACCCCCAACTTCTCAAGTAATTAGGGATGGAGAATAAATGTCAATCTTGCCTGTGATGTTCGCATCCTGAGAATGAATATTTTAAACATTATTGGAAGAGACGGGACCGATTGGATTACATCACTGGCCAGAAACCTGCCAAGTTCTCCCTTCCTTGCTGCCCGTGGAATGTATACTTGTTTGACACACTGCTTACTTACTAAATCAGCGTGGAAGTTAGGGCCTTATGCTGTTTTCCAAATGATAATGGACCACTGAACAGTGAGCACCTCCAGAGTACTCTGTAAATGGGATAGGTGCTCAACTCCTTTATATAAATGACCTCCCCCAGGATTTGAGATGAGGTCAATGTGGAGAAATCCTGGCAAAAGTCCCATCTTGTTGCACTTCCTGCAGCAGAGGAGGGTTCACAGAATTTTGGGAAAAAGGGAAGGGAAATGAAAACCAAAACCCAAGTGCCCAAAGTGATAATCTTGCCCACTGGCTGAAAGGTTTACGGCACAATTGGATTTCTACCCATGAAGTTTTGCTCGGACCTGAAATAAAGATGTTAGTTATCCCTCAGTTGCCACCTTCTCTGTCTCAATCATAACCGGATTGCCAGACGGGGTGTTAAAATGATCAGAAATTGGATTGAGGTCAAATAGCAAATATTGTACAAAAATAAATAACAAACATTTTAATTGCCTCTTTTGCTTGCTGTAAATCCAACTGACCCTCTGAAATATACCAAAAATGGTTTTGATATCACCTTTACTTCAAGGAATAATGTTAAACTATCCAGTTTATAATGACATTTTGCTACATAAAAAGATGATAGTTTTTGATGTACCGATCAAATCATTTAAAACAAATTGGGATGGAAATCATGACTAATAGGCTAAAGGGATATCATTCATCCTTGGGGACAGAGTTCTGACTGGGGTAGAGCTTTTGTCCACTTATGTCTATGCCAACTCAAAGTATCATCCTAAGTGAGGGCTCATTATAGATACATGGTTGGACTCCTTTGGACTTTCTGCCATCAAGAAGTGACACACCAGTGCAAAGGTAAAGAATAACAGGGAAACCTTAAACAGTACCTGAAAACTAACAGGGCAGGATTGAGGTGAAATATCCATTTCACACATCATAAAAACTGATAATAAAATTCTTGCTGAAAACAACATTCAGCCACCATTTTTTTTTGCAGTTACTGAAATGTTGAAGATATAACTTTAATCAGAATGAAGAAAAACTTAAAGTTACAGTTTAAGTACAGCCATTGACATGTGTGTTGTCTCTCTTAATGATAGTTATTGGCCTCTCCTTAAAGACGGTCCAGGTCTTGATATTTTTTATTCAGTCCTGTGCCTTTGGTTTTGATTTATAATGATGATTTTGTGAGAAAATGAGTTCTTCAGTCTGAAATATACCAACAATATCCAATTCTACAGGCAAGCCAGCACTCAAATAAAAATGACATGTCATCAGATACAACTTAATTGCAATATTGTGCTTGGCTGATTGCTCAGTGCTCATTTTACTTAAATTAAACCAGCAAATGCTTAAACTGCACAGAGGTTCAGTTGGGATCGAACGGAGAAAAAACACATCAAGTGTAACCTTTCACAACAACTGGCAAAGCCAGGCTGGAGATATGCCTTTTCCAAGACTCATGCTGGCATAGACCATGGTGTAGGAATACTATTGTATTGTATGAAGCATAGAACATTATATTTGGATTCTTATATTCTGTAGAACTTGCTGTGTGCAAGAACATCCCAAGGAATTGAAAACATGCTATATATAATTTAAGCCTCTTCTTTGTTCTCACTGGTTATTTGCAAAAATAGGTCATCCACCATGCATTGTAAGTGCATCTCAATTGACCCAGTTTTACAATCAGCGCCGAGGCTATTGGTTTGTTGGAAGCTTTATGCAAAAATAAAGACACCAAACAATTAAAAAAAAAGCTACTGTTGTGCTTAATGTTCTTCATTACACGGTGTCAAACGTGTTTGAACTACTAAAAAAAATGGAATTGCTGTGATAGCATCATTGCAGCCTGAGAAATAACAGCTCCTATTTGGGAGCACAGAGCAGAGGTGAAAAACACATTCTTAATTAGATAGGTTCATTTTTATCTGTTTCAAAGAAAGGAGAGGGACTTGAGGATTACAGCAAACTTGACTCGATCATTAGTGAAGCTGCTGATTTTTCTTCACCTGGGATCACCTGACAGGTGATGAAAATTAAAGATTGAAAGTCCTGGAAAAATTTGAGATTTTCTGTGAAGGAAGAATATATGACAAATCTAGTTACAATTCAAGTCACTTTAAACTTAGCCAAGAGTCATTGGCTATGAAATTAGTTCACATTACGCCTGCAGAGTTGAAGCTTGAGGGGGTAATGCTGGCTGCTGCCTACATGGAGTGAGATGGATAGAGTGACACATGTAGGAGAGATCCCTGTGTATGCCTGAAGAGGTTGAAAGAGCGAGATCACAATGTTTCTGATGTGAATGGGCTATCAGATCAGCCATGATCTTATTGAATGGCGGAGCAGGCTTGAAGGGCTGAATGGCCTACTCCTATTCCTTGTTCCGATGTTCATTTGTTCATGAGCAACGCAGAAATGATAAAATTGGTCAGCAAATGTGCATGGAGCACCTTCCTTATTCACTCCTGAAACAAGGAGTGTTAGAAAGCAAGATGGGCCTAGTTCTGGGCCTACTTAAAGGGCCACTCAACAAATAGTGATTTTCACTGACTTGTGCTCAGGCAAAGTTGGTGCAAGCATTGTGGTGAGCTGCTGGAGGAGTTTTGAAGGTTTTTACTGACTACAAAAGTCAAATGGTTACATTGCCTTACATAAGTTGCACTACAGTATCTGCAGTGTCACTTGCTCTGCAGCATGAGAACGACATGTAGAGGGGGATGCAGGGGCGGGGTGGGGGGAGGAACGTCTGTGCGGATGTGAAAGGAGGCCCTCCTAAGAAGGTCCTGCCCTGAGTGGGTCTCCATGACTGTGGAGGTGTGCTGCGCCTCCACAACCTCACAACTATGAGGCCCAGCGCTGATCTCCTGGGATCTGCAGGTCCCCAGGGGAGCAAGAGGAGGAGGAAGAGAGGAGACCATAAGGAGAGGCTTCACTTCAATTAAAATGAACTTCTCCACCCCAACATGGATCCACCAATCCTTTACTTGCTTTTCAGCTTCCTCATGGGTCCCCTGGGTCAACAATAGTCAATAAAGATTAAAACCAAAGTCCTCCACACAAGTACTTTATTCAGCACTGCATCAATAACACAGAAATGAACAGAGTCTGTCCTGGTGCTGCCCTACAGTAGCTGCAGAGTGGCTGGTGGGAGGCCACTGACTTTCACTGGGGAAAGACCCCAGAATGCTTTGGGGGATGGCCTTGAGCAGCTCTGGGCCTTGGTGTGCCTGGATTCGGGCTGCACCACCTCAGCATGACTGGCAGCAAAGTGGGCTGGCTGGCCGAGAGACAACAGCAAGGACACTGGCAGAGTGGCAGTGGTTGGAGCGTGAATGTTTTCCCCCTGAGAGGGAACAGCAGGTTGGTGCTCCACACCACCATTGCCACTCCCACCGTTGGGCACCTCAACAACCCTCGTAATCTGCTGGTGTACAAATTGGTGGGCAGCTTTGAAAGCTGGCAGTGCCTGTTGAGCATTGAGATCCACGTCCGCAGGGGCAGCTGTGCCTGCCTGGATGCCAGCAAACCTAGGATCTCATGGCCTCTGTCTGAGCTACCATTGCAGCATTAACACACCAGGTAGGCTCTGTCTGTGCTGCAGTGGAGCCACTTCATCATGGGTCAGCCTGACATTGCTGCCATGGAGTTGCCCACCAGTTCCACACTGGGCTCCAAGCTCAGCATGATGCCCTTGCCCACAGTGGAGTTGGACTCCTCCATGCTCCCAGCCAGTGTCTGAAGGCCTGCCAATACACCAAGCACCTTGGTTTGCAAGTTCATCAGCATTTTCCCATAGCCTGCCCCAGTCAGGCCCTCATCTGAATCCCCTGCAGCAGAACTGGTCTGTGACCTCAGCCTCTGAGTATGCACAAGAGCTGATACATCATCCCGGCCTGCTTGCTGCTCACACATGCCTGGTCACACTGAAAAAGCCTCTAACGTTCACAACGTGCCAGTATCTGAGCTGGTGGCCATCAGCATTGGGTCGAGTGACGTTGCACTTCCTCCTCTCTCCCTGGTAATGCAGGGGCTGAGCAGCCAGCAATTCTTGGATACCTGAAAGCACAAAAGTAAGAGGAAGGGTGAGGGGAGGGAGTTGGGTAGGGAAGCAGAAGGTCCGCACTTACCCTTAGGCAGCTTCCACTTCATGGCACATTTCAGAATCTTAAATGAAGCATCTGTTCCAACTGAAATTTTGTACGAATTAAGTACCGCCATTGTACCTACAGACATGAGGGCATCAAATCCACTCGACAGTGATGTTTGTAAAACATAGCACAAACTATAGAACAAGGAATCACATAAAGAACTATGACTGACAAGGCAAGGACACTCAGAATCAGAAACTGGCACCACCTCACATGGAAGAGATAAAAAACAAGAAACCTAAACTATAGCTTGAGGAATCAAACAGAAACCTGAGATGTCAGTTTGTCTAATGTGCTGAAGTCTACTGCCTTAGTTTTACACAGTGTAATTGTCGGCAGTTGCTTTTTGCACACAGTCTGAACAGTATCCATGGCAATATGTGTAAACAAATTTCTTTAGGAATTGAGAGTTAAAAGCAGCCAGATAAACGTCTGTGTAAATAAATAGAAACTCAAAAGATTAAACCATTTAGTCATCTGGACCTTTATTACAGTTCAGACTTACACACAAGCCAAAGAACTGCCCTTATCAACTCATGTTCCTCTTCCATTTTATTGAAATTACTTTGGAATGATTATCAAGCACCAAAACAATTATTTCAGTTGTGTAACCTCTATACACAGAACCCCAGTAAACAATGGATGCTTTCTCAGCATTCACTTCTCCTTCTGGAAGTCAGCTGTGATTCAATTTGTAGCACTGTCATCTCTGAATCAGAGGATTGTGGGTTCAAGTCTCACTCCAGGACTTGAGCACAAAACTCAAGGCTGACACTCCAGTGCAGTACCAAGGATGTGTTGTAGATGCTTTTTGGGTGAGACTTTAAACTAAAGCGTTGTTTGCTCTCTCAAGTGGATGAGAAAGATCCCATGGCACTATTTTGAAGAAGGTGAGTTATCCCTGCTGTACTAGCCAACAGTTATTCCTCAATCAACATCACACAAACAGATATCATTATATTATTGCTGTTTGTAGGAGGTTGTTGTGTGGAAGTTGGCTGCTACATTTCCTACGTTACAATAGTTACTACACTTTATTAAAAATACCTCATTGTCTGCAAAGCACTTTTGGGATGTCCTGTAGGACGAGAAAGGTGCTATATAATTGCAGGTTTTTGTTCTTTCTTTCCTTCTTTACTTTTGGACATGGAGAAATAAATGTTTGGAACAGGATCTTTGCGTTTAACAGTCAGATCTGAAGCTCCTAGTCTCAACTCTGAATGCAGAGGTAAAATGTCACAGGCCTACCAGCTGACCAAAGAAAATTAGCACATAACTTCCACTAAACCATCAATAATTCAATCACATCACCCTCTTGGCTGCTGAGGAAAATGACCCCATTGAAAATGGACACCTATCTAAGCAACTCATTTTTTTGACCTTCTTTGGTAAATTGAGTGACAGGCTTTTTTAAATATAGTGGCTGAAATATTATAACTTGTAACGCACCAAGTATTTGAACCTCCAAACAGTTCTCAAATCCAAGGGCCAGAAGCTTCATTGTGTTTGGTTTTTATTATTCAACCTCTGATCTGGCTTCATATTGTTACTGTGCCTTGGGTTGTGTAGTCAAAATGTTCTGTCATTCCAGGGTATTCCTGGGAAGTTAAAGATAATTTCTCCACTCCATAGCCAACAATCTCCTCAAACTGCTTGTTTTCCTTGCCCTTCATTCTCATTTCCAATTACAAGTGTAAAAGTTTCATTGATTTCTTAAGCTAGATACTATCGGTGCAGCTCCTTCGCCCTGCCATTGCCTCTAGATCTCCACCTTGTCCAGCTCCCACTCCAGCTGTGATCTCCTAACTCTCTACAGGTTATGTCCATCTCCCCCAAACCCTCTCTCATTGCCCATCTCTTTCACGAGCCCCACACCTTGATGTGATGACCTACAACTCTTGATCATTCAACTACCCTCCTTGGCCCCTTGTAAACTGGCACAATGACTCCCTTTCCTCAGAGACCATTCCTATAACTCAAAATTGCTGTTGTTATCCCAGTGCTCAAAAAGCCTACGCATATCTCACCTGTGTTTTCCAACCGCAAATCCAACTCTAACCTCCCTTTCTTCTAAGGTCCTGGAATGCATCGTCACATCCAGCTCTGTGGTCATCAATCTGGCTGTTCCTTCTTCAAATCCCACCAGTCGTCCTTGTTACTAAACTGAGTCATTTTGGCCAAATTGAGAAAGATATTGGGCAGAATTTTACTTTCCCATGCCAGTGGGTTTTGAGTCAGGGAGGTGGCCATAAAATTCCGTGGACGGCCTTCTCACTGGGCTCTCACCTGCCCTGGCCTCTCTGTAATTTTACGGTGGGCTGGGCCAGAAAAGGCTGATCTACCTGCCCTTGATCCAGTTCAGGCCCTTAAGTAGCCAATTATTGACCACATAAAGGCCGTTTCCTGCCCAGCCTCAATTTTCTGGCTGGCAGGAGGAGTTCGGGGAGCAGGAGGAAGCCTGAAAAGTGACCTTGCTCAGGCCTCAGGTGGGAAGGGGGGATACGCCTCCATCAACAGCCACCTTTTAACTTCGAGCACCCCCCAAAAAAGGGCTGGCCCCCAAAACACAACTGTTCCTGGACTCCCAGGACTTAGACTCTGGGGACTGCTTACAGTCACAGCTTTGTCCACTGCAGCTTCTGGCACTAGATAGCTACCGGCCAATCAGATTGACTGGCAGCTCTCGGAGGTGGGACTTCCTCCTGACGGAGGTGCAGAAGTCCCACCTCCAGCCAACTAACAACTCCTTGGAGTGTTAAATGGCAGCGAGACAGGCAGTATTGGTGACAACGTGCTTCTGCTGAATGCTTGGATGGTGGGAATTAAAACTTCACCATCTGAAAAATCCTGGCCATTGCCTGTGGCTTCTTCTTTGACTTCTCTTCAGCATTTAATACAGTTAAACCACACCACTGCCTCCACTTTGTCTCTTCCACTCTCCTGTTTCAGGGGAAAGTCCTTGAATTGTTTGACTTATCTATCTGAACATTGCCAGTATATCTCCAGTAATTGTTTATCTTCATGCCCATGCCATCATCTGTGGAATTCCAAAAGCATTTAACCTTGAGCTCTTCTTTTCCTTTTCTCACATGCCTCTCCTCGGTGACATTTTCTACAGATATAACATCAACTTCCAGTTTGTATGCTGATGACCATCTCTATTACTTCTCTTGATCCCACAACACCTCTTTGCTATCAGATTGCCTGCCTGGCATTAAGTCATAGATTACTCACAACTTCCTTCAATCAACATCAGGGAAGCTGGAACCTCCGTCATAAACTTTGCTCCCTTGCTACAGTCTCTATTGCCTGAACTGAACTGTGCATAATCTTGGTGTCCTGTACAACCCCAGAGTTGAAATCCCAATCCGTCCACAGCCAAGACTCTGTTCTACCTACATAACACCTTCCATCTCCATCCCTACCTCTGCCTCTCCACCGCTGAAACATTAATCCATCCAACTATGGATTACTCCAATAACTTCCTCAGTGACCTATCATCCTTAATCCTTCTCAAACTCCAACTTGTACAAAATATCCCAGGCAATAGATATGCCATCCTGAATGAGCCAATTAATTCATCCTTGTTCATCCACCTTGTCTTCCTGACCTGAGATCAGTAACTCTGCCCCTGTGATTGCCTCCGATTTCAGGACATATCCCTGCCAGAGATTGCATCTTAATCTAGGCATGACTGAGCTCCAGCAATGGGACAGGACAACAAACTGAAGGTGATGGTAGGCTGGACAGGTAGAGTATTCTAACATGTTCTGCTCTCTTAACATAGAAGAGCCAGGGTGAGGAAGGATTGGAATATCAAGGTCACATTGACTAAAACATGAAGCATTTTAATGTGAGACTACCTTAATTCAGTGTTTGAAGAAGCCTGCAGGTGGTTTTCAGGTCATTTTCAAACAATAAGGAACAAAAATATTAGGCTGGATATTAGTTTGATGGAAGGGAAGAGCCAAGAGAGGTGGGGTGGGTTGGTGGGATGGGGCTTTGAATTCGGGAATCCCAGAAGTAATTTTTCTCTGTAAGTTTCCCACGCACTGTAAGCCTGAAAGTGGCAGTGGTTGATGATGTGGGGTGTCCGACTGGAGCCAGAGGCTCCAATTTCATGGGTGTAGCTGACCATGGGGGTTGGGGGCTGGGCAGAAGCCAATTATGAGAGGGGGGCAGATGGTAGCAAGGTAGGGGGTGGCATCCCATTGTTGTGGGGAGGGGGGGGGGTCACTGGATAGGCAGACAAATTGTTGGGGGATTGGTTTACTGGTCAGTTTGTTGAGGTTGAAAGAAACACACCTGCTCTTCCTGGCCCACAAGCAGTGCTGTAAAGGCACTTTTTTCATGGACTCAACACTTTTCGCCTCGTTGCACCCGTTGGGTTTCCCAAGGCTGACTGTGTTTAAAAATAGAATCACCATTAAAATGAAGGTGCATGATCTCAATGAAATATTTAAATGACCAACCTTCCTCCTGCCTCTGATAAAACCAGGAGCACGCATGTTCAAGGTTTGGTTTTTGCCTCAGAAGTTTAGATTTTTATCATCCCATATGAAGTAAATACACCCAAGTAAAAGAATATGTATATTAATGGGAATATTTAATTATATTACTGTGAAAATGTATTTTTCCTTTAAATTTTTGTTTCAAATATTATTTTGGAATAAAAGTAATTACTGGGGTGGGGGGATGAAATATGAAAATGTCTTGGAGAATTATTTATTTTTGAGCAAGTTTATTGGCGTGCCTTCATCTTTCATTTATTCATGGGCTGCCCTGACTGGAATTTGAAAATCAGTTCTTGGGAGGTTGAATTTCCTCGAACTACTCTGAGTCCAGTGATGTAACTTGAGCATGAATCCTGTTTATGTGAGGTAGAGCAGGAATAGCCCCACGGATACTCATCCCTTAGACCTTCAATAGCTTCCCATAGGTAGTGTTCCAGCTGATTTCCTTAGCTTTGATATGTGTAGTTCTGGTGGTCCATTGTGACTGAGCATCATAAACCATATTGGTCCCACCCAACAGCAGAGACAAAAGAAGCAGATTGCAAAAAATCCTCAGGCAATTCAGAGCAGAAAGGACTTCCAGAACATTTCTCTCTGACCCCTGAAGATGATGGGATCAGAACATGTTTTTAGGAGATTGCAAAGACAATCAGGCTCGGTGACCACATCCCAATTACTTTTTGTATGCAGTGTTATCAGCCACAACCAGGAAATCGTTTAGTTCTCTTTTGAATACTTGTAGCAAATCCACACTTACTGCACAAGCCAGAAACTTATTTCAAAGCCAATGACACTGTACCAAAAGCATATTACCCCGACATCAAACCAAGTGTTATCCAAGCATAACTCACCTACTTGTCACCCTCATTAACTAAAGTATCTAATTCAAATAGTCTATCCACATTGACATGGTCCACTCCCTTCATTACTTAAAATACTTCAATAAAATCTCCTCAAAGTCTGCAGTGTTCTAGGACACAAAGGCCTACTTTTATTACCCTATTGTGATAACTTAGGACTTTTAAAGTCAGGATCAATCCAGTGGTCCTGCTCTAAACATTTTCCAGAGCCTTTATATCTCCCACCATGTGAAAAGCAGCAAGTAACATCCAACAGTATCGCTGAATCCTTCACCAACAATGGTTGCCATTGACCAGAAACTTAACTGGACTTAACCTTATAATTAATGTGGCTACAACAGCAGGTTAGAGGCTGAAAATTCCATCGGGAGTAACTCACCTCCTGACTCCCCAAAGCCTGTCCACTGTTTACAGGGCACCAGTCAGAAGTGTGATGGAATACTCTCCGCCTGCCTGGACAAGTGCAGCTCCAGCAACACTCAAGCAGGTCAACACCATCCAGGAAAAAGCAGCCCACTTGATTGGCACCCCATCCACACCTTAAACAATTTCACCAGCGACACACTGTGGCAGCAGTTTGTACCATCTATAAGATGCACTGCAGGAACTTGTTATGTAGCTCCTCTGATAACACCTTCCAGACCTATAAGCTCCCCTCCAAGCCATACGCCACACTGAAGTCGAATTATGACACTGTTCTTTCACAGTAACTGGGTCAAAATTCTGTAACTCCCTTCCTAACAGTACTGTGGATGTAGCTGCACCCACATGGACTGCAGAGGGTCAAGATGGTGGCTCAGCACCACCTTTCTCAAGTGCAATTAGGAATGGGCAATAAATGCTGGCCTTACAAGCGATGCTCACATCTCAATGTCGAATAGGAAAAAAATAGACCAAGGTCATCATTTTCACCATCACTGTTTGGACAGTGAATGGAAATTGGACACAGCTGTAAAGGATGGCAGATCACAGTCCACCACCCAGAAATGGGCTCAATAGTCTAGTTGAGGCCTAACCTAAAGAAGCATTAGAGAGCTTTGTATTTTCTATTGGATAGGATTAACATTGCATTCTAATACTCCATGCTCAGGATTTTTCCCTTGTCGGGCAGGCTTGGTGGGAATGGGCTTGGTGGGAGTGGGCAGGCTTGGCGGGAGTGGGCGGGCTTGGTGTGAGTGGGTGGGCTTGGTGGGAGTGGGTGGGCTTGGCGGGAGTGGGTGGGCTTGGTGGGAGTGGGCTTGGCGGGAGTGGGCTGGGCGGGAGTGGGCTTGGTGGGAGTGGGCAGGCTTGGTGGGAGTGGGCTTGGTGGGAGTGGGCAGGCTTGGTGGGAGTGGGCTTGGCGGGAGCGGGCGGGCTTGGTGGGAGTGGGCGGACTTGGCGGGAGTGGGCGGCCTTGGTGGGAGTGGGTGGGCTTGGTGGGAGCGGGTGGGCTTGGCGGGAGTGGGCGGGCTTGGCGGGAGTGGGCTTGGCGGGAGTGGGCGGGCTTGGCGGGAGTGGGCTTGGCGGGAGTGGGTGGGCTTGGCAGGAGTGGGCTTGGCGGGAGTGGGCGGGCTTGGCGGGAGTGGGCTTGGCGGGAGTGGGCAGGCTTGGCGGGAGTGGGTGGGCTTGGCGGGAGTGGGCGGGCTTGGCGGTAGTGGGCGGGCTTGGCGGGAGTGGGTGGGCTTGGCGGGAGTGGGTGAGCTTGGCGGGAGTGGGTGGGTTGGCGGGAGTGGGTGGGCTTGGTGGGAGTGGGCGAGCTTGGCGGGAGTGAGCTTGGCGGGAGTGGGTGGGCTTGGCGGGTGTGGGCTTGACGGGAGTGGGTGGGCTTGGCGGGAGTGGGCTTGGCGGGAATGGGTGAGCTTGGCGGGAGTGGGTGGGCTTGGAGGGAGTGGGCGGGCTTGGTGGGAGTGGGTGGGCTTGGCGGGAGTGGGCGGGCTTGGCGGGAGTGGGTGGGCTTGGCGGGAGTGGGCGGGCTTGGCGGGAGTGAGCTTGGCGGGAGTGAGCTTGGCGGGATTGGGTGGGCTTGGCGGGAGTGAGCTTGGCGGGAGTGGGTGGGCTTGGCGGGAGTGAGCTTGGCGGGAGCGGGCTTGGCGGGAGTGGGGGGGCTTGGCAGGAGTGGGCTTGGCGGGAGTGGGTGAGCTTGGCGGGAGTGGGTGGGCTTGGCGGGAGTGGGCGGGCTTGGCGGGAGTGGGCGGGCTTGGCGGGAGTGGGTGGGCTTGGCGGGAGTGGGCGGGCTTGGCGGGAGTGAGCTTGGCGGGAGTGAGCTTGGCGGGAGTGGGCTTGGCGGGAGTGGGTGGGCTTGGCGGGAGTGGGCTTGGCGGGAATGGGTGAGCTTGGCGGGAGTGGGTGGGCTTGGCGGGAGTGGGCGGGCTTGGTGGGAGTGGGTGGGCTTGGCGGGAGTGGGTGGGCTTGGCGGGAGTGGGCGGGCTTGGCGGGAGTGAGCTTGGCGGGAGTGAGCTTGGCGGGATTGGGTGGGCTTGGCGGGAGTGAGCTTGGCGGGAGTGGGTGGGCTTGGCGGGAGTGAGCTTGGCGGGAGCGGGCTTGGCGGGAGTGGGGGGGCTTGGCAGGAGTGGGCTTGGCGGGAGTGGGTGAGCTTGGCGGGAGTGGGTGGGCTTGGCGGGAGTGGGCGGGCTTGGCGGGAGTGGGCGGGCTTGGCGGGAGTGAGCTTGGCGGGAGTGAGCTTGGCGGGAGTGGGCTTGGCGGGAGTGGGTGGGCTTGGCGGGAGTGAGCTTGGCGGGAGTGGGTGGGCTTGGCGGGAGTGGGTGGGCTTGGCTGGAGTGGGCGGGCTTTGCGGGAGTGAGCTTGGTGGGAGTGGGTGGGCTTGGCGGGAGTGGGCGGGCTTGGCGGGAGTAGGCGGGGGCAGCTAGGAAGCCAGCTGCCACCCATGATCGGCTCTGCTCCGCGATTTCACACAGATGGGCCAATTAAGGCCTGTCCTGCTGTAGATCACGAGCAGCAGGACTCAGTGTTGCCTGTGCAGGCGGGGGGGAGGAGGGAGAGCTGGGCCTAGGGTGCAGAATCACATGGAACTGCCTCAGGGAGATTGAAGCGCTTTGTAAAAAAATTAATAAATACAATAAAAATTTAATGAAACATGTCCCCTCGTGTGATTGTGTCACATGAGATGGGACATGTTTTTAATTTCAAACTAAAGTTGTTATTTAATTTGTATTAACTTTAGGAAACCTCATTCTGCTCATGGATGAGGTTTCCTAAAAAATGTAAAGGCCACTTGGCCTTTTCGCGTAAATTCCAAGTTAATTAACGTGTTAATGGCTTTCAATCATCGGCGGGTGCGCAGCTGAGTCCAGCGTGCGCCCACCGAACGAAATGTCACGTGGGTGCGCGATAATGTCGGGACACACGCCCGAGGTCATATTAAGCTCATGCGTGTCGGCTACCTACCCATATGCCGAAGGTAAAATTCTGGCCAATGTGTTTTTGTTATAAGCTCAATGGCATAGTTGTGAATGTTTAGAGGTCACACACCATAACAGTTAGGACTATTTCCTGTGCAACAAACTTTAAGGCAGAACTCTTAATGTTTCAATATGAAATCAAATATGGGAATCATTTGCAATAGCCTCCCTTTTGGAGTATCCTTGGAGAAGTCTTCAAGGACAACCAGGCCAATGTGATTTCAGACCCTATTCTTTCCTGGATTATACCAGCATTTACTTTACAACTTTCGCCTCAAATATGCATTGTATCAACGGTACAGATGGTCATGGTATTAATGGTATATAATTGTATACCATTATTTTAATGGTAATTGAGGGTCAGGATTTCCTGGTTGGTGAGCAGGGGGGCGGGGCCCACTCGCCGACACTTAAAATAATGCAGGATGACATTGGGTGGAACTCCTGATGTTACCGCCCCCCCATTTCAATTTTCAGGAAGGAGGGGGCTTAGCAGAATCAGCTGTGCACCTGCCGACCTGTCAATGGCCAATTGAGGCCATTGACAAAGTCATTTAAGTAATTAGCGGACCTGCCCGTCCAACCTTAATGTTAGCGGGCAGGCTGGAAGTGCTGAAGGCCACTTGAAAAAGCATGAAACCTCATCCACGGGCAAGATGATGTTTCATGTAGGTTTTTAAAAATGTAAAGAAGTATCTTTGAAAGTGATGGACATGTGCCAACTCATGTGACAGTGTCACATGAGGGAACCTGTCAGGGAATTGTTTTGTCTGTTTTTAAGATTTTTTATTGTGGAGCCGATCTCCCTGAGGCAGCACTTAGCCACAGGGAGATGAGCGCGTCCTTTCATGTACATGCGTGAAGGAGAGCACTCTCTGCTCAGGCAATCCCACCACCCCCCCCCACCCCGCACAGCTTCCTGGTAGACGTCACGCTGCGTGGGCCTTAATTGGCCCACCCACGTAAAATGGTGACGCGCCCCCAATCTGGGCCGCTGATCGGAGGTGAGCCTCCATGTGCCCGCTCCTAAACTTCCCCCCCAACGGGGGGATCATTTTGCCCGAGGTATACTGAAGTGACTATGCTGCTGTTTAACTTGAGTCAATCATGATGTATTATAAGAAAATGTAATAAAAAACTGCGATTGGAGCGTGTTAGAGGAAGTAACTGTTTACTTACAAGACTTATAATATTTTACAGATAGTCCTCCAGGACTTATACTGGTGATTTGTGATTAAATTCTATAATTATTTCTGTCAGAATCATAAATGAGTATGCCTGATTATTATTTTTACTCAATTCGAATTGCTTATCTTTTTTAAAGGCCAGGATACACAACAAGTTAAGGGACCAGTTAGGTACCAAGATAAGGCAAAGTGATTTTATTCTGAAGGTAATGTAGGAGTTGCAGTGAAAGAGGCTGGAGACACAGACCAGGAAGTCTAAGGAATAGGGAATATGTCGCAGGGTGACCGAGTTGTGCTATGCATGATGGAGTTGAACTGCAGACACATCTTGGGTGGAAACATCGGGCAAGATTTTGCCATCAGCGAGCAGGGGGCGGGGCCTGCTCGCCGATGCGTAAAATGATGCAGGATGATGTCAGGCGGAACCCCCGATGTCACCCCGCCCCACTGAAATTTCCAGGAAGGTGGGGGCGCAGCAAAATCAGCTGTGGGCCCGCCGACCTGTCAATGGCCACTTGAAGCCATTGACAGGATCATTGAAACAATTACAGGACCTGCCCGTCCAACCTTAAGGTTAGTGGGTCGGCCAGGAGCCCCGGCGGCAACTAGAGAAAACATGAAACCTCATCCACCAGCGGGACGAGGATTCATGTGGGGTTTAAAAAAATTTAATAAACTTATTGTGTAATTTATGAACATGTCCCATCTCGTGTGACATTGTCACATGAGGGGGACATGTTAAGGATTTTTTTTCTCTCTATTTTTAATGTTTAAACAGCTGTCAGCGATCTCCCTGAGGCTGCACTTAGCCTCGGGGAGATGTGCTCTCTCTTGTGCACATGGGTGAAAGAGCGCACTCTCGCTTTTGGGGAATCTCCCCCAGCCCGCACAGTGAGCACACAGCGCTTCCCACCGGGCGTCACGCTGGACGGGCCTTAATTGGCCCACCCATGTAAAATGGCGGCTGGGCCCGCATCTCCGCTGGGGATCAGCTCCGTGCCCACCAGAGGTTGGGTCAGGCCCGCCTGCCCGACAGGCAGGAAATTCTGCCCAGGAAGTTTATTTACAACATACTCAGCAGCAGCTACACTTGTGCTTTCAACTCCAAGGCCTGGATTTGTCCCACGTCAGGTGGGGGAGGTCAGGAACCCGGCTGCTGCCCACAATCAGGTGCCCACTGCCACTTTACGCAGATGGGCCAATTAAGGCCCGCCCAACATAATGGAGGTCTCTGGGATCAGCGGGAAGGGGCAGGTGGAGGTGGGAGGTCAATGTTGGCCGGGTCCTGTGGTGACCCGGCGGCCTGTTCAAAAACGGTGCAGGCCGCCATTGACAGGGCAGAACAGATGTTGAACGTCGTTGGAGAACGGGGCAGGTGGGAGGACAGGTCAGCTGGGCAATCGGCCCCGAGATTTTCAGACGACTGACTCACTGCCCCACCCCCACCACCCCCCCCCCCCCCCCCCCCCCCCGCCCCCAGAGGAGGTGGTAGCACCGCCGGGATATCCTTGTCCCAAGGGACGGGAGGGGGAGGCCCTCTCACCTAACCAGACATGCGCGGGAGGAGGTGGCATCACAGGTCACCTCCTATGATGGTGAGACGCATCTGGGTGCAGTGCCGCAAGTGGTTTAGTGACCTCCTGCGATCAGGAAGGGTGAATACTGTGTTCGATCGGGTCACTTAGAACAGCAGTTAGATGCCCACTCCACCAGCCTCCCCCGGACCTCAGTGTTCCTACAGCGTGAGTGGCAAATGGCAATGAGGCTGCTTGGAATGAGTGTTCTGCGGCTCCAGGGTCATGAGTCGGCTGAGACCTGCGAGGTTTTCCTCAGGTGGGGTTGGCCAGACTGCAAAGGCATCGCAGGTACAAGGGTGGACTAATCAATGCTCCTTTCTCCTTTCAGTAGAAGACAGCACACAATAATGCAGAGAAGCTGCAGACTGGCAGAGGACAGCTCCACTTTCTCATCTCGACCAGAAACAAGCAGGAGGCACTGGAGCTGGAGAGGTGCCATGCGCCTAGATTAACCGGCCGCGGTGAGGCTGGGGTGCCGCAGGGAGGTAAGCGTGCAGTGCACTGTTGTCAGAATGTCTGTCAGTGCAAACATCCCACTGTTGTCTGTATATTGATATGAGCCTCCAACTTGGAATCCCCATTGATAATGGAAAGACCAGGGCACCCTGATCCGGGTGTCAGGCATGCACAGTAACAGTGTAACTACTTCAGCGAATCACATGTCCTTGTTCTTCCTTTCAGGCCCACCAGAAGACCCTCAGTCTCAGATTCCTGAAGGGCTGCTGCTCCCCACTGAGGACATGGAGGGTCTAAATGCCCCAGCATCACACCCTCTCACCCTCTCAGCCAGGCAGGCACCAGCACAGATACCAGCACCTCAGTGGGGATTAGATTGTCGGCTAGTATCTCGATGCACAGCGGTGAGGCCACTTCACACTCGCTTGAGGTGCAGGCGGAGGCAGAGAGTGCCCAGGGCACTGGCAGTTGCAGGAATGCTGGGGACCAGGAACATGCTCAGTCAATGGCTGATGATGAGCCTCTGGAGTTGTCCCTGAGGCAGCAGATGCTGGAAGTCCAGCAAGGTGTGCGGGAGGGACTGGCGGAGATACATGAGGGAATGTGTACCTTGGCCTGTGATGGTGGAGTCCATGCAGAGCATGAGCAATGCAATGACCCTCACTGCCTCCTCCATGGAGAGAGTGGCGACTCTCATGGAGAGGCTCCTCCAGGAGCTCAGTCAGGGCTTCCTGGGGATGTGCTCGGATCTGCAGCCCTCACACCAGCAATAACCTCAGGTGGTCAGTGTCAGTGTGGGAGGTGTATTGGGATACCCAGTGTCCCAGCTAGGTGCCCATCCATAAATGGTGAGCGGGGAGGTCTAAAGTGACCTGATGTTGGTGCACGAGCTGCCTGTTGTCTCTGCGGCTCCTGTCCGGATGAGGGCAGCAGTCCCTCCATCCCTCTGCCAGTGACTGTGGCATCCGATGAGGCTAAGGCAACTGGGGAGATACCAGCTGTGCCATTGACTGCTCCCTCCCAGGTGGGGCCAGCACAGGCTCCATGGGCCAGAGGACAACCGCCAAGGTCATCAAGGCCAACAGGACAGCAGAGTGAGCAGGCTACCTCCAATGCGGGTGCTAGCAAGGGGGGAGAACCTAAATGTAGCATCTGTAAATACAAACATAAATCACCATAGGCACAACACGGGCTTATCACTAGTGTTCTTTTTTTGCCTCACTTTTAAGTTCTTTTTAAGTTGATGTGATGTTGAACACTTTTACATTTAATTTGATTTATGTATGCCGGGCTCCACACCCAGTAAATGTGTTTGTTTTCACCAAGCCTCTGGGTGCTTCCTTAGTTCTGCAGGTGAAGGGGAACCCATGATGTTATGAGTGACTTGTTTGTCATTGAGCATTATTGAAATGGCACATAGTTCATGTTGTTGACCAAGCAAATGTTCCTGTCAGGTATTGAGTATGGAGTCTGCAGCCCTGGTTGTGGTTCATCTTTGGTAGGCTAACTGAAGGAGCATTAGATCAAAGTCTCCTGGGTGTCCCTGCCTCCCTGGAGGTTGCCCGGGTCAGTGTCCATCCCCTCAGTGTTCTCCTGACCGTGCTCGTCCTCGGACTCACTACTGGATTCAGCGTTTGCTACCAGAGCAGCTGTGTCAACATCTTCTTCCTCCATTGCGCCCCCCCCTTTCCAGCACCAGATTGTGGAGAGCGCAGCATGAAACCACTATCAGTGACACACAATCTGGAGGATAGTGCATTGCGCCCCCTGAATGGTCCAGGCATCGGAAGCACATCTTGAGAAGACCGATGGCTCTCTCCACCACAGCCCTTGTGGAGGCTCCTATTGTACCGCTGCTCAGCTTCTGTTCTTGGATGGTGGAGAGGTGTCATGAGCCTCCTTCTGAGGGGATAGCCCTTGTCACCCAGCAGCCATCCATCCAGCCGGGCTGGAGCACTGAAGAGCCCCGGCACCTGGGAGTGTCTGAGGATGTAGGCGTTGTGGGAGCTGCCTGGGTACCTTGCACAGACTTGTAGAATCAGCATCCTGTGGTCACACATATCTGCGCGTTCATGACGTGGAAGCCCTTCCTGTTGATGAAGGCACCGGGCTCACCTGCTGGTGCCTTGATGGCCACATGTGTACAGTCTATAGCACCCTGGACACGGGGGAGGCCAGCAATGGCCGCGAAGCCTCTGGCTCGCTCTGTCTGGCTGGCCTCGTCCCAGCGATAGTGAATGAAAGTCAATGCACACCTGAACTGAGCGTCTGTAACCTGATTGACACAACTGTGGACAGCTGTTTGGAAGACTCCACAAAGATCACCCACCAACCCCTGGAAAGAGCCGGAGGCATAGAGGTTGAGGGCCACTGTGACCTTCAGAGCCATTGGCATGAGGTGTCCACCCACACAGTTAGAGCTGATCTCAGGGTCGATCATCTGACAGATGGAGGTCACTGTTTCCCTTGAGAGGCAGAGCCTCCTTCGGCATTGCACCTCAGACATATTGAGGTAGCTGCATCACTGCCTGTAAACCCTGGCAGCAGGATAGTGGCATCTTCTGCGGCCCCTTCCGCCTTGCACTTCCTGTTGGCCCTGCACCCCTTGTGCCTGCGCCTGTCCTCCCACAGGTCCCTCCCCTGGAGGCTGAATAGGGACACGTGGCCTCCTCTCCCTTCTGCCCCTCTCTTCCTCCTCAGAGAAGGTGCCTCCAGCGGAGAGCACAATCCCCATTCCCAGGGTAAGGGAAGGCTGTCTGATACCTGGAAGGCCCTAAGTGTTATGACTCCTGCAGAGTCCGGAACTGAAGCAGGGTCGTTCTGTCAAAGCAGCTCTGAAGCGGAATGAAGTTGTCATGTTCACACAATCAAGTAGAAGTAAGTAATAACCAGAAGTTCTAACAACTCGTATTAGCGAGTCCACTCACCCCTCTTATCCTGCCCATGGATGAGGTTTTTGAAAATGTGGCCTACCTGCCTGCTTGTTGTGCCCATGCAAAGCCCTGAAAATCACACAGGCTGCACAAAATCGAAGTCAATTGCTGCCTCAAGAGCCTTAACTGGCCCATTAATTAGTGGCGGGTGTGCCTCCTTCCTCATAGCGCCCTCCTTCCGAAATATCGTGATGGTGCGCGGTGACATTGGGACACACGCCCCGCATGCCGACTGAAAAATCCTGGCCCAACCCTGTCTCCAAACTGTCTCCTGAGGTAGCTATTGGTTACTACAGATCATGTGATCTCTCCTGCCAAGTATTATTCTTTAAAGGTACATTACACACTAAATAAAACCATAATTACTACATTCCTCCCCCTTTAACTTTGGTATACATATTATATTTACAAGTACATAATTTTCAAGGCACATAACAATTACACTGGATAAGGAATTTACAACTTCAGTCTTTCAGGTGGCTTTCTGCTATGTGTGGAATGTTGCAGCTCCACAACTTCAGATTCTTTGTCTCCTTTTCCAGAGTTGCCTGAACATCAGGTGCTTTGGTGGGCACTTACAGTTCTGTATCCTCAACTCTTACAGGAACATCAGACATGTTAGTCCTGACTTGAGCATCCTCAACAGGAAAGGCAGATCCAGTGGTGGAAACGCAGATCACTGGTGGAACTAAATCTTGGTGATTTGTCTCTCTCTTCCTTAAATGGTCCACATGTTTATGGATGATCTGGCCTTCCACCTCCATGTGGTAAGATAGAGGTCCAGTCACCACACTTATTTTAACCGGTGACCACTTGGGTCCTTCCCCGAAGTTCTTCACATATACCGGCTCTTCCATGGTACATTTCCTCTCATGACTATGCCAGCTGTGTCCAGTTTTCTGGCTTCCTTGGTTCCTTTCCACCTTCCCTTCTAAATTTGTATTATTAAGCTCAATCTCATCCTGAGATGGCGTTTCAGCAGTAACTCTGCAGGTGTGACACCTGTTGTTGTATGAGGGTTATTCCTGTAATAAAAAGAAAGTGTTCTAGCTTGGTTGCTAAGGAATCACTAGTTGGCTTTTTCATACCTGTATTGAACCCTTTCAGCCAGTCTATTTGAGAAAGGGTGGTACAGTGCAGTTTTCACATGAGTGATGCTGTTGAGGCTGATAAACCGTTGAAACACAGCACTCGTAAATGCCATGTCATTATTGGAAACAACTACTTTTGGCAGTCCGTGAATGGCAAAACTCTGACGTAGTTTCTCAATTGTAGCGGCCGACATTGGTGACTTCACCTCATATATGTCCAACTATTTTGAATGGGCATCGACAATGAGCAGAAACATTGTCCACAGGAAAGGTCCAACATAGTCAATGTGTAACTGCACCCAGGGTCTACCTGGCTACACCTATGAGTGTAATGGAGCTGTCACTGGCAACTTTTGCAATTGCTGATATTGCACACAGTGCTTTACTAAACTCTCTATTTCACCATCCATCCCAGGCCACCATAGATAACTGCGTGCTATGGTCTTCATTCGGGAAATTCCTGGATGGGCACAGTGTAGTCCAATTAAAGTGGTTCCCTTCCCTTTGGAGGAACCATCACTCATGCTCCCCACAATAAGATGCCAGCCTGGCTGGTTATTTCATGTAGATGAAAGCAAAAAACTGCAGATGCTGGAAATCCAAAACAAAAACAAAAATACCTGGAAAAACTCAGCAGGTCTGGCAGCATCTGCGGAGAAGAACACAGTTAACGTTTCGAGTCCGAATGACCCTTCAAAAGAACTGTCAGTTTTGTTGAAGGGTCATTTGGACTCGAAACGTTAACTGTGTTCTTCTCCGCAGATGCTGCCAGACCTGCTGAGTTTTTCCAGGTATTTTTGTTTTTATTTTGGTTATTTCATATCTTCTGTTGAAGTACAGTTTCATTTTGTCAGATGTGGGCTCCTGTGACCAACCATGTAGCGCTTGTTCTTGTACCTGAGATAAGACTGGGTCCTGACTTGTCCAGTATCTGATCTTGTCAAGTACATACCAGCGAGAAATCTAACAAATTTAACAGTAAAACAAGTTCCTGTGGAACTGGGAAATGCTCATCATTTTCTTGTAAAGGCAAATGACTAATGGCATCAGCATTTGCCATTTGATTGCCAGGCCTATGTACAAAAGTGTATTCGTAGGCTGCCAGAATGAAAGCCCATTATTGTATTCTTGCTGAGACTATTGCTGGTATAGCCTTGTCCTCACTAAATCCTAGCAATGGTTTGTGGTCTGAAATGATTGTAAAATGGCAGCTGTGTACGTACTGGTGAAATTTCTTGACACCAAAAGTGATGGACAGGTCTTCTTTTCCTATCTGCGAGTATCCCTTTTCTGCTGTGGTGAGCTTTCTTGTTACATAATCTATTGGCTGTTCCGTGCCATCGCCCATCTGATGAGATAGCACTGCTTCCACTCTGTAGGGAGATGCATCACATGTCAGCACCAATTCTTTTGTCTGGTTATAATGCACTCATAGATTGCACGAGGGCAACAAATGTTTCACCTTTATGAAAGCTTCTTTCTGGGGCACTTCCCAAGTCCAACGTTGTTTTTTTTGAGTAGGCAATGCAGGGAGGCCAGCACTGTCCAGACAAATTGGGTAAGAACCACCCATAATAGCTAATCATTCCTAAGAATGATTTGAGCTCTGAGGTGTTCTTTGGCACAGGTGCCTCTCTTATGGCTCTCACTTTCTCTGCAACCAGGTGGAGGCCCTATGAATCTACACGGTGACCCAAATGGATTACCTCCCTCACTCAGAATATGCACTTTTCTTTTTTTAAACATACTCCAGCTTGTAAGAAATGTTTCAAGACAACTTCTAAGTTTGCCAAATGCTCTTTTCAGTGAATTGTGTCACCAATACATCCTCTAAATAGGCTATAACATGGGGCAGTCCCTGCAGTAAGCTTCCCATTGTTCTCTGAAAGATGGCACATGCGGAGGATACACCAAAAGGCAATCGTTTATATTGGTGCAACACTTTGTGGGCATTAATGTGACAAATTTCCAGGAGGCATTATGCAACTCTAAGTTGCATGGTAAGCATGACTCATGTCAAGCTTTGTGTACGTTGTCCCTCCTACCAGCTTGGCATACAGGTCTTCAGTTTTTGGAATGGGGTGCCTGACTAGCTTAGCCACTTTACTAACCGTCAGTTTGTAGTCACCATAAATTTGGATGCTTCAGTTGGGTTTAAGGATGAGGACCATGGGTGCTGCTCCTTCTGAGAACTGAACAGGTTGTGTAATGCCCAGTTTCTTTAGTCTGTTCAGTTCAAAGTTGACTTTTTCTCACAGGGCTTGAGGCACCGGTCTCGTCTTCATGAAGCGAAGGGTTGCTTCCAGATCCATATGAATCTTGGCCTGCAGATCCTGGATTTTCCCCAGTTCATCCTTAAATACAGTGACCTACTTTCTAAGTAGCTCTCATGTCCCACTTGCTCTCCACTGGAAAATTTCAGACCATTCTAGTTTAATCTCCTTTAACCAATTTCACCCCAGGAGACTTGGCCCTTCACCTGCTCCCACCATCATGGGTAGCATTAGCGATTGGCTTCCATAATGGACAGTTACTCTGCTTATGCCTTTTACTTAAACGTCCTCACCGGTATTTGATTTTAGCTTGGCAGCTGTTTGTTCTAAACTTAATTTATGTTCACCATTATTCAAATATCTGAAGGTATGTTCCCCAATTACTGTAGTGGAAGTTCCCATGTCCACTTCCTTTCAGCAGGTCTGCCATTTACTTCCACTGTGACAAATATTGGTTCTGTCTTTGCAACTTTCAGATTAAACAATGAGTAAATATCAGAATGTGTCATTTCAGGCTCTTCTACATTGTAGATTTCATGGGGCTTCTTTTGTTTACAAGTCTGCTTGAATCTTTCCTGGCATTACCTCATCACGTGTCCATTTCTATGACAATAGTAGCATTCGATTTTTTTTAAACTGCCAATCACTAAAAGAATGATTGTTTCCACTTCTTAAAATTATTCTTCAATTTCACTGCTAAGTTATTTTTCTCTATTCTTTGGCTAGCTGTTTTGCAGCTGTTTCCTGCTTCTCGACAGAGTCTCGCTTTTTCGCGCCACTTTCAGTTGAGGTTTCCCACCCAACGGGGAGGATGGCGCTATTTTGTGCACCCTGAATTGCTTTTGACTCTCTTACTGCACTTTCCATGGCCAGCACTATCTCTGGCACCCTCTTGAAATCCAGATTCACTTCGGACAATAATCTTCCTGGAATAGTGTCCTCTTTTACACCACACACTAAATGATCTCTGAGCATGTCGTTCAGAGTCATACCGAGCTCACAATTTTCTGTTAGCTGCTTCAAATTTGCCATGTAGCATGCAGTTGTCTCATCTGGGGCTCTATTTCATGAATTAAACCTGAACCTCTGCATCATGACTGCGGGCTTTGGTTGAAAATGACTCTTCATTGAGTCCACAAATTCATCGAAATGTTTTGAATCTGGAGCACTGGGTGCCATCAAACTTTGAATCAAGCTGTAGGTTTTGTTCCCACAAGTACTCAAGTGGATCACTCGGTTCTGCTCTTCCCCAAAATCCCGTTCGCTTGAAAAAAGAACGTGAGGCATTCTATGTATTGAGACCAATGAGGGTCAATTCCCCCAAACTGTGGTACTTGAGAGGGGATAACTTCTTCAATTCTAATGGAGCTTGCCACTTACAATCACTGGGTGATGTACAGTGTCGATTTCTTTATAACTTGATTTCTTCTGTTCAATCCTTTTTATCCTCTTTGCCAGTTTTGTAGTAGGGTGGCCGAGTTGTGCTATTAATGATAGATTTGATCCATAGGCACTTCTTGGGTGAAAACATTAAGTTTATTTACAATATACTCAGCAACAACTACATGTGTGCTTTCAACTCCAAATCTATCTCCACACTGACTGCTACTGTCCTATTGGTTACTACAGATCATGTGATCTTCTTTAACAAGTATTATTCTTAAAGGTACATTACACACTAAATAAAACCATAATTAATACAGAGTATTTGTTGGATTTTAGGTCAAGCTGTTCCAAGGCAGGGCTGTGGGAATGTAGAAAGGCAATTTGAGTGAAGGAGTTTTCGAAGATGTTTGGAAGAAAAGTTCTGCCCGGCTGGCACTAAGAAGCAAGATGTTTTGGTCGTTCCTGCAAAATAAATGGTTAGGGTGTCATTGATTAAGTGAAAAGGCAGCACACATGCATAATTACATTCGTTCTATCTTGTTCTCCGTACAAATAAAAATAGTAGCTGGTTTAGTTATCTCCCTCTGTCTCTTTGGTCAGCTCTCAGCCATTCTTCAGCCACATTTAAAGTTGTCAAATTTTACCTTTAAGCTTCTAAAAATTTATGCTGCAGCTAATGTTATGCCATTTGGAAAGATAAGAAACTACCAGTGAAGTTGGATAGATAGCTTAGCTTTGTAAATATGCCTTTGATTGGTCATGCTACATGTCCGAGATCCAGTCCCAAATCAGTAAACACTTCCTCCAACTAAATATTGGGAAGATCAAAGCCATTGAAGTTGGTCTTCACCGCAAACTCTGTTCGCTAGCCACCAACTACATCCTTCTGTCTAGTCACTGTCTGAAGCTGAATGTTCATAACCATGGCACTCTATTTGACCCTGGACTGAGCACATTTCTGCTCCAAGACTGCCTAATTCCACCTTCATAATGTTGCCCCTTGACTGGGGAATATTGTCCAGGACAACAGGGATAACTCCCCTACCCTTCTTCAAAATACTAGCCATGAGGAACTTTATGTACATCTGAGGGGGCAGACTGGGCTTCGAATTAAAGTCTCACCTGAAAGGTGCCTCAGACAATGCAGCACTCCCTCAGTGGTGTGCCAGCCCAGATTGAGTGTGACATGTATTGCCTCAGTATTGTGGCTGGACTGCGACAAACAGGAATTGTTCACACAGTTGTGCCACTTTTATGGAAAATATAGTTGTATAAATATACTCAACATTTCTTTCTGCCCAATTAGGAGTTAAGTTGAAATTTTCGAAACAATTTTTTAGGACCTCAATAAATCAGAGATTCTCATTCCATAAATCGAAGATGGGCTGAAACCCACGAGAGAGAGGATTGTGATAATTCATTGGAAAATCTACCTTCTGTTAATGTCCGAGGAAAATAAAAATATTTGAACAAATACTAGAGGTAGAAGATACATCTTTGCTGTGTACCAAACCGGAAATGAGTGGCTGGACAAACACAATGACATTTGGCATACTGCACATTTTTTTATAGCAAAAATTCAAATCCAAAGAAAGGTTACCTGTATTAAATTCAGGTATTGAACCTGGGTGAGTGCAGCCCCAGCAACACTCAAGAAGCTCGACACCATCCAGGACAAAGCAAACTGCTTTGTTGGTACCCCATCCACCACCTTAAACATTCACTCCCTCCACCACCAATGCAAGGTGGCAGCTTGCAGATGATGTGTACCATCTACATGATGCACTGTACAACTTACCAAGACTTCTTAGAGAGCACCTTACAAACCCATGACCTCTACCACCTAGAAAGGCAAGGGCAGCTGGCGTATGGGAACACCACCACCTTCAGGTCCCCATCCAAGCCACACACCATCTGGACTTGGAAATATATCACTGTTCCTTCACAGTCATTGGGTCAAAATCCTGGAATTCACGATCTAAAAACAGTGTGACATGACATGGATGGCAGCCGTTCAAGAAGACAGCTCACCATTACCTTCTCAAGAGCTGATAAGGATGCAATAAATGCTGGCCAAGCCAGCGATGCCCACATCCCATGAACAAATATAAAGAAATTGACAAATTAGCCTGAAAAGGCACAATTGTGGTTATTTAAGATCCTTAATTTCAATCCTGTTTGTAATCCAATGCACTTGTTTATCATCTCAAACGTTAATTATTATCAAACAATGTTTTGCTCTCGACCTCATGACACTGGACAAAGCCATTTGCACAGTACAAATATCTCCTGATAGGGTAATCTAGTGCAAGACTAGTTGCTATGGGAACTCCTTCTGAACAGCTTCTGAAGCGAATCATTCAATTTAGTAAGATTTGTTTTGCATTGAACAGCTGAGGTAAAGCAAAGCTTTCAACAGGAGCAATCAGTAGAAAATGAACTCCAAATGGACCAATAACAGACCAATAACATTTACCTTGTGAGATGTTTTTCACTGATAATTTGCCAATCTAATTTTCCAGTACATGTGTTTTCATTGGAAGCATTAAACACGAAATGGAAGGGGTGAGGGACTGACGGATTTTGAGAGCAAATGTCTCTGCCGTTTGACAGCAGCTGTCACTAATTTCCTAGTGTTGTTTCCTGGCAACTTTGCACTTAGCAACCAAAATTAGGCCCACTATAAAAAGGGAACAGGATGAACACAGGGCGACGAAACAAAACATTTCCAGAACGGCCGGAGAAAGATCAAGAAAGGAATATCCCCTCAAGTCCCTGACTATTTACAGGTATCTCTGAATGTGAGTCAATTCCTAAATAGTAACTAAACTAAATAGGAACCAGACAGGAATTATAAGTCAGTGGATGAATGATGATTGCTATTTTTTAAAATGAAGATATGTACATCTGATTATATTTTGCAAACAAGGAATAACTTAATTAACAATCATCATAGTGCAGTAACATTTCCAACAATTATGATTTAATCTATCAAAAATTCTTTCTGAAAAAATATACATAGGTCTTTTTATTCAAAGCAGAAGATTTCAATCATTTTAGTATAATGCTGGAATTTTAAAAAGGGATAGATTTGGAGTAACATTGAATGAAGTTTAATTATGTATGGGGTTTAGTTGCTTTACTTTTGGTGAAGTATATTGCCATTTTGGCAAATCATCTCTAAGCCATTTTAAACGTACCTCCCTGTGAGCAAAAAATCTCAGGTAGAGAACTGTTTCCTGTTTCCCTATTAAGTTATTCAAGGCAGAGGAAGAGGTGTTGATTGTAAATTCTAAATGAACAGACTTGAGTTGAAACTGCACCGTGCGATTAGCAAATCTGAAAGGAAGAAGCAGAACAATTGACTATGATAAATTTAAAATACAAGGTGAGTCCATCAGTTAGCGTGCAAAGGGAATCTTTACATAAAGGGAGGGGGCCACTAAGGTGACATCTTTCATACAGATGTGAAGATGTTTTGAGTGTGAATCAACAGAGCGTGGCTTCATTACTCAGTAAACTATGAAGTTTGCAGTATGAAGTGTGAGACCCACTCCAGGAGGCGGCCTAATACCAGTTTGAGTGCAGTGCAACTTTAGCATTCAGATTATTTCTCAGCATTTGGCTCTAAGGCATATGTTTAGACAAAATAATGTAAGGGTGTTGTAGGTTTTCATAGTACCTTACGCACAAATAATATAAGGTGAATTGCTGGCCTGGAATGTGGACACGTTGCTGGTATGCAGGAGATAAACAGGAGATAAAAAAAGAAACAATCAGTGACCAGGTTTAGCCTTCAAAAAAAATGATGAAAAGAGGTGATAGGAATGGGAGCAAAATTTTTAAAATCTAAAAGAATTGCAGATAAAAGAAAGTTATTCAAGAGCAACAAGATTTTATAATTCCCAAATTTAAGAAAGAAACTGACAACAAAGTGCTCTTAGTACCATTATAGACATGTCCAATGCATTTAATATAATTTAATTGTTATCAACCTCAATGGTTAGGCTGAGTTTAATGCCATCAGTGACTGTTCAAGGACAAGATTACAGATAAAAATTAGCACTGAAAAAGGCATTTTAGTTGCTTTATACCAAGGTTACTAAGCATTTTCTCTTTGAAAAAGTAACTTATCTCTTTATTTTGACTTCATTTCCAGTCCCTCCTGTCTGAACCCTCCTCAGTCCCTTATAAAAATGCATCGTGCAAGGCTATTTAATACTGATCGACAACCACAATACACTCATCAACAGAATCAGCGTTAACGTGCTTTGCAATCTACTTCACTTCTTTAAAAATTCAGCTTATGTGGAAATGAGGCAGTTTTCCCTGGGTGACATGGTGTTGCAGATGTCAAAAGCAGCACAACAGAATCTGACAACTGGGATTGTGCCCGAGATGGGGTCGAGGGCCACAGTTCCCCTCCTGCTTTTCCTGGGACTGCTCTTCATTTTTGTCAAGATCTCCGAGAGGAAGGTGACTTTGCCAGGTAACAAAAAGCACAGGTATTCTATTAGGAGTGTTAGTGAGAGAGTGATCACTCTGGCATATTTCTAACTGTGCAATGTCTTTAAGCAGGTCCTTCTTTCTGTCTGGGCATTGGACCTCTAATCTCTTATGGTAGATTCTTGTGGATGGGAATTGGCAGTGCCAGCAACTACTACAATGAAAAGTATGGAGAGATAGTGAGAGTGTGGATCCATGGTGAGGAAACACTTATTATTAGCAGGTAAATCAATTTACAAGTTTGCAGGAAATCAATATTCTGCCATGCATCAGTTGAATTGCGCTGCCACTGAGGAACATAAATATGTATTTCCCTTGTATTAAAATTGAACATGCTTTCTATGGCTTTGGAAGTTTTCTGTATTTCTTGCGATATGGAAATGGCCAGAATACTATTAAGAGATCACCGGGGCTTATGACAAACCTTTTTCCAACTCTGATTTCTTGTCTAGATCCTCTGATGTGCTTGTCTCGTTTATAATTAACTCGAGCAGGTATTTTACTACATTATTTTGAGTTTATGACTTTTCTACATTGACCTTATCCTGTGCAAATAGCCAGGATTAAATGAGCTGATCATCCAGGCCAGTGACCAACCTTCTTTCAATTCTGATTTCTTCTTTAGATCCTCAGCTGTGAACCATGTGATGAAGAAGGGGCACTACATATCCAGGTTTGGAAACAAACAGGCACTTCAGTGCATTGGCATGAATGAAAACGGCATAATCTTCAACAATAATCCTTCCATCTGGAAACAAACACGCCCATATTTTGCTAAAGGTAAGAAATTTTACAATTTGACTCAAAGGTGTTACCTCAGTCTGTCTCAAAGGTCTCAACCATGGATGTGATTTGATAAATGCACTTAGGGGAGCCATCCATAAGGGTACATAGCATTAACTAATGAAGTTTTCCAGTGTCAGTATAAAGCGCAACCTTCAATATATTAAATATAACTAGATGTACAGTGGTGTAGTTGTCAACTGCTTTTTGATGTGGCCTTGCAAACCATTCAGTTGTATCAAACCACTAGAAATACCAACAAGAATAAAGCTACATAGTTCAAGAAGAAGGCCCACCACTACTTTCTTAGGACAACTAGCGATGGGCAATAAATGCTGTCTTTGTTAGTGATGCCTGATTATGAATTAAAGAAAGAATTAAATAAATATTTCATGGCACAGTCATCTTGCTTTAAACCTTAGATTTCTGACAATTGCACATGTACTCTCTGGTGAAAAGCTTTGATTTGAAGTTTCAGATCAGCACATAATAATCCAAAAAATACCCTCCAAATATTATATTAACAGTGCTATCAGCAGCACCTTTATTCTGTATTTCTAATCATTTATACTATTTAAATATACTATGTGCTTTACTCCCTGAGGTGAAAGCAATTTTATGATCTGGGGTTTTCAATTGGTTGAGGCACTGTCTTTAAGGCAAGTTTTGAACCAGTAAAAATCTAATGTTTGGAAATTACTCTGATTTCCAAGATAAGGAAAGGGAGGAAGAAGAAAGAGAGGGTAGAAGTTAGATTTAATAGTCCAATGACAGTTTTTAAAAAATAATTAAAATGATAGAGGAGAGGGTAGAAATAGGAAGCTGAATTAGGGTGCATCATTATTTGATCTTCATTTGACGTATTATTTTTTGTAGTTTGGAGTTAATAAATCCACTTCTGATATTTGAGTTGTTTTATTATTGTAATATTACTGTTTAGTTGACCATCATGATGTATGAGTTGAAATTTAAGAAGCTAGCCAGCATTGGAAGGTTACTATTCCCTGAAGCTGCCTGATCTCAGTGTTAACACCTTTACTTCTGCACTCTCTGTCTTTATTTACCCTGTTCTCTCTCTTTTCCACTTTTTTCTCCTGTGTTTTGTCCCCCCTTATCCTCTATTATTTAAATATTATAATGTAGCCTTATTACCTATATTCCATTTAAGATTTTAATATTCCAATTTGTTTTGCTGTGCACTTAGTCTTGTTCAATTTTCATAATGACAGAGGTCCACATAGCTTTAAATCAGATCTTAACAGGCTAAGCAGGAAACCAAAGACAGTAGCTTGATCTGGCTGCTCCACCAATGGAAAAAATCAAACTATGATGTGAAATTGTCAAATCCCAGTCAAAATCAGCAATACTAGCACCTGTAGTACTGGAGTTCCATATTAAGGTATATAAGATAAGTTCAGACAAATTTTATTGCATGGTTCCCTACATTTCCAAGTTTTACCAGTTTCTCCTTTTGGGATCTCCCTAAATAAGTTTGGGGTTGGGGGTTGGTGGGGGTGTTACGGGTGGGGCATGTGGTTGTCCTCAGCCTTGTTTCTTCTTCAATACATTTGGGGTATATGAGCATACATAAGAACATATGAAATAGGAGCAGGAGTAGGCCATTCGGCCCCTCCAGCCTACTCCGCCATTCAACAAGATCATGGCTGATCTGTTTGTATTTCGAGTTCTACATTCCCATCTAGCCCCCCTCCACCCCAGATTCCCTTGCCTAACAAGAATCTATCTACTTCTGCCTTAAAAATATTCAGTAACCCCGCTTCCACCGCCTTCAGAGGCAGAGAATTCCAAAGTCACACAACCCTCTGAGAGAAAAAAATTCTCCTCATCTCTGTGTCACTTTACAGCCTTTCAGACTGAATATTGAGTTCAACAATTATTTTAGATCATGAACTCTCTCCTCCATCCCCACCCCCTTTCTGTTTTCTCCCCCTCCTTTATGTTTTTTCCAATAATTTATATAGATTTTTCTTTTCCGACCTATTTCCATTATTTTAAAATGTATTTCCATCCATTGTTTTATCTCTACCTTTTAGCCTATTTCAATCCCTTCCCTTCACCCACCCCACCCCCACTAGGTCTATCTGTACCTTGCTTGTCCTGCTTTCTACCCTTAGTTAGCACGTTCCTTAGACAATATCACCACCTTCAACACCTCTTTGTCCTTTTGTCTGTGACATCTTTTGGTTATCTCCACCTATCACTGGCCTACATCCAACTCTCTTGTCCCAACCACCGCACCACCCCCCACCCCCCCAAACCAGCTTATATTTCACCCCTTTTCTATTTTTCCTTAGTTTTGTTGTAGAGTCATGTGGACTCGAAACATTAACTGTGCTCCCTTCCACAGATGCTGCCAGACCTGCTGAGTTTTTCCAAGTATTTTTGTTTTTGTTCTCGATTCCCAGCATCTGCAGTTTTTTTGCTTTTATCTGCAAATTCCAGGTATCAATCTAGTAAACCTCCTCTGAACCACCTCCAACACATTAGCATCCTTCCTTAAATAAGGAGACCAAAACTGCACACAGTATTCAAGATGCAGTCTCACCAATGCCCTGTATAACTGAAACATAACATCCTTTCTTTTATATTCAGTTCCTCTTGTAATAAAGGATAGCATTCTATTAGACTTCTTGATTACATACTGTACCTGTATACTAGCTTTTTGTGACTCGTGCACGAGAACATCTACACAGGATGTGTCCCTCGAGGGAGAGAATACGCAATGCACCAGTTTCGATTTTTCAGCAGTTTGGCTTAAAAACTCTTAAGATTGGTGATGGGTTTCTGCACATGCCAGACACCTGGCTGATCAAAAATTAAGCTCGCTACTTTTGCAGTAAGAGCCAGGAGCCAGAACATGAAGTCACACAGTGTGGTTTGCTTTTTATTTTTGTTTTAATCTCAGCGGAACCAATGTGTTATTGATCCTAGGGAGGGTTTTTACTATTTCCTAAGAGGCTCAGAAGTTGAACATGTACCTTTTATCAGATGTCTGTTCGTTGCAGATCAGTGATTAATCTATTGTGCTTGCTTACTTATAGAAGAATGATTCATTCCATTCAATTGCAATATTATCAGCTCAAGCAGACTTTCGCTATCCATCCACACATCCCAATTCACACCCTTTGCACCCCCAGCCGTCGTTCTTTAGCTATCCTTTGCTCTCTAGGCGGCATTTTCAGAGGGTAGGTTGTCAGTCACTAAATCCCCACTCTCTGATGTACTCACTTTACCTTGCTACTTTTGATGACTCTTTAAAGAACCTACCTTTGCTTGATGTCCCCATTGCCTCCTTGTAAAGGCCTGAGATCTGCATAAGGCATGCTCCACAAACCCAAGCTGCTTAACAAAGAAACCTTCATCACTAGTCATATCATGGATTCCTCGTGCACATTAAATGACAATTAAAATGATATATTTTTAAATAGTCATTGTGTACAATGCAGGATTTGTTGAGTGTTGTGTGTATCCTTTTCAGCCCTGACTGGCCCAGGTCTTCAGAGGACTCTTGCTGTGAGTGTGGAGTCTACCCGTAATCACCTGGAGAAACTGTTGGGGGATAACAACGCCACCACGGCCTGTGTGGATATACTGCTGTTTCTGAGAGCCATCACACTAGATATTTCCAATAGACTGTTCCTCAGAGTTCCACTTCATGGTAATCCTATTTTCTACCCTGTTTAAAGTAGACAGTATGAGTAGTTAGTATAATTAATATACTGCTTTACCTACCCCGAGTGCAGTTCAGTCCTGACCTTGTCTATACAATGCTGTCTAAACAATTTCGAATTCACCTTGAAGCAACTCATCTCAACTTGAATGTTATCCTAACAGCAGCCAATCTGGCAATGAGGGTTAAAACATTATGTATAAACACAATACCATGTTCATACAATATCCCTCTGTGCCATTTTACATCATCATTCATTAACTCATTTGCTTTATTCATGAAATTGCATGTCAACACAGTCCATTATAAATATTCAGAGACCCCATGTTTGTTTGACATCTTAATCAGGGATACAAATTGAGATTCAAAGAAAACTGATGCTGCAGAGAGCATCAGTGAGGAGAACTGGATTTGAATTGCACATTTTTTCACAGGAAATCATTTTTTAAAATTCATTCATGGGTTTGTGGGTGTCGCTGGCTAGGCCAGCATTTATTGCCCATCACAAGGGCTTCACCCTTGAGAAGGTGGCGGTGAGCTGCCTTCTTGAACCATTGCAGTCCCTGTGGTGTAGGTACACCCACTGTTAGGAATGAAGTTCCAGGATTACTAGTCTCTAGCCCTGTCATTACTGCACTTGCACACTTGCGCATTGAGGGGTAAGGGGACGGGTTTGGTGGGCATTAGTAAGTTAGCCATTTATTCTTTCATTTATTTCTGCATTAATAGAACGTTTTTGAATAAAAGGAGAAGTGTATTTGCCTTTTTTTTGCCTTTCTAGAGGGAGAAATTGTGTCTAAAATTCAGAAGTATTTTGACACATGGCAAACACTCTTGTTGAAACCAGATATTTTCTTCAAATTTAAGTGGATATATGAGAAGTATGAAAAAGCTGCGTGAGTATTATATTCCCCTTATTTCTGCATATCTGGAGCTTGGCGCCATTGCTTAAGGTTACTGAAGCTAGGAATATTTCATTTGAAGTTACTTTATATTAAACAAAAATCAAGTATTGCAACCCTTCAAAATAATGAAACATTGTACATTGTTAAATGATTTGTAAACTATATAAACCAATAAATTGGAGCAAGGAGTCATAGGCTTAAACTGGTGAAAGGACAATTTAGGACGGATCAGGAAACAGTCAGTATGTAGACCCATAACTTCTGAGCTCCAGGGCATCGTAACAGGAGGTACCCCAAAGATGCTCTGGGGAACCCCCTGCCGGAGGTCCCTTGGTAAGGATTGCATAGCAATTGCCCAGGAAGTTCAAACTTCCGTTGGACAATTGCCCTGCGATGGGAATTATCTGAAAGTACGATATAAATCGCTAACTTTGGATAGTCTTACAGTATTGGTTACCCAGAAAACATTAGAATGATAAACTTTTGGGTAATTATAGTACTAACCCCACTGACCACCCCCATGGGAACCCCCAACCAACCTCCCAACCCCCCCCATGAGACTCCCCCCACACCCCCACAAGGCTTCTCAACTGCCACCCCACTCCCCCAACCGACCAGAGCCCCCCCACTGACCACCTGACCCCCAGAGCCTCTCCCCCCAACCTCCATCCCTCCTTACAAACTTAGCTTTTCCCTGGCTTCTTAAAATGACTGGACCGGTAAACTGACCAGCATTTTGGCAGCTAGTGCTGTAAAAAGGAAGGGGCTGAGGGTTCCTCACCTCCAACTCTGCTGCCCTTGACACAAGGCCTTGGTCTCCTGCTGCACTACACAGTTCTCACCTGGCTTGAGTCGGACATTCTGGTGAGAAAGGAGCGGCTGGATTTTAAGGTAAAAACCTGGGAATGGGGTGACTCTGATTGCCACCCCAAATAAGTTACAGGCTGTAGAGTTGAGGAAGAAAATACCTTAGAGCCAACTCTACCATCAAAAGATCTGCTGCATGCGTCCTTATTCTGGTTCACCCGTCACCCCTGTGCTCATTCACCTACAATGTCTTCAGGATAAACAATACCTCAAATTTGTTTTCCTTGTTTTCAAATCCCTGCACCCCTCCTATCTCTGTAATTTCCTGCTGCTCTAATTCTGACCTCTTGAGCATCCTCAATTTTCTGGAACCCCCTCCATAAGCCGTCTTCATCTCTTTAACTCACTCTCCCCCTTTAAGTTGCTCATTAGAATCTCTGTCTGGACAAGCTTTTGGCCATCTGCCCTATAAAACCTCCTTGTGTGTCTTGGTTTAAATTTTGTTTTATTACGTTCCTGGGAAGCACCTTGGGACATGTTATTATGTTAAAGGCGTGATATAAATATAAGCTGTTTTAATGAATGGTTTAAGAGTGAGTTAGGTAACATGACAGGCTGAATGTAAGTTTGGATTTCATGGAAATATGAGCTGGAATGAAACAAATGGCCTTTGCCAACAGTGTTTATCTTGCGTAAGTTATTCTTTGAATGATGACTGGGAACGGTCACTCCTTTCCTATACCATAGTTATCCCTCAACAAGATGTCATTTCTAATGCAAACTTACCTCATGTTTTAAAACTGTTCACTTGCTATCACCAATTAAATAAGGTTCTGTTCTTGGGCTCACCATCATTTTAGTCCATGCTCTCTAATTGCAGCCAGGATCTACAAGATGCAGTGAAAGAGCTGCTACTGAGAAAACAGCAAGAACTGCAAGAAGCTGAAAAACTACAAGACATCACCGACTTTGCAACTGACCTGATTCTTGCACAGGTAGCCACTTGTCAATGAAAATGGTAATAAAAGCTGAATTATCATTGTTACATATGAGGGTATCATCAAGTCTAGATATTCCATTGACAACACATGAATATTGCCTCGATGTCTATTTCAGAACGTTTTTGAATTCGTGGCATTTATTACTGGCCCCATGTTTGCTTTCACATTCAAACTTATTTTTTAAATATTTTATTCCTTTCTTATTTCCTGTCAAATATTTCTGTCTTTCTCATTCAATTTTTTTGCTTTTGCCTAGATCATATTTTGAAGGTTTTTCATTCTTTTAATTTCTAATTTTTTATGTTAATCTTCGATCATCTTGAGTGCTCTGTTCCATATCATTGATGTTCCTTTTCATCAATTCAGCTTAACTTTTCTATCTCCCTCCTTTTCACATTTGAATCCCCTTTGCTTCCCATTTAATGTTGCCTTTGTTTCTTTACATAGGATAGACAGCACGGAAACAGATTGTTCAAACCAACCAGTCCATGCTGTTGTTTATGATCCACCCGAGCCTTTTCCCATCATTCCTCATCTAAATCTACCATCGTAATCATCTATTCTCTTCCCCCTCATGTTAAGCTTGTCTAGTTTCCTCTTAAATGCATCTAAATTGTTTGCTTCAACCATTCCCTGTGGTAGGGGATTTTGCATGAAAATATTTTTGGGCAAAGAAGTTTCTTCTAAATTCCCAATTGGATTTCTTAGTGACTATCTCAAATGGCCTCTAGTTTTGCTCTTTCCCACAAGAGGAAACATTTTCCCTTTTGCCTTTTAGTTAGAAATTCTCTTGTCTTTTTGCTTTTTTTAATTCCATTTCAATACTTTAGATTGCTTGCCCTTCATTTCGAACAATATTTCTCCCCTCTGTGCTTTTCACTTCTTTGTCATCATATCTTTCTCAATACTATTCACTTTGAAGTAAATTAGGCTTTTATTTGTTCTTTTGTCGCCCGTACCTTTTCACATCCAATTTTCTCCCTTGCTCCCCTCATGTTGCTGACTCAGGGCAGCGAACATGGGAGTTGGCGTTTACCCCAGGGCCACAGTGAGCAAGTCCACCTGATTTCTGTTCTTATGACAGCCAATGCTCAGTACCCCAGCCAAATGACCGAGTATTATCAGTAAGGGCAGATAACTTTCCAACAGAAGTCACTGGATAATAACAAGAAGTATGAAACTTGGCTAGTCCTCCCTCAATCCCAGGGATACCAGAGCCAATTGTTACATTTTTATGCTCCTAGCTAAAAATAGCTAAGTGAATTCAAACCATGGGTAGAGTTTTACGATGGGATTTTACAGCCCCCACCCCGACCAGGCCATAAAATTCTGCCCTGTAGGTCAATTCTGGGACCTCCCTGGCTTACATAAGAACTTAAGAAACAGGAGCATAAGTAGGCCATTTAGCCCCTCAAGCCTGCTCCGCCATTCAATAAGATCATGGCTGATCTGCCCCAGGCCTCAACTCCTCTTTTGTGCCAGCTCCTCACAGCCTTCAGCTCCCCTACATTTCAAAGTTCTACCTACCCCATCTTTAGATACTTTCAGTGACCTAGCATCCACAACTCTCTGAGGTAGAGGATTCCAGTCATTCACTACCCACTGAGAGAAGAAATTCCTTTGTATCTCAGTTTTAAATGAGTATCCCCTTATTCTGTACCTATGCCCCCTTGTTTGAGATTCCCCACTAGTGGAAACATCTTTTCAACATCTACCCTGTCAAGCCCCCTCAGAATCTTGTACGTTTCAATAAGATTACCCCTCATTCTTCTAAACTCTAATGAATAAAGGTCTAAACTGTTTAGCTGTTCTTGATAAGTCAACCCCTTCATCCCAAGAATCAGCCTAGTGAGTCTCTTTTGATCTGCCTCCAATGCCAGTTTATCCTTTCTCAAATACGGAGACGTCACTTGTCTGGATCAATTCTACACTGAGGCCACTTTATCATCATGAATCATTAAATTAATTTAGAAATAATTAATTACAAATAGCTTAAAATTTATTTTTTAAACCACAGTTTCACTTAGTTTGTACAAGAAAATCTGCACAGTGTATGGTCTAGATCTCATCATATGTAGGTCTCATCAGCCTGATTCAAACTGAATCACGTTTGAATAAATTGGGTGAAATGACAAACAATTTAGCTAAATAAGATTAGCAAACAAGACAAAAGACACAATATGTATAGTTCATGAAAGTTTACAAATATCTTAGAGCAGCAATGAGCAAGGATGCCTATGACAGGAAAGATCTAAAAAAGAATATCATTCAACTGCTGGCCTTGCAGCAATAACATTTACTGAATGTTAAGGGCCAAGAGTCTGTCTTATTCCAGAAAAGTTGGTGTGCTGAGCAATAAGCCTGTGAGCAAATAAGGAAAAAATAAACTTGAAGTTTGCTTGCTCCGAAAGTCTGTAATGATTGGAAAGAGGTTTGCAGCATGATTCCCACATGCTGAGCTCGTGTTTTCAAATGATGCTGATTCTAGGATCTGGGCTGTGTCAAGCCAAGCTCATTCATAATGGCGGCAATAGTTTGACACTGGTAGAAGCTGAAAGGGCGTTGCCTGCCTTGATTATGATGTAAGGAGAAAGAGGGAGAAGGAAATAAACAGCACAAAAAAAATCAAGTGCAAATTACTGCATTTTTATTCAACTTTAATGAACCATTAGTGATAAACTCTCTTTATTTATTTGTGAGGTAGGTAATCATTTGGAAGTAAAACTCTTCCCCTTATATTTATATTTTTGTATATCTCTCACATTCGATGACTGCCCATATCTCCGTGTTGGCATCACTCATCATAGCCAGCCATGCTCGCTAATATAATGCTCACATCAAGTTCACTGGTGCCAAAATAAAGTTGCCTTTCTGCTGTTCTGTAGACGCATGGAAAACTGACTGCAGACAATGTGAGGCAGAGCGTACTGGAAATTCTGATAGCAGGACCGGACACGATGTCTGTCAGCATCTTTTTTATGCTAATGCTTATTGCACAACATCCTGAAGTGGAGAAGAAAATAGTTGAAGAGATTCAGGCAGTTACAGGTATGATACAGGGAGAAAGCGTAAAACAATAGTTTCAATGATAGGTTGACTTTCTTATGACTAAGTCATCTCAGTGTTTGAATCTTATGTTTGAATTTTGTTTCTTTCTTAATTTCAATCAAAATAGTTAGGTCAATCAATTAATTTCAATCAAAATAGCTAGGTCATCCCAGCTACAAACAAATATGTCTGGGTAAAAATCAAAATAAAACTTTGGATTTAATCAATCAATTGCCATTTGTCTCCTTTGGCTTGCCACTCCCAAATGTCAACAGTGACTCTATCAATCTCCTGTACAGCTGCCTTTCCTCTTGTCATCATTAACTGGGGCCCTTCAGTCTGGCTTCCACTTTGTTCACAGCATTGCTCAAAGTAACAAATGACATCCATGCACCCTGGGACTGTGGGTCTGTGTAACCCTCATCCATGTTCCACACAGATCCACAATTAGCCTCCCTCCCAGCCATTGTACCAGTGTAAGACTCATGCCTACAGTGTTAAATCTGCTGGCCCTAAGTGTGAATGCATTTGGTGATCAACTGATCTGGGAGGCCACCACCACCTTGGGCTGGTTTAATTCAGCCTGTTCCCCTTAGCCAAGACTGATTACTACTCCAACATAGTCCTACAGAGTAGAAACCACTCTAAACTTGCCTTTTGCATCACTATAAACACATCCTTAGGTTTCCCTGCCCTATTCTTTACCTCAGACTCAAAATCCAAGGAACTCATAGACTTCTCTAAGTCTAAACCAGTAAGCTCACCTGCTGGCAGCACATAACACAGCCTCAGGCATGCAGTGTGCATGATTTTCCAACCATTTTAACTGAATTATGCTCAGATTTCCAAAATGCCTTCTTGACAGACAAGCTGAAAGGGAACAGGGGCAGGCAGATGAGAGTAGGACTAATGCTCATTTGAAGGGTAAACTCAAACACAGACTTGTTAGGCTGAGCAGATTCTTTCCATGATGTAAGGGCCGAGTGACTTGCTCCTGCTCCTAATTCACATGTTCGTATAATTCTATGTAAAGTAAGAAAATCACTTCTTATAACTTTTCACAGCATACAACTCAAATTATTGCCTTTAGAAACCTGGTTTTTCCAAATTGTCAAATGATGGAATAATCTTAAGAAATTAAGTACATCCCATTAAGTTTTGTTTTTGCAGTGTCATAGCTAAAACATAAGGTGGATAAAACATAAGGTGGATAAGGCAGTTGATGCCTCAGACCCTGACCAGCATTGTTGGAATGATTAATCATTTAAGCAGCTCGATATTTCAAAAGAAACAGCCTGATTTTCAGAGTCTCCATCAAGGTTAACAAGAAGGGCAATATTGAAAATGAAAGTCAAAGTTACTCTTTCATCAGGCTGTGCAAATTAGACCTGTTTCAAATCCACAAGTCAACTTGGAGAATCAATAATGGAGGAGCTGTCACAACATTTAGCCACACTGACCACTGGTGTCGGGGTCACTGATCCAAGGATGATGGCCTTTGTTCCACATCAGCCTGCTCTGCCCCCTCCTCACATGGCTCCCTCTGTTACTATCACATGTGGTAGCGAGCATGATTTTATGAGCTTACTTGTCCAGTTAGATTGACCAATACAGAAGCTGCCATCTTTGTCTTCTCTCACTATGTGGCTGGGCTCTGGCTGTACACTGCACTGCTGGGGGACTGACCCGGACAGATACTTTGTTTCAATTTTCATGTGTTGCAAACCTACTGAGTATCCATTTGGCTAGTCAGCAGGCCTTCAGCACTGCACTGTCAAAGGATTTTATCAGTGTTTTCCTAAGAACAAAGCTATAATCTATGTAAAAAAAAAAGGATCAAATTCTATGATGTGTAATGGATTAAGAGATCAACACAAATGTCTACTTGTTAAAGAAGAACAAATACTGGGACAATGACATAGTGTCTAGAATGCCAACTCAGTGTCTTTTTGGTGGCAATGATGCTGGCGCATTTCCTGATCGCACTGTTCCTTGATTCTGTTTCTGTACATAGTGTCCTAATGTCCTTGGTTTCACCAAAGCAATTTACTGCAGAGAGTTAAAAGCTGTGGTTCCTTTAACTTGGAATAATATCTTGGCATTAAATTACAATAATGCAAAGTCCAAATGTAATTGATTTAGGTTTAATTATTCTTAACATCCTATTCATGAATAGCTTTTAAGGAGGCTCTTAATTCAATGTCCCAATTGTACTTTCAAGTCTCATCGATGTGGAGCTCTCTAAATAACCATTATATTTGCTTTCATCTTCTCTTTGAGATTGAATCTCACCTTTAAAAAAAATTCTAGATTTTGTCCTCTTTCTTAATTTCACATGGCAGGCAATATTTGTAGAGAAGTGGGGAAGAGACCTGTCCAAGGTGCCTGCACTGAAACGAGCTGATAGGGTACGCTTGAGAATGATTTATGGCAATGTTCACTCTGACTTACCATTGCTCAGGTGGCCCTTGCTTGGTAATTCCCTGGTGTGATCAAGATCTTAGCAGAACCTTTTCTTCATCTACTGAACCGTCCTCCATGCCTCCCATTATTAGATCAACCATATCCCCCACTACTTCATTCACCTTGCCCCCCACTATTACATTCAACACCCCCCTACTATTTCAACTAATGCTTCCCCCCGCGGTTCAACCCAACATGCAAACCCGACCCCAACCCCATTATTACCCTAGCTATACATTGGCCTATTACTTGCATTCACGATATGGATTAAGAATGGTTACAAAAACATACATATATTTACACATTGTACCTTTCACAGTGTCCTAAAGTGCTTTACAGCCAGTGGAGTACTATTGACTTGTAGTCACTGTTGTAATGTAGGAAAAGCAGCAACTAATTTGTACGCAGCAAGCTCCCACAAGCAGCAATGCGATAATGTCCAGGTAATCTGCTTTCTGATGTTGGTTGAGGGATAAATATTGGCCAATACACAGGGAGGGACTGTCCTTCTTCAAAATAATGTCCTGGGATCTTTTACATCCACCTGAGACAGCAGATAGAGCCTTGGGTTAACATTTTGCCTGAAAGGCAGCACCTCAAATAGTGCAGTGCTGACTCAGCATTGCACCAGATGTCAGCTTTTAATTTCTACACTCAATTCCAAGAGTTGGACTTGAACCCAAAGCATCGTGACTCAGAGACAAGAGTGCTTCCCACTGAGCCACAGCTGACACTACAACATCACTGCTTCACAGTGGGAACACAAATACTTTTATAACATAACAATTAATAAGTCCTCAATCCCCATGAATATGTCATCTGGCCACTTTTCTAATTTCCGATTATGTGAAATCAATGGGAGCTATAATCATTCTTTCTTTCTAATGAACTAATACATACACAGCAATGCAAATCAGATGCTAGGCGACATGACACTTTTCCCTCTTCATTCCCAGGGGAACGGGAAGTGCAGAATGGTGACCTGCAGCAGCTGAAAATTGTGGAGAGCTTTATTAATGAGAGCATGAGATACCAGCCTGTGGTGGACTTCACCATGCGCAAGGCACTTAAAGATGATGTGATTGATGGCTACCCTGTAAAAAAAGGCACCAACATTATCCTTAACCTGGGTCGCATGCACAAAGTTGAATTCTTTCTCAAGCCAAATGAATTCAACCTGGAAAACTTTGCACAAAATGTGAGTATCCACACTAGCTGAAAATTGAGCTTTACATGTAACAGGCTCACACACTAGCTTCATAAAAGCTGCCTAAAGACACATGAAGTGATCTTTAGGTAGATGCTGTTCATTATAGCATGTGTAATTGTGTACACTGGTTCATGTTTGGATGATGCTCTGTGTCACAAGGCCAACGTACGGATGGTAACACTATCAGATTAGCTTCCCTAGCTAACTCACCACCACCTTCTCAAGGGCAATTAAGGATGGGCAATAACTGCTGACCCTACTGGCAATGCTCACATCCCATATGCAAAAATTTTAAAGTGTAATGTCTGCTTTGGTGCAGATCCAGCATGCTTTCTCCACTTCCTTCAGTGATGGAGAGGAGCTCTTGGTTTTACTGATGACAACAGGGGCCATCATGTTGGAAGGGTTGATTCAAAGTGACCTAATCTTCTAGAAGCATTATTGGCAGCAGATCCACCATACAAAGCATTTTTTTTACCCAATCCAAACAGGTGATACAAAAGCTTTGTCTGACTCCGAGGCCTGTGAAAATTGTTCTTCTTTATAGTGGCAAACCAGAACTGGATCAATGTGGAAGTTCAGCATAGTCAGTTCCTGTGTGGGGTTGAGTTCTAATAGTTATCAATGCTCATGGCTGCAAAACAAATTGGGGCCCTCAGTTAAGAGTCTTGGCCTGCCTCTTGCCACCCTGCTTTTGTACTGGAAGCCCCTGAATGTATAAAACCTGCATGTGTGTCAGTAGACTTCTTGCGAACCTGTGGGCAATGACAGCTTCATTTCAATTTGAACCTTTTTAATCTCCTTCCTAAACAAAAATGAAGTGGCCAAGTGAGTCTTTCAAAACCACTTGAGAAATAAAATAGAAGGACGGGGGTTTGGGGTTGGAAAGGGAAAGTGTCCCACAGAAACCTTAAGAGATATAAATGGAGTAATATCACCAACAGGGAGGAGAAACTAGCAACCTCAGAGCTGTTTATTTTTAGTGCAATTCAATAGCAGAAGTTCCATGGATGGTTACAAGCCAGCTCCTGGTGACCGGAGTCATCATTTGACTCAAATTGACCCCAATGTTGGGAGCCCCAGTCTAGAATGAAAGAATAAAAGCAAAATACTGCAGCTACTGGAAATCTGAAATAAAAACAGAAAGTGCTGCCAGGTACTCAACAGGTCTGGCAGCTGGGTAACATTTCGAATCCAAACTTTTCTTTGGTTCCAAAGAAGGGTCATATTGGGTTTGAAACGTTAACTCTGTTTCTTTCTTCACAGATGTCAGACCTGCTGAGTTTTTCAACTCCAGAATGACCTGGATGGAAAACAGAGCTACCACATTCGGAGAAAATTGCTGTGGCAGCTATTGCAAGATACCATTTCTGGTTGGAAAAGCTAGAGTAAACCATCTAAATTCTTCTCTTGAGTAAATTCTAAAATATTATTGGTGCCATGAAGTAATAATGTTACTTTCTGTACAACGAAAACCTGAGGGTGGCTTCTTTACAATATTTTATCAAAGAGTCATACTGCAGAGTCAGAGTATAGATGCATGATTTCAACAATGACATTTCCCAAAAAAGAATTGTGAGTTTTTGCTTCTCTTTCCTTTTTTTAAGTTTTTTTTACATCTTTATTTGGGGCCAGTTTCCCTGCACACACACATACACACACACACACATTCTGTATGTTCTAATAGCATTGACTCTCTGGCTGAGGTTTGGTTTCATGGTGTTGATGAGCCTGCTTCCCTCAAGGAGCCATTCTTTGTTTAGATGTGAATTTGATAGTTAGGACCAGCTAAATATTTGATTCACGACGGATGTCACAGGCATGCCTGATCCTGCCTTCATCTGGTGACAGAGTACATGTTCTTTTCTGCAAGGATTCCTGGACAATGGCCAGGAGCAGAAGCCCCGACTCAATTTATCCTTCCCGAGACCACGAATGGTGAGGCCAACTGTAATGGCCCTACTGTCAGGCCGAGTGAATCCAGCAACAGAGTGCAGACTGTGGATCAAACCTGAGCTCCTCTTGATCTATCTGGCTTCATTACTCCCTGAAAAAACAGAGTTTTTAACCTTTAGATTGATGACAACTTGGTGGGAGGAGGGAGATCATTTGTCAATTATGTAAACTAAAGGGTACAATTCTAAAGGGGAAGCAGGAACACAGGGACCTGGGGGGTATAAGTGCATGAATCATTGAAGGTGGCAGGACAGATTGAGAAATTGGTTTAAAAGGCATATGAGATCCTGGGCATTATAAATGGAGGCCTAGAGTAGAAAAGCAAGGATGTTATGATGAACCTTTATAAAACACTAGTGTGGCCTCAAGTGGGGTATTGTGCCCAATTCTGGGCACCACATTTTAGAAATATGTGAAGGTTTTGGGCAGAGTCCAGAGAAGATTTACAAGTATGGTTCCAGGAATGAGGGACCTCAATCGCATGGAAAGATTGAAGAAGCTGGGGCTGTTCTCCTTGGAAAATAGAAGGTTGAGAGAAGATTTGACAGAGATTTTCAAATTGCTGAGGTGATTTAGACAGACTAGATAGAGAGACATTATTCCCATTGGCAGAAGGGTTGAGAACCAGAGGGTACAGATTTAAGGTGATTGGCAAAAAAAACAAACAAAAACAACACGAGGAAAGACATTTTTACGCAGAGAGTGGTTCCCACTTGAAATACACTGCCTGAAAGAATGGTGAAGGAAGATTTAATCATGGCTTTCAAAAAGAATTGGATAAGCACCTGAAGTGAAAACATTTGCTAGGCTATGGGGAAAGGGCTGGGGAGTGGGACCAGCTCAATTTCTCCTACACAAAGGTGGCACAGACTTAGTGGGTTGAATATCCTCCTCCTGTATTTTAATCTTTCCACAATCTACAAACCTTGTATTCCATGCAAATAGCCTCGCCTTCTAAGGATACATAACAGAAATTCGGGCATAAGCAGTGAGATAGGGCCTCGGTGGCAAAGGATGCAATGTTACCTTGGCATTTGTTTGATCATCGGGTGCATCATCTGAAAGTCAAACAGAGCCAGTCTAGAATTACAAGATTTTCTCTGAGTCTGCAGTCCAAAGGTTTCATCAAATCTCTGAATGTTTGCTATGTTCTAGATAGTGGCAAAGATTGACCTTAAACCTAGTAGAAACAGATATTGTACATGGCCACAATTATTAATTTTAAAAATCATTTGCTCATTCTATCTGTCTGTACAAGTGGAAGATAGCTTTAACTTTCCTGTATTTGTAGGTTCCTCGTCGCTATTTCCAGCCATTTGGCTGTGGCCCTCGTTCCTGTGTGGGAAAATATATCGCCATGGTGATGATGAAAGGTATCTTGGTGACCATGTTGAAGAGGTACCGAGTACATTCACATAATGGAAGCACCCTAGAAAATGTCAAAAATAACAACGACTTGTCTTACCATCCCAATGAGTCACACACTCTTCTCAGAATGATTTTTACCCCGAGGGATCAAGAAGAGGTCTAAGATCCCAATTTCTATGCAAGTAGCATGCACAAGGTTTCATCGGCATGATGCAGAGTGACCATTATGAAATCATCCAGATAAAATTTGCCATCTTTTCATAAAGTTGAACCAAAACGCTCGTTAGAATTAGGATCCAAATCTTTGTGGTAGAAGATTTTTCCCTCCCTAGATCCACTAATATTATTGTTTTTGGGATAATCTTGAAATAGAGCACTGTCATTTGTGATCATGGGTTATCATTTTATATTGTTGCTTCTGCAATCACCTTCAACCCTCTCCAGGACTAAGCCAGGCCACTAGGTGGAGCATCGGGAGTGGGTGAGAGGTGAGGACAGTAAAATCAGCACATGTGTGTCAGTCACCGAGTGCCACTGACCACCTCTATGGAGAAGTCTATAGACCAGACCATGTTGTCTTTTCAGCAGAAGGAAGAAGCATGTTGGGTGTGTTTGGGGACCTGAAGAGTCGGGGAGGAGGGAAGTGTGATGATGTAATTTAAAAAAATATCATTTTCAAAATTCAATTCATGATCATGTTTTGAGAATCAGTTTCTTATTTAATTTTTTTCTATACTCTTTTATATAAAATATATATATACACACACACACACAACTGCACTAAACATTAAGTTAATAGATGTGGATAAGTATATAGAGAGGGGGAAAGAAAATTTTCTCAACCTTAATTAATGCAGAGATCAGAAAGAGAGAGAAAATATCTTGAGAAAAGTGAGTGGTAGGTAACTTTATCAAAAGAAAGAAATTTAAGTTATAATAAAGTAAAGGGAAGAAGGCTATGTTCTACTCAGTGTAAGGAAGAGATGGTCAGTTCCATCCTGTGTGAGGGAAAGAGGGTGAATTCCATTCTATGTTAGACAGAGAGTGTGTTGGGGGTATCAGAACCATATACCTCACACATTTACAAGTCTGCCCCACTGAGGGCAGAGGGCAATCTGCCTTTGTGGTCTGGCTCCAGTGCAGCTGGAGTGGGTGACAATCAGGCTTACTGTGCAGGGTAGATTCCAAATGTGTATACTTCATTCATTGAAAAATAAAAAAAGGCTGCTTAATTAGGAGGTGCCAAAATATTTTTCATACTGCATGGAGATGTTATAATCAATCATGAATGGTATAATCGACTGTTTTACAGACATTATAGTTTTGTACCTTTATTTACATTTTGGGCCATACAAAATCTGTTGAAAATGTTCAGTATTCTGAGCATTTTGACAGCACCTGCCCCTCTGGGGCAGAACGCCAGGCCCTCATTTGGATGAAGCTACAATAAAGTTGTTGTGTCGTCAGCCTGCAATCTTTTCTCTCTTATTTTGAACAAACTCTGCGCCATGGCAAAACACTGCAGTATTTACAAATGGAATGGCATTTCAGAGCAAGGCTGGAACCTTACTTTCCTCTATTGTGTAGCTGGGAGTCAGTTAGCTCAGGTGGCTAGATGACTAGAGTGTGATGCAGGATAACAGCAACACTGTGTGTTCAATCTCTTCTCCTGCTGTGGTGGTTCACGGGGGCCCTGCCTCCTCTCCTTACACCCTCATGCTTGCAGAGTGGAGAGAGATGCCTATGGTCCTTTGGGACTATGGCTAGATGCATGAATCTCATAAGCCAATGGAAGACAATCCTATTCCAAACTACCTGACTCCTAAAGATTAAAGCAAAACAATTCTGGATGAGGTTGAGAGGTGGAATAAAAAAGAATGTTACGTAAATGGCATCAAAGCTACAATTGTCGGCACACTTGCAACTCTGACTGAAAATTTGTGTTCTATCCCAATATTATAACTGTAGTTGCTACATTTTAGTTAGAAGTCATTATAAAGTGAAAATTATCTCAAAACTAAAATATTGGAATTATTGTATCTAAATGTTCAAATTTGTTCAGAATTGAATTGTTTCTATGCCCTTCAGATGAAGGCCTGCACAACAGTGACTGATAGGTGCTGCAGTGAATTCTTGGCTAGTTATATAATGATGGGCTAACTGGATCTAAAGGAGCTTCAGATTCTAAAATCCAGGTCAATCATCTTAAGTGGAATCTCAGCGGTCATTATATTTGGAGAATTTCACAGGCTTGGCCTCAGCTGTATGTTAAAAATTTTCAGTCCTTTAAAATAAAAACAAAACATGCACATAAATATATATATATATATATATAGTACCTTTCATGACCTCCGGGTATGCAAAAGCATTTTACAGCCAACTAAGAACTTTTAAAATGTAGTCACTGTTGCAATGTAGGAAACACAGCAGCCAATTTGCACACAGCAAGATCCCACAAACAGCAAAGTGATAATGATCTGAATTAGGTGCTGGTAGAGGGATAACTCCTCCACTCGCTCCTCTTCGAAACAGTGCCTGGGGAAGTCCGCCTGGCACCTCAGTTTAATATTCCATCAAAGGATGGGCCTCCAACAGTGCAGTATCCCACTCCAACTGGAGTGTCAGCAAAGACATGAGACTTGAACCCACAAGTTTCTGACTCAGAGATGAAAGTGCTACCACTGAGCCCCATATGTTCCCCTCAAAAGGCCATTTGTGGGCAATGTGCCTGTGATGTGTCAGTCCTGCCTCAGTCTTGTCTCTGAGTCATAAGATTCAAGTACCACTCTGAGAAACTTGAGCACAAAATCCAGGCTGACACTTCAATGCAGTACTGAGAGAGTGCTGCACTGTCTGAACTGCCACCTTTTGGATAAGACATTAAACCCATCTACTCTCTCAGGTGATTGCAAAAGGTCCCTTGGCATTATCTTGAAGAAGAGCGGGTGTATTATCCTGGATGTTCTGGCCAATAATTATCCCTCAATCAACACCACAAAAAGACAGATTAGCTGATCATTATAATCTTGCAGTTTTGGGAACTTGCTGTGTGCTAATTGGTTGCCTCGTTAACAACAGTGACTACACTGTGAAAATGCTTTGGGTATTTTGAGATCTGAAAGGTGTTATATAAATGCAAGTCTTTCTTCTTTTTCTTGATATACACAGTCCCCAGTCAGATGAATTCAGAAGGTTGACCCTCTTGTATTTGCCAAAATTCGATATTTGCCAAAATTCGAAGACCATAACCAATAGAAACTCAAAATATTCTCTAAAAACCTGAAAACAACTTTTAGGGCAAAATTTTTAGCTCGGCAGTTGGGTATGTGCCCGACCCACTCGAGCATAAAATGACGTGTGTTGACATAGGACGAGCATCCCAACGTCAACGCACAGTCGCTCGATATTTCATTCAGTGGGCACACGCTGCAGTCAGCAGCGTGCCCACCAACAATTAAAAGGCCTGTTAAGGCCATTAAAAAGATAATCAAATGAAATTTTTCACTGCCCATCCAACCTTACAGTTGGCGGGCAGGCGAGTAGGCCAAGAAGCCTTTGCACTTTTCAGGAAACCTCATCCACGGGCGGGATGAGGTTTCCTAAAGCAAATAAGAATAAAATTTAAAATTAAAAATTTAATTAATAACATATCCTGCTCATGCGACAGAGTCACATGAGGGGACATGTTTTATTACATTATTTATTTATTTATTTGAAAATGCTTCGTCTCCCTGAGGCAGCTCTGTGCTTCAGGGAGATTCTGGCGCTCCTCCCCCTGCCCACACAGGCAGTGCTGAGCGCTGTCACTCGTGTTTCACACTGGGCGGGTCTTAATCGGCCGGCCAGCATGAAATTGCCTTCTGGCCTTGATCATGGGTGGTGGTCGGCTTCCCAAACACCCCCGCCTGCTCCTGCCGAGCCTGCCTGACAGGGGCAAGATTCTGCCCCTGAAGATCGTACATGTGCAGTTAAACACGGAGATGCAGAACTTAGTCAGTTTTTCTATGCTTTCCCATTAGGTGCAGTGCTGAAGCCCTCCCTCCACTCCAAAACTGTAATCGTGTAGAAATCACTGAACTGATGAGAATGTGTCCTTTTATGCTATTAGTCTTACTGTAAAAATCCTTGAAAAAGTTTAACCTTGTTGAATGAGGTGTAGCTGGGTTTTTAACAATACCCTAAATTCATAATTACTACTCAGAAACCTTGCAGGCCATGGAAAACTACTTTTGAATTTGTAAAATATCAAACTTCACCCTTACAATAAAAAATTCTATTAGTTAAAGTATAATTAAAAGTTAAGAATAATCAGCGCATTTTACTTCCTAATTTGCTGTCTATGAGAATACTTCAATGTGATTGGCTGCTTACTCTGCTTGATGACATCACTGTTGTTGGGCATGTAGAAATCCCCTTAACTTAGCACCAGATCCAAAGTAACCTCAGGAAAGGAGAAATCCACGTCACAAAGATCACTAGATCATTATGGACAGCTTTTCTCAAGGTCAACAGTGAATGCCACCACTTTGACACTGATTGTGAAACACAAGCCTTTGTAAACTTTGATTTCCTATATGCACTATTTCTAGCAAAGCGATAAACCTGTGTATAAAGAATGAAGTTATGATTTCTCTACAAAAGGTGAACAGAAAAAAAACGCACCCCCATTGTAGCTAGAGGAAGTCCTCCCTTTCAAACTTATACTGGTACCGAGACTTGTAGGTATCACCCTCCATGTCACAATGGGCTTTGATTCAACCTTCCAAAATTTGTCCCTCCACTGTGAGGTAGAGGTTAACCTTTGAAAGATTGTGAGGCAAATCTCATTAGTGAAAAGGAGACTGATTTCAGATTGGAAGTCCTCTGGATCTACAGCCTTTCACTTTAAGTCCTATCCACCCCTTTTTGTGATGAACCCTGTTGTCCTTTACATCACAGTGGAAAGACAGATGGCAAAAGGGCAAAACAAAGCCCACTGTCACATGCCAGGTGACCTCTACAAGTACTTCGTACTTTGGTGGCTATGGCATAATGGCAATGCAATGTGGACTGCGGCAAAGGCAAAAGCAGAGAAACACCCTGTTCCAGCCATCCATTGTGACTGCCAATTTACCTAGACGTCTTGGATCCTGCTCACCTCTGGGACCATGTAATAACAGCCAAGAGAATTGGGGCAGCACTGTATACCCTTCCTCCACTCTGATCAAACCCCTCAGTGTAGGTTTAGCTCTAAAGGTAATGAGGGAAATCAGAAATGCTAAAATGGTAAGCTCATGAGCTAAAATTCCATAAAATATCACAGGTGATATTTTATCTTCAAGTACTTATTTGGGCCCATTATCTATGCTTGGGGAATGGGTCAGAGTTCACCAGGATAATTCCAGTCAATAATTATCATAAATGACACATGTATATCCTATCTGCTTGAATAATGATTGCACGGGTTTTCAGTATTGTAAGGTCCAGAAGACAAAGGGTTATTTAAAGAGTTATTAATCCATGGTTACATCACTCTTTACCTGCTGACAATATCCCTTCACTGTGTTCCCCAAAACTTTTAATTTGTAGATGTTGAGCTCTACTCTTATGTGGAGTTTAACTAGAACAGATAAGCTATTTTGTGCTTTTTTATTGGGTGGATAACATTCAGTGAAAGTTATTAGTTTTTTTCTCAAAAGCAAACAAGTAATTTTGAAAGCAGATACAAATCAACATACTGCAGATGCTGAAAATCTGAAATAAAAGCAGAAAAGGTTGGAAGTATTCAGCAGCTCTAGCTGTGGAGAGAGACGCAGTTGGAAATATATCGCCGTTCCTTCACTGTCGCTGGGTCAAAGTCCTGGAACTCCCTCCCCAGCAGCACTGTAGGTGTGCCTACACCACATAGTCTGCAGCGGATCAAGAAGGCAGCTCAACACCACCTTCTCAAGGGCAACTAGGGATGGGCAATAAATGGGTCAGAAATCACCAGGATAATCCCAGTCAATAATTATCATAAATGACACGTGTATATCTTATCTGCTTGAATAGAGGCAGCGATAGCCCACATCCCATGAAAGAATAAAAATATGTTGCATGTGAATCTGCAAAGCATTTTCAGTATTTTCTATTTTCATTACGTAAGTCATCTCGATGACTTTCTAATATTCTACATGTTCCTTCAATTCTCTAGTATTCTGTTACCCCACTGTTCTAGGGTAACCCCACCATAACTTAACAGATGTCATATGTTATAGGCAAAATGCAAAAGTCTAGAAATCAAAACCTAGAATAGCAAATGCAGGAAACATTAAATAGGTCAGTCAGCATCTCCAGAGAGAGAGAACAGATTCGTCTGTCCAGATATAGACACTTCATCAGGTCCCAGCCTTGGGCAGAAGTCCTCGTGTTGGTGGAAGAACCCCACATCTGCCCCAATCGTGCTCACCATCTAAAAGGATGTGGCCCATGTCGGGAGTGCCAACAGCCTGGGCCTTCACGGACACCAACCCAACTGCCAGTGGTTTATGCTGTTTCTCGAGGCTTTCTGTGGATCTTCCATTGAAGTTATGGTAGATGAACCAAGAAGTCCCTAGGGCAATCCTGCAGCAATAGCTCAGATGTAGCACTTAATAAAGGTCATGGATTTCAAATCACAGCAATCTCGGTCTGCATGTGAAAACACAGGCTTTCTGCTGTTATCAATCTGAATAACTATGTGGGGACGGTTCCTCTTTGTTTCTCTTTCTCTCTCTCTCTCTCCCATCCCACCCCAGCCCCAAGTAAAGGAAGTGCCAATCCTGTATTCAACCCTGCATGAGTTGGATAAGATTGGGAATTAACCTAATGGGGAAATATGGGGACAGTTCCAAGCACTCCCAAAATTACATTCCTAGCTCTGCAGGTTCTTTATGAACAGCATTTGATGTGTGCAGTCACTGACACTCCATTAAGATGGGGGGAAATGGGTTGGTGCAGGGGGTTAGTGGGTTGGTTGGGGGTGTGGTGGGTGAAGGGGTGAGGGGGGTGTGGAAGGGCCAGTCAAGACCTGTAGATATATCCTAAAGTCTACACCGAGTGCTTTGGACATTATTATACACAAATATTCCAAAACTTCATACAACAAACACAGTCTGAAGAAAACTTACAACTCAATTCATGACAAGTACACCATGGCTACCTTTACAGTTGTTTTAAATAGCAGCATAATTTAATCACACACCAGCTACAGCCTTTAAACGGGCAGATATTGAGCTTTCAAACTGCTATTTGATATTGCAATATATTTATTTTACAATGCATATGGCTAACAATTAAATATTTAGCAAATCATTTATTGCATTTTAAGTACATTGTACTGCGTGCTTTACCACTCTATTTTTAGATGATTATTACAATAGAACTTAAAAATATAAAGTCACCTTGGTCAAAGGGTCAGTGAATCACTTTAACCGGTTGTTTAGATGAAGATGTACAAGGGTGAGATTGTTTGACCGTAAAATAAAGCTTTTTTTCCATGGAAGTTATACTGAATGATTATTGCAGTCTGGCTACACCTCAATGTAGCAAGGAGTGGCCTATTAATTAGCATGTATGGGAATACATAGAGATTGGAGCAAAGCTGCTATGAAATGAAGTGAATCCAACTTCTTTCAGCTTGGAAATATTAAATGTTTGTGTGGTGGTGGTTACAGTTCACTCAGGGAACCCAGGTTCCTGTGGTAACATGCATGTTGTAATCTGGAGCTATGGATAGTGATGGTAGAGGCTCCAACTTTCCTTCCGTCACATTTCTGCCCAGGAGTCTCTCCCGCTCTTACCACCGGTGTGTTTTGGAAGGGTTTGCTAGTCGACACTCAAGCTGTTTGGTTGCATTATGAAGGCCTTGACCATTAAATCCCTCAGTGGGATTCAAACCTGCAGCTTTTAGCACTGAGGCAGGGACCCTGCCCACTGACCTCCAACAAATGTTTTTGTAGTCAATCTTAACTCAGTGGAACAGCTGTCTTTAGGTTGTAGCAGTGAGCTTTACAGTCATGGGATGGGGAATGTTGTTAATTAATTAAAGTGGAATGAATCATTCATTCTACAGTTGCCTCAAGTAAACAAATTGCAAGAGGCTTAAATCTTTTACAGTATTCCAGAAAGGGATGGCACAGTGTATAATGTCAATAACGTGACTATAAAAGAAAATAAGGTAACAAATGCTGACATGAGTTCTTCTCTTCACTGCAAAGGCAAACAGCGACTGTGGATAGTAGGATTACACTGAATGTAGAGTAGGAAATCCTACTAGATTTTCTGCTTTTTCCTTACACAATTACTCAAAAACCATGCCCAATTTGTTGACTTTGTCTGAAAACTTCTGGGCAGTTCAATAAATCAAATAATTATCAAATTGGAAAATTCTGAGAATTATGCCTGGTCATTCTTCTGCTCAAAGGAGCCATTCTTTTGAAGTGTCTGTGTTCAAAAATGTCATCTTATTTTATAGCTCAGTGAGTGTAATACCAGTGTGTTTCTGAAAGTCGCTTTGTCCCATGAAACTGAACTGGTTCATTTGTTTTTCAATGTCAGTCTCACTGTGGTTTTCAGTAAATAGGTTTACATAAATGACTTTTCTAATTAAAATGTTCAACACAACTTGTATTTTACTGTATGAAAGTCATATCCCTATTACTAAATTTATTGGAAAATAAAAGCCTTTAAATGAAAAAGCATACCTTTATTGCTTCATTATTTGATGAACGTAAACAACACTAACATATATTTCACCTTTATTTGTTCATCTTTATAAGAAAATCTTGACTTCCTTCTATCCTTAGCACAAAGTCATTGAGCCCAAACTGTCCTGTACCCATGTATTAATTAGCTGCTGCTTTTACAGTTACCACAGCTCATAAACATTCAGTCATGAATGCAAATAAACTTGGACAAACACAGATCCCAAGCCTGTACTTTGGAACCTATATACATACTAGTCACAGTG